>NW_020538040.1:133909064-134007702 GCF_003426905.1 Ctenocephalides felis
TGCGGTTTCTGAGAGGCCCTAAAAAATGTTAACAATATTTTAACTGTATTTCTTAACACGTTGTAAATTACCGTTTGAGAAATTAGAAATATATATATATATATATATATATATATTTTATATATATATATATATTTACCTCGTATATCTGGCAGGCATATAGATGTAAACATGGAAGCATCTCCATCTAATTTCAGCAACGCAATATCAAAAAATGTACCATTTGTTATATACTTATTATGAATATAAACCTGCAATAATAATTGAGTGAATCACATAAAACGATATATATTTAATTACTATATAATAAATAAAAATCACTATGATTAAAGCTTGCTACATGCGCTCAGGCAGCTTACCTTTGAAAGCTCTTTTTCTTCCATATTTTGTATTAGTGCGATTTTCAAAAAATGTCATGTCATATTGTCAATTTAGTGCCCCGTTATGCATTTTATTTACTTACAATTTATTTATATTATTTTAAATATTAAAAATAAATTGAAAATATATAGAAATTGAGTTTTTTGTTCAAAAAACTTTAACTTCATATTTATATATAAAATATACAGCGCATAATATGTACATATTATGTACAAAAAATCTTGAAGGAGGTTGCATCAATTAAATTCAAAGAACTTATGAAGAACTTTAATGAGTTCACTATGATTTCAATGCGAATAAAATTAGCAAAATGGGTGTTGATATTCTGCTTTTCAGTATTTACGCTATTTTATACTAATTACGTTGTATTACTATTTATATTACTCATGTCTATGTACTCATGCACTTTATTAATATTTGGAATTGTGATCAATAACATAATTTGAATCATCTTTATGGAACTTTTTTGTTTTTGGTAATTTATATTTACCTTTTGGATGCCAAAAACACGTTTTGTCAACTCCGTCTATTTGGCAGGGATTATATGTCCTAATATGACATTGAATATTTGCTCCGGCTCAACACCAGGGTCTGAAAATTGTATTAAGATTAGTTATGATTATGGATTCAAATTGGATTTTCAACGCAGATGTGCAAATATAGTTTGATGGAGCCCAAATATAGACTGTGATGTAAGTAATGTAGGTGTATATATAGATATTCATTTAATTGCAGGTTCAAAAATATAGACATTGGTATATCAGTGGTGTGTATCGGTGCATCTATATTGTCATTTAATGTAGGTGCAGCAAATTCTGATAGTTATATTATAAATGCAGGTGCAGCAATTGTAGAAAATGCTGCAGGTACTTTGATACAGATAGGTGTAGACTCGTTTGTAGGTGTAGGTAGAGAAAATATGAGAACTGTGACATAATACAGTGATCTTGATGCGGAAGTAGTGCACAGCAAATGCAGACTTTGATGCGGTTGTAGGTGAACTTTGAAGATATGGGCGGAGCCTTTTTTGCATTTTGCAAAAAAAAAATAGATTTTTTTGAAGCCTCTAAAGCACCCCCTTAATGTAGAATTCAATGCATACGTAGATGTGCATCGAATATAAATGTAAAAGATTTAAACATAAATATTGCGCAACTAGATTTATATATAATAATATTTATTACCTGATAAAACAATGTGCAGCAGTAATCACATATTTCGAATTTATTAAAGATCCTGCACATGAGTTCATTTCTGTATTTTTGTACTGAAGATGAGCAAACCATGGATAATGATATCCCAAACTTGCTGAACCGCCAACTATTCTTTCTTGCATATTTGAAAAATTATGATAATTTTTCTGCATTCCGCAGCAATAACCTGAACCAATAATTAATTATCAGATATGAATTCCTGTTAAATTTTTTGTTAGTGAGTTATTGTCTATTGTTTAGGATATTTTTGAATCTTATTGCTCCCAGGGGCTTAAATGCTTCCAAATTGATAAAAAAAAATGTTTTAGCTCTCAATATTAACATTAAAATAATCCGCACTCAAACTAAGGTTTCTTATGAATTACGTGGGAAAAATTTTATTTGTTTTTAGTATTTTATAATCCAGCGACAAATGAATCAAAGGTAACAATTTACAAGTGTTTACTTCTTTTCATCATAAATAAAAATTTTACAACATAAATTTGATTTAATTTATAAAATAAGTATTTACTTGATGATAATTATATATTAATTATAAAATAATTAAATTATAGATTAATTAAATAATCGACTTAGTCAAGAAAAAATAAATTAATTTGAGTGATTAAAAGTATTCCGAGTGGGTTCATTACACATAATAAGAAGATGAACGAACACGTTAACTCAGAGTATTTCCAAAAGCAAATTTTCAAAAATCAATTTTTATAATTGAACCAGTTTCCGTAGGATTTTAATGGTTTAGTAGGTTCATTAAGACCAAGAACTCTATCTTTATACCAAGTAAATCGTCTAATTTTATTTTTAACAGTCAAAAATTTTAAAATTAAAACCACTTGTCGTAAGGCCGTAATATTTCAGTGAGTTCTATAAGACCATATTGCCAAAAAAAAAGTCTATGAAAATTGGCCTGAATTTTAATTTCAACAGTTAATTACAAGAAAACGGCTTGGTGGATTTTCACCTAAAACTAATCAGTACCATTCCCAACTAATACCTTTCGAACAGTTTTTGATTTTTTTAAATCGATTCGGTAGTATCAGATTAAATGTGGACGACAAACTCAACACTTTTTTTCAAATTACAAAGAAAGGCTCGGCAGATTGTCTCACAAAACTTACAAACGATAGTCCTCCTTGTGATACATCAAATTGCTTTTAAATTTCTGAAGTCGGTTCAGGCGTTTTGAGAAAACGTCGATCAAAGGTCTAATTTTGACAAATGCTAAAACGATACTAATTTTTGCAAACTTTGAAGAATTTTTAAGATTAAACGAGCCGTAATATTTTAGTATGATCTACAAGACAGGTATGGTATCTACCGCCAAAAAAAATCATAAAAATTGTCGTTTTTTTTTAACTTTATTACAAGTAAACGGCACGGCCGATCTTTACCAAAAACTAATCGCACGATTTCCAACCAATATCTATCGAATAGCTTTTGAATTTTCAAAAATTATATGTATGTATATATATATATATATATATATATATATAATTTGGTTATACTGACCGTAATTTGGAATCCTGTATAGAATCAGCGTGGCAAATATACTTTTTAATATCTTGTGGGGCATTTTTTCACTTTTCTCTGCGTATAAACAAATCCAAAGCCAATTATTTTTTTTTTATTGCTGCACATTAATGAAACAATATTTTCACGCAATGTTTTGCTTTATACTGCACAATATTTAGCTATTTTACTATTATGTTATCTTTAACGTGTTATCAGTTACGCTCAAAATATGCACTAGTTCACCTTTAATAGAAATGCTAATTTATGCAGCAATTTTTTTATGTTTGAATGAAAAATTTACAAAATTTTGTAATAACCTTGGTAGCTTCCCTGTTGTATTAATGTGTTATTTTTTGACGTAAAATTGATATTTTTTTTCCAAAAAACAAATGATTTTGTTGAAAAATTAATTAAACTGTACAAGTGTCTTTTCGCCACACACTCGTGAAAATAATGATAAAGACGTGCTATAAATATATGCATATGTACGATTTATATTATAACATCTAATACGTCGAATTAATATATATATATATATATATATATATATATATATATATATATATAATACTACAAACACACATTCATTTTTTCTAAGGTTTTGGAGATACGGCACTAAAAGTACAACTAGCTGTAAGTGGAATTCTGTCTTAAGGCATTTAAGGCATCGTGCCTTGAGGCAAATTGCTGGAACTTTCCGTACCAAAAATTATTTCTTTAAAAACGATTAACATTTTTGAAAAAATTTTACTTCGAGAAAATTAGATTTTTGAGAAACTATTTTGACAAAAAATTACTTTTTTTGAAATAAAAGTTTTTTTGAGAATAAATTTTTTTTGAAAAGAAAAATGTTTTCTTCATTTTGACATATTTTGGAAATACTGAACTTTTTTTCAAAGAAATCGTACTGTTTGAACTTGCATAGAGACGAAATGTCAAAGCGCGCAAGTGCTGCCGCGCCGCCGTCTAACGCATAAGCATTGGTACGGAACTCATAGAAATGTAAACAGAATTTATACTTATTGTTAAAATCTCTATAAAATTTCTGATAATTTGATGTGCATATGTCTAATGATCATTTTTAACCGCCGAATGGCATTTTTTTTTACTTTTTTCATTAGATCTCCGAAACCGCTAGACCTACCTTCATGAAAATTTGATCAATTATTCATCTTGTCAATGAAAATGTTTTTTGAATTATTAAAATCGGACGCTCCGTTCTCTTAAAAACTGAGTTACCATTTTTGGCACTTTTTGCCTCGTATCTTCGGAACGGCTAGACCTGCCTTCGCCAAAAACTAATCAGTACGTCTCCTTATCAATTCGAATCGAATGTTTGTGTGTGTCACACACACACACACATACATCCATTTCTTCTAAGGTATGCCAAAATATTCAGAAACCTCTGAAACGTAAAGATATATAAAAATTTACATTTTTAAAATTTTCAAAGTTTCAAAAAAAAAAAATTTTAAAAAATATTTTTTTGAATATCGAAAATGATTTGGATTTTAATTCTAACTATAGCTAAAATTCTAAATGTCATATACTCAAATAACTAATTTTAACTTGGCTATTCAGTTTATGTAATTGTTACAATTATGAGATATAAGGTCTTTCATTCAAACTCCTCTCGAATAAGTTTTGTTTATTTTCTTGTAAATATTATAGATGTAAATATATATAAACGTCGTTGTTCAAATTATAAGCTACAAAAGCTTTTGTCTACAAAATACGAATAGTGAGAGTTACAGTATTTATAATAATCCATTTGAATTATTATAAATTTATTTAAAGTTTCTCTAATATTTTTATTATGGTACGAAAGTTCCAGCAATTTGCTTTAAGGCATGATGCATGCATCCCTAGTTTAATCATTTGCATTAAAAAAGTGTTACACTTCTAAAAGATTAAAAATTATAATAACAAACTAAAAATCTCAATAATTTGTCATAGTGATAAATATTGAAGCAAGAATCGATTCATTGTATGTCGTATATAACCGACACCCGTAAAAACAGATAGTTATGCGGATGTTTCCTATAAACGACGCTTTTAGCTAGAAGGTTAAATTGCCTAAACGATTGTCAAATAAGTTATATACATAAAAAAATGTTAGTAAAATTGACGGGAAAATATTCTTGCCATAAAAGTTTACAAATGAGCCGACACTTGACTTTTTTTTTTAATCATTCCTGTTTCCCAAAGTATACCAGTCTCAAAGGCGACCTATATATATTGATATATAGGTTTGCTTATTCATTTTAATAGCTCTAATTCAATTTGCCAGATGATGTAATTTATAAATACCAGGCAGATTTGACAAAGGCTTTTGAAAAAGAAAACATTGTTTAATTACATAAACTTTATTTTGACACATATTTACAAAATTTTATATTAATTTGACATGTTGAAAAACAATGAATTATCGCTAAATTCAATATTTTAATCAAATACATCAAATTTACTGATATGGTTACTAGATTTCTAGTTCATATCATGTATAAAGTACTTTTGGTAAATTTCACGTGAAGCAGATGTATAATTAGAATGTATGTGATGAATTAATAATTTACTTGTGCTAAACATCATATGAAATAAATAATTTTAGTCAAATTTACGGGTATTTCAAAAATAAAAACTTCACAAGAAAAGCCTTGTTATATTTATTTCCATTATGAAGGTTGGGATCAGAAGCTAAACGTCTGCTTCAAACGTGATTAGATGTCTTCAAAATGTATAATTTTCAATTTATGATTTGAATGAGGATGGAATTCTTTTTAGCCGACTAATGCAATTTCTCGTTTCCTAATGACGTTCAAATTTTGTTTCTTTAAAGCTTCCGTGCATACTTCTGTGATTAGTTGATCTTCACCTTGTTGTTTTTTGCATTTTTCTTTAACTTTTTCTAAATCTGATGCTATTACCATGGTTGTAGTGTCTTTGGTGTAATTTTCGTACTCTGGATCAATTTGAGGGGCTTCTCCAGCATTCCATTCACTTGGTGTTAGTGGGTATCCAGATATGGAATCTATAATCCCTGTGGGGGCTTCTCGAACAATTTCGGCTTCAGCCTTTGATTCTTTTGGATGTGTGCCGTCGCCAGTACGTTTTATTCGTGCCATGACCTGAAATTTTTAATATCATAAGTATATAAAAGATTGGGGTATGATTAGAATATAAGTGATATTCCGAATTGAATTTCGCGTTTTGCTGCGCGATTAATAGTTCAGAAGTACAACTTCATAATTCAGTCTCGATAACAAACAATATTTAGCTGAAATTATACCAAAAGGATTTTCCTTCGACAGCTTGTTTGACATCATTTCTTTTTTTCCTGTTTTTTTTTTCTTTTGAAAAATTATCAATTTGACGTTATTTTCAGAGATCCATACACGTTTGGTGATAATTATTGCTATTATAATTGATAGGGTTTTAAATTTTAAAAATAAGCTACTCAGCAAATGGTAAATCCGGTAGTTGATTTCAAAATCTTATTTCGTACGCGCTCAAAACTAATTCTTTCAAACGAAGAACATTTTTTTGATGAAAAATAACATACAAAAAGGTTAGTGTAATTGATGGAACTATACCAATTATATGATACAAAAATGTCTACTGAACGTTGTTTTAAAACTGATAACTGTCTTCTGCTGAGTCTTGTTATGTTGATTGAGAATAAACCAATGGAGCCATTGTTGCATATTCACAACATATTTTCACATACTGGTAAATACTATTACATCAACTGAAAAGTTCCGAGGCTAACACACAGGCCGCTCTACTTACAAAAAATCCATAGGATTTTTAGGACGTACCAATCTTTAAACGATGCCTGTCAAATTTTCATGACAATCCGACGATTAGTTTACAAGTTACAGAAGTTCAAGTGACGCTTTTGAGTTTGTTAAACCATGAATTCAAAGCAATTTTGTGTGTTGATTTAATATTGCTTTTTGATGGGTGAAAATACCATTACAGCCAAAGTATCGCTTGCTAAGTATTATGTGGACTCTGCCAAATCGAAGCAAACGGCGGGAAAGTGATTTTAATCGTGGCCATACAGGCACCGATGATACTGAACGCTCTGGGGGGGGGCAATTGTGGTGGTTAACCGGATAACATAAAAAAAGTATACCGAATCATTTTGGAAAACAGAAAAGTTAAATTGCCTGAGATAGTTGACAATTTAAAAATATCAATAAAATATGATAGACATATTGTTCTTGAATATTTGAATAGGAAAAAGCTTTATGCTGAATGGGTGCTGCGCGAGCTCACATTTGACCAAAAGCATATTGAGTTGTTGATGTGCAAGAGTATTTAAAGCTGTTTAATAAAAATAAAACTGAGTTTTTGTCTCTATTAGCAGAGATGTGACCTGGCTTCATCATTACACTCCGGAGTCGAATAGACAATTAGTCGCGTAGACTAAGCACGATGAGGAGAAAAAATACAAACCATCAGCTGGCAAGGTTATGGCGTATGAATGATCTTCATCAACTATCTTAAAAAAGGCCAGACCATTAACAGTGACTATTGTATTACGTTATTGAAGTATTGGATCGAAAAAACGGCCTCATTTAAAAAAGAAAAGTGCTGCTGCATATAGACAATGCACCAATTCACGAAAAAACATAAGTTGGAGTACAAATTGCTTCTCCTTTCACTATTCTATAGATCTGTTTCCCAGCAACCATATCCTGTTTGGTGTAAACAAATTTTTGCCGAATGAAGAGATGATCGCCGAATTTTGTGGCAAAGTATAAATTGTACTACAAAAATGTTTCAAAAAGTTTGAACTTGGCTATAATCGGTATATCGTTTTCGAAGAAAACTATATTGAATAAAAAAAAATTGCCACAAAAGGTGTTTTTCTTAGTTAGCCTTGAGACTTTTCAGTCAAAGTTAATCCCTTTCACGATGTCTAAATGCAAAAAATAGGTGATTTTTTTACTTACAAACCGTGGTGCATCAGTAATTATTTTCAATAATTTAGATAGTATGCTTTGGGTAAAGCCGACATTTGATTTACTGCTACTTAATATTGTCATTTTATATTAGTAATTAAATAACAATAGACAATTTAGTGCTTAAGTCTATCTAATCAAGCGTAGGCTCAGATATAATTCTCTTTAATATAACAATAATAATTACCATGTTTAGTGGTGCCGCTTTCCTGTCATATGCTAATCCTAGTTTGGCACAGAAGTCGATTATATCGGCAGTGCAGTTATAATCGCGACCCAATTCGGCCGCCCTGTAATCCCATGGGAATGCGTGGTGGTAGTTGTGCCAACCTTCTCCGTTGGAGATTGCTGAGACAAATTTATTTTCTACTGGTTGTAATTTCCTATTGGAAGGTTAATGGAGAAATGTCAATCAGTAATGTATAAATAATGAGAAATAACCAGATTTATAAGTGAAGTTAATATAAAATAATATTTAGAAAAAATTAAACAATAAAAGTCGTTAAAGATCATTACCTTGTAACTACTTTAGATGTTTTCAATCAGATACTTCTATTAATTAAAAGTTTCATTGAAATTAGTAAGTGTTGATGTAAATATGTGCACTACCAAAAAAAATTGGGTAATTATTATATTGTTCATAGATTCCTTGAAATTTTCTACTACTTTGAAAATTGTCCTTCGACCATGTTGATGGTAATTAGTGACACTTTTAAACCTAAATACTAAAATTGATCTTTGTAGGTTAATTTAGTCAAAATTGCTTCTATGTTGTTTTAAATTTAATCCTAAACCTATTATATAGACGACTCACGCTGGATGACGTATGTCTAAGAGTGTCGCCTGTAGACGGCATCTAGTGTTTTTACTTTTGCTTCAATATTTATCAATCTGAGTTCAATCATTGTGAATTTTAAGGTGGTATTCTAGTGTCGAAATTCAAAAAAATCGATTTTTTTTTTATTTCATATTTTTAAAGTTTAACTATCTAAGAATATGGGTACTAGATGGTTTTTGAAAATTTGAATTATTTTTGGAGATATAGGCATTTTACTGCCTACTGACTTGGTCTCCATACTGGTTTGGCTTCACGCAAAACTTTAAATGCGTTTTTCTCAGAACTTACTTTTTCAGTACTCTTGTCACGATTTCTGGAGTTTTTCTCGACCAATTTATTTGAAATTTTTAGAGAGTCTTGTTTATGGATCTATCTATAGTCTGAAATAGAATCATCCCGATTTTCCTATTTTTACTATATTTAAAAAATTCGAGAAAAAAACAGTAAAAAACTCAAAAAACAGTAAAAAAAAACCTTTTTTTCAAACAGTCGCCAATTTGTGAAAGAAAAAATTTTTACTCATCGCTAGTTCAGCCGATTGCGACATCATTGTAGATTAATAATCTTTTTATTTTTTGCATTTCCGATGGCTAGATGGGCTGAAATCATGCCAAGACTGAGGTGCCAATTTTTTGAGACCACCCACTTCATCAGCTGCCAGTTGTTACAATTTTCAACTTTTTTATTTTTTAATTTTTATTTTGTATTTTAATAAAATTAATAAACAAGTGGTAAAAAAATGGATAGTAAAAACATTCATTGCTTTCTTTTACGACACTTTAAAAATGACCTAAAATTCATCGCTCTACACTAGAGTACCCCCTTAATTTGATATTGTAGTTTTTTTAAAATAAATTTTTAGAAGTAGTAATTTTGAATTTTTAAAAATATTTTCATTGATAATGATTGGAAAATTTAAAAAAATGTTGTGTAGTAACTACTTGAGCGGATGCTGGTGAGGTTTAATCAACAGACGTATGATGACTTTGCTTTTGTATACATGTCACATGCAATATTATCGACTTTTTCGTCAGAAACATCTGGACTCGGAAGAGTTCCTTCATTTGTAATATAGAATGCAAGAATTTAAAAAATACTATTTGTCATTACTTACATATCATAGGGTCTCGTTCCGTAAAGATGTGCTGCGCTGTTTACCAGCCAAGTTGCATTTAGTAATACTACTGAACGCACCACATAAACGATTAGGAAAGATGCCCAAGGATCTTCACCCCAAAAGTAAATTGGAACGATAGTTGGCAGGAAAATTGCGAATATTATATAAAGAGTTTTGTAATATCTGAAAAGACAACATTCATTACAACGTTTTAAGATACATTTTTATTAATAAATAGTATGAGCATGGAGAAATCGACAATGATAATTACACTCACAACATTAGGGGGCGTCCATTAATTACGTGAGGTTTACATGGGGAGGGGGGTTTGACAATAAATCACAAAATATCAATTGGGGGGAGGCGTATAAGAAGATATCATGTGTATTAATTTTTTACCCGATTTTTTTATAAATCCAAACATTTTCAAAAATAATCAAATTTTCAAAAACTATATAAAAAAATAATTTTTTTTTGTAACCGAAAATACACGTGATGTTTGGCTAGCAGGGGGGGAGTAATTTTTGAATATGACCACGAATCACCAAGGGCGAGAGGAGTCCAAAAATCTGGACGCCCCCTTACAAGTATAAACATACAACATTGTATGAATAGAACAATTCTTTTATTTAATTTAAAATAGGATCGATTCATGAACTTCATTCAAAATAAAATTGATGATCAAAAAAATATTCAATGAACAATTAGATTGATCTAAAATCGATTTCGATTTCGATTGATTGATTAGAATTGATCTAAAATCCAACTTGCAGTCAGAAGGCACATTTATAATTAACCCTCATTTCATATGCATCGAATATTCAAAACATGGATTATTTTGAAACAATGGACTAATTAAAAACTCTTATTAAATAAAGATTCTCTTAGTCCGTTGCAATTTGAAATTTTGTTAATAGAAGTAAATTCTGAGAACGTGAACTTTTTGTTTTTAAAAACAGACATTTATTGTAAGGTTTTACTATAGGTAGAGCAGGGTTTAAAGGCATGCGGGTACAAAGGTTTAATATCATTATTTCAAAAAATTAAAACATAATTTTTTTATGATACTACTTTAAAGTAAAACCCAAAAGATGTGTAATCAGTCATCATTTAAATTCTTACGACGTTGCTATCAGGAGGTACACGAGAATGTTCTAATATCCATACCAATTTTTTTTTCGTTGGTAGTTCTTTCGAATTTGAGCTCTTGTATTTAGTTTATGATACTTGAATAAAATTTTTAGGTATACGTTATTTAAATGTTTCGTAAGATGTAGTTATTTTTACGTTAGACTCAACAGTTTTTTTTTATATAACCTTAATAAAAGCTTGCATATGGGTGGGGTAAAAAGCACTAACTAAACCATCACATTGGCAAAAGTGTGGATAATACGAAACAATGAATAAAAATTAAGTTAAAAAAACAATTTTCGAAAAAAACATTAGTAGTTATTTGACCTCTGCTAATGAATAGTTTCTTAGATCAAGGTTATATACAATGAATTCAGTGCATGAAATATTCTCATATTATTTGTATTATTTTGTAAATTCCTTATAACATCAAAAAAGACGCTTGATCTCTTTGCCCCCTGGTCGTCCTTTCTTACACTCATGGGGCAAAATAGACAATTGACAAATTTTAGAAAAATAATAACAAAGCACATTTCTATAATTATGAATTTACTAAGAGCTTCACTGAACGTAGTACGATTATTGTTTAGTTTTGTACATGTTCTGTGTTGCCATTTAGTCTATTTAGTTAGGACATTGTAATTACTGATACGTATTGGACTTTCTGCCTTACCCTACCCTATTTGAAATAACATGAGTCATGAATTCAAATAAAAATATAATGTCTTGAAAATCTTATGCTATTATTAAAATGGTACTTCTCACTGCATAAAATACATTTTCTCACCTTTTTTTGGAACATAACCCATTTATCGGATTCCAGATCGGACATGTCGATATTTTTACCATATTGGAATACCAGAGGATGTTTTCTAGTCATAAGCCATCCAATGTGTGAGAAGAAGAAGCCCCGTTTGGCATTGTGTGGATCTGCGTCAGTGTCGGAGTACTTGTGATGTTGACGGTGGTCTCTGACCCAAACCCATAAACAGTTCTAGGTAAAAAAAATTAAGTTTGAATTAAATTTGTTTTATCATGTAAATTATATAGTAAACTAGTGGTGCCATTTGGAACCGTAATTCAAGACGTTTAAATGGATAAATTTTTTTAACAATTCTGTTCGCGCTGCTATTTTCAAGACAAACCATAGAAGCGCGTAAAAGCCGCGTCGCACTCTTACTGTTAACATTGGTATGGAACCCATACCATTTTTTTTGCATAGTTTTATTGTCAATCAAAATAATATACATTTTTTAAGACAATATGATGTTGGTGTTAATGCATTTAAAAGATTATCTCCTATGAGATATCTCTCTTTTTTTTATTTTTGACATTTTATTTGAGATCGTATGGCCATTTTTTTTTCAATCTTCGTGTGGGATATTCCTCGCTCAATTTTTTTAAATATTTGTTAGGGTGACCTGGTAGTTTTTCGTGGTATTTTTTGCTCCGTTCTTTTATCATCTCATTAATAGTTTTTATTTTTAGGTCTTTATGTAGGGTGTCATTTGTAACATACCAGGGTGCGTTCACAATGCATCTTAAAATTTTTGATCGCGCTACTTGTATTTTTTTTATATTTGAATTGCTTGCGCACGCTCATAGCTCAATGCCGTATGTCCAGATTGGGATAATTATTGTTTTATATAAAAGGAGTTTGTTTTCATAGCACATATTTGAACTTCTGCCAATTAACCAATACAACTCTTTGAACTTCTTCTCCATCTGTTTTCTTTCCATTTTGACGTGCGTTGACCAACTCAACTTTCTATCAAGATGAATCCCAAGGTATTTTACACTCTCATATTTCGGTATTTCTATGTTGTTTATTTTTACGCTTGGGCAGTCCAGGGTTCTTGTGGTGAAGGTTATATGGCTAGATTTTGTTTCATTTATTTTAATCTTTCACTTATTAAGCCACTTTTCAAATTCGGAGACATATTGTTGAACTTTTGACATTGCGACGGATGCATTTGTATGAGTTCGCATGACAACTGTATCATCGGCAAAAGTTCCAATTATGACATTGCTATCAGTTGGAATGTCGTGCGTATATAGAACCCATAAGAATGTAAACGAAATTTGTATTTATTATTAAAATTTATAAAATATCTGATAATTTGATGTGCATATGCCTAATCATCATTTTTGACAGCCAAATGGATTTTTTATTACTTTTTTTATTGGATCTCCGAAACCAATAGACCTACCTTTTCAAACATTCAACTAATTCTTTACTTCGTCAATACAAATAAAAAGTGTTTTAAATCATTCAATTCGAACCCTCCGTTCTCCCAAAATTGTCATCCTTGGCACTTTTTGCCCCGTATCTTCGAAACGGCTGGACCTGCTTTTGCTAAAAACTAATTAGCACGTCTCCCCATTAATAGCAATCGAATTTTTTTTTGAATCGTTCAAATCGATTGATTCGTGCTCTCGATGTTGTGGGAGAAAAATTCATACATACTACATACACACACACATACATAATTTTTATTTAAGGTTTGCCAAAATGTTCAGAAGGTCTTGAAACATGATACATGAAAAATTTTATTTTCGATTTTTTGGTGATTACTATAATTTATTTTGCCTTAAGGCAAGTTGCATGAAGTTTTCAATACGTGTCGTGTAAATAATCGGTAAGGACTGAGATTACGCTATGCGCTTCACTAAAAACTACTTAATGCGATATTCAATTAATATTCTGATTCTAATATCTGAAATTGTATAAATTTAATCAATTTATTTAACACAGTTTATTAATTTCCCGTTAGGTAAGTTATAGTAATCGCAAGAAAATCGAAAATGAAAATTTATGCATGTCTCTACGTTTTAAGACCGCGTAAACATTTTGGCATACCTTAGAAAAAAAATTGATGTGGTTATATGTATGTATGGGATACAATTTTTTGTTTTTTTTTTCGATTTGAATAACTCAATTCAATTCCTATTGATAGAAAGATGTGCTTAGTTTTGGCAAATGCAAGTCCAGCCGTTTCGAAGATATGGGGCAAAAAGTTAAAGAAATAGCAATTCATTTATTAAGAACTTGTATTGGCATAAGGAAAAATTGATAACAATTTTGGAGAGGCAGGTCCAGCAGTTCCGGAAATACATAAAAAAAAATTAAAAAAATATTTGGCTGGTATTAGACATACGCACATTTATAGATATTTTATATTGATTTCAGTAGTATTTCAGGTTTGCATTTGTTTCTAAAACAACTACGCAGTGTAATCGCTTTGAAAAAATTTAAATTTTCAAAAAAATACAAAATTTTCAAAAAAGTTTAAAGAAATCAACTTTTTTTTTAAATAGTCAAAAAAAAAATTAAAAATACAATTAAAAAAATAAACTAGTGAGGTGTATGGCATCGTGCCTTAAGGCAAATTGCTGGAACTTTCCGTATCGTAACGAAATGTTCGAGGAATACTGGATGTTTTCAAATAGATTATTATAAATATTGTAACATTGTCTAATATTTATAAGAATTATGTAAACTGAATTGCAATTTAAAATTATTTGTTTAAATTATATTAGAACTTTAGTCAGAATAAAAATCAAATCTGAATTACTTTCGATATACAAAAAAAAAAAGAAAAAAGAAAAAAAAATGTACTTTTTTCCAAAATCAATTATTTTGTTAAGACAAGCAGAAAGTTCTTTGAATCATTTAAATCGGACGCTTAGTTTTCTCAAAAACTGCCATTTTTTACATATTTAGCTCCGTATCTTCGAAATGGCTGGGCCTGCCTTTGCCAAAAACTAATAAACACTTCTCCCAATCATTACTAATTGAATGTTTTTTTTTTAAATCATTCAAATCGGATACTCCGTTCTCTCAAAAAGTCGATTTGTATTTTCTGCACTCTTTGCTCCGTATCTCCGAAACGGTTGGACCTGCCTTCGCCAAAAACTAATCAGCTCTTTTCCCTATCAATAGGAATTGAATGTTTTTTGAACCATTCAAATCGGTTGATCCGTGCGCCCGAAAACGTGACTGAAAATTTGTATCCATACATACATACACACACACACATCTATTTTTTCTGAGGTATGCCAAAATGTTCAGAAACCTTCAAAACGTCGAGAAATGTAAAAAATTTGAATTTCGATTTTCGGCCCATTACAATAACTTACCCTAAGGAAAGTTAATTACAATACAGTAAAAATAAATAAATGCAGTTCTGATTTGTATTTTAAAAATTGTAATTTAATTGAATTTTTTGCAAATTCGATAACAAACATTATAAAAAAATACATTATGTTTATTTTTTTCAAATTATTTATTAGAACAGCAATCAAATCCAAGTGCTTTATAAGTTGTTATGATGAACTTTACTATATATTCGAAGGTAAACTTTTAACTATCTTACTATATTCGAAGATAAACCAATGGTTGTTCTTTCTATCTTGATATTTGTTTTTAATTAGAAGGCTGAATGGAAATGTGGTCGCAAGACGAAAGCTCTTACCACTATACCACGAACGCCCCCGTATATTTAAATATCTTAATAGCGATGTAGTTCCAACGGTGCTTTTAAAAAGTATCACGTCTTGATCTATAAAGTTTTATTAAAAATTATTACGCTCATATTTTGTATTCAAGTCAATTGCTAATAAAATGCGGATAGTATGCACAATTAAAGTATAAAAAGATTCTGTAAATATTGTATTCATATTCTGAATTTTATTATAAAAATAGTTTCTGCTACTAGTTCAATTTGTCATTTGTTGAAAAAAGTTTTATTTTTAGTGACAGTGGTATTGGGTATTGGGAAGTGGTATTGGGAAAAATTTATGTAAATTTAGTGTTAACAATGGTATTGTTGAATTGAAATGTAATGAATAAATTTCAAAATAAATTTTTATTGTTTTTTATACCGTGAATTCTCGTGGGTTAGGTAAAATAATATATTTACATAATGATAATGTTTCAACTTTTGTCAAAAGTCTAAGAGTTGAATAATCAATGACCTAGATGGGTTTTGCGTTTTAATTTGAAATTATAATTTTGGTTGGATTTTTAATGAGGTTTCCATTTACGATATTTTAAAGAAACTTTGAGAAAAAATAGTTATGCACAAAGTTTATTTGTTCGAAATATTTACCGAGAAGGAGACTGGGGACGAATGATTATGGTTAGATTGTGATTAAATAAATAAACAACATTCAAATTCTTTTGGAATACTTATTTTTAGGATTTGAGAGTAACCTTAATAGTACAACTAACTATTTGTTACGAAAATAGTAGAAATTACGAAAAATGTAGATAGGTCTGAAGGTTTTAAAATATTATGCAATATGTTAACATTTAATTAACTATCTGTTTTATGTTCTTCCTGAATTACAAAAACAATTTGTTAAAATTGTTGCTAAGCAAAATTAAGAAATAAAACACAAATGCTGCCCTAATTTGCCAAATTTTTACATATTATTCTAACTATGAATATTTTTAACATAATTTTTATTTTTACTAACTATACTACCCTTCGTTCCATCTTTTTCCGACAATAAAAAAACATTTTCTATTTTCTAAATCTGTTGAACTTTATACTTTGAAATTTTCAGAATTCATATTCAAATTTATTATATTTTATTTAAATTATTTTGTTTTTAAACACCGAGATAATTTAAATCAATAATACGTTTTTTTTTGTCAAAGATTAATATCAAAATTTTGACGTGTTTTTATTGAAAAATATCGGAATATTATATACGATTTATTTTATTGCTAAGAAAATTAAACAACTCTTCTTTATATTAGTAACAACAATTTGCTGTACAACAAATCGTAAATTGAAAATAAATAAAATCGTGACAAGAAGAGTGTGATATCATACAAGTATGCATTAAAAAACTTTCATGATATTTAATAAATTTATCCCAAAGGTGAGGTTCAATTTTCTGTTACTTGAATGGGCCAAAGAATAAATTTATAAATAAATGAAAATAAATGTTTTTTTAAATGTTTCTAGAAATACATTTATCTATTTATTTGGATATTTATTTCGAACATAACACACAAACACTTGTTTATTTATGATTTGATCTAAAAGCCATTTTCCTCAAGAAATTGTCTGATTTTTTATTGATAAATATTTTTTACGTTTTGAAGATAAGGAATGTCTCTTATAAGAATTTTGAAACTAAAATTAGTTTAAATTAAGCAATCATATTGTAAGTACATAAGAACACTTTCGAAGCGTAGAAAATAATTATAACTGAAAAAAATCATTTATATTTTTTGTTAGGAAATCGGCTTGCAGTTCACAAAAGTAAAAACCTAATTTATATATATATATATATATATATATATATTTAACTTCCGGTATGTATGTGTGGGTGTGTGTGCATGCGGATACAAATTTTCGTCGACGATTTCGGGAACACCGATCAACCGATTTCAATTATTCAAAAATCATTCGATTGCTATTTGGTTGATAAGGAGACTGATTAGTTTTTGGCATAAGCAAAAAGTGTCACAAAGTAACTCAGTAACTCAGTTTTTAAGAGAACGGAGCATCCGATTTTAATAATTTAAATATTTTACTTGTATTGATAAGATGAAGAACTGATTAAATTTTCATGAAGGAAGCTTTAGCGATTTCGAAGATCTAGTGAAAAAAGTAAAAAAAAATCCATTTGGCAGTCAAAAATGATCATTAGACATATGCACATTAAATTACCAGATATTTTATAGAGATTTTAACAATAAGTAAAAATTTTGTTTACATTCCTATGGGTTCCGTACCAATGTTAATCAGTTAAACGGCAACGCGGCGCTTACGCGCTTCGATATTTTCTTTCTATGCATTTAAAGCAGTACGATTGCTTTGAAAAAAAAGTTAAGAATTTCCAAAATATTTCAGAATAAAGAAAACATTTTTTTTTCAAAAAATCTTTTTTATCTGAAAAATAAATTTTTGTCAAAAATTTATAGCTTCTCAAAAATTTAATTTTTTCAAAGTAAAATTTTCTCAAAAATGTTAATGCTTTTTAAAAAAAATAATTTTTGGTACGGGAAGTTCCAGCAATTTGCCTTAAGGCACGATGCCATGCGCCCCACTAGTTATATATATATATATATATATATATATATATATATATATATTACTCATTTACAATAATATATTTAACTGAACTTACTTGACCAGCAACCGTCTGAAGAATTAGCAGTACCAGTTTTAGAGGAAGTTTTGCTTTGAAGGATCTGTGAGTCCACAACCTGTGTGCTCCAATTGTTACTCCTTCACCAGAAAACCAACCAACAAACAACACTAGAAGATAAAAATTGGTAATTGACTACCAGATGGTGCATTCATTTTACTAATTTCAATATAATGGAAACAGAAGTTTTGAGGCCAGTCCGAGGAATTGAAGGTTGTCTTCAAGGTATGAATGTAAATTTATTTGGACATGTTTTTTCTACGTTTTCAACAAATGATTCAAATATTTTGGAAAAGATGGTCCACTCGTTTCAGTTATGACGGAAAAACTACTAGTTTGGGGATAAAAGCAAATACTTTTGACATATGTTATATGTTAAATACCAAAGGTTGGAACATTTAAACACATGCATTAAACACGTTTTAAAATCTGTTTCTTGTTTTAAAACAAAAAAATTGTTAGTAAAAATTTACTTCAATAGTCAAGTTCCAACTAAAGTTCTTTTATCTACCACGTTTTTAAGAGAACAGTTAAATCAATCTTGATGTTCAAACAAATTTTGTTTTTAATCCGCAAATTTCATCGGTTTTTGGTAAAGGCAGGTTGATTTGCTTTGGAGTCACGAAGGATAAAGTCCATTTACTTTAAGCAAAAAGGACTTAAATATTAGAGTATTAAACCGCATTATTTCCGTACTTGGTCATAATCTTTAGATAATATCGCATCATTTTTACAGGTTTGAAAATTTTGTAACAAATCTCTCTCTCTCTATCTATCTCTCTCTCTCTCTCTCTCTCTATATATATATATATATATATATATATATATATATATATAAACTGAAAAATTATTTGTGCTTTTTTCAAAGGGCCTTCAACTTTTTGTAATTCTGATACCAAATTATTTCTTAACCAAACCTTGGCTTTCGATGAAATGTGCGGCATAGATTTATTTTTAAATGAGCCTACCGTATTGTACTATGAAATATTTATAGCAATACATATAGTCTCTATTATAATCATATTTATTTCTTTATAATAATCATATTTTCCTAACAATATCATGATTAACGACAGTCGAGTTAGTGGCGTCAGATGGCATCGAAAGCAATTTTAAATTTAAATGCTACGTTGTTTTGTTATAATAATGGGCAGTACTGCCCTAAGGCAGGTCCGTGAGCTGAGTTATATTCCAACTCGACTCAGAGAAGTAGTGTGAGAGTATTTCCCATTTCCATTTCACACCGGAGTGCCCGAGATGAGCTTATTTTCAATTGGAAACATATTTTGATCTATATTTTTAATAAGAAATGGACATTGTGCTGCCCGATGTCAGATTGCCAGAGCGGGAAATCGAATGCGCGACCCCATCTACACCGGTCCGCACGTTAACGATCTCGGCCACGACAACCTTATTTTTTGCTATATAATGACTTAAATAAATAAGTTTATGAAATAAACAAAAATATGTATATTGATTACAATTACGGTTTTGCATGGCAATAGACAATATTTTACCCTAATTGGGAATAATAAATCTCCCTGAATAGAGTTTGACTTCGGTTAGAGTTCCCTTTTTTCATAATTAACTGTGAATTTCTTTTTTTTTATCTGTTGTGATAGTACCAAGAGAAAAATTTTTACTTAAATGTCGTCGCTTAATAGCACATTTTCATATCAATTTCACAATTTTTGTATTGCAATTTATATAATCTTTATATGTGTGTGTATATATATCACATTTTCAAATGACATATCTAATAATAATAATAATAATAAATATCTAATAATTTAAATGCATTTTATCCAAACTCTGCTAAAAGAATCGAAAGAAACGTCGGGCTCCAGTTGTAATTTATATAATTTTTCGGTATAATTAGAGTGCATATAATTAGAGTGCATTTCGTTAAAATTTTGTAGAGCTTGATTGATAAAATTGAAGCAGTGGACAGTCAAAGAGAGAATAATTAATTATGGTAAAAATTATTTTTTTCTGTTTTACTTTTAATCACAATCTGTCATACTAGGTCATTTAGTAATTGTTTTGTGATTGAATGGCAACGCAGTAGTTGTCCAATCCATTTCTGGCTATTTAACTATACTCGAATTGTTTGTTGACATTTTTATGACTGTATGTGCAACTATAACCGATTTTGACTTCAGATCATATTAAGATCTATGAGTAGAAGGATATATATCAAGTGAAAAATTTGACATTCAAGCTGCCTGATGAAAAAATTACATCATTGATATTTCCAACGTTATACTCACTCCATGCAATAGTTGAGAAGTATGCTGCTCCAGTGAGACCTTGGTAGATTCCATAAACAGCAAGTAAATGTAAATACAGGAATCCAATGGTGTTAAACCACACGATTTTATGTTTGTAATTATAATCAGTTCCTATTTGCGATGGAAGCAAGATTTTTTTACCTTCCTGCTCTTGATTGTTGTTGTTCGTGTTGATTGTTTTCGTTTCAGCCATCTATAAAAAATAATTAATAATATTTTTTTTTTTAATTGTTTTATGAGTTGACAACAGACGTTATAATAAAAAACGGCACTATGATAATGATTGTGTCAATTTTCTGATCATTGCGATGTGATGGCGATTCCAAATATATTGGCATTGATGATTTTGATGTCAAAGATCATGGTGATGATGTCGAAAATAATGGTAGCGACGTCAAAAACGATAATTGTTGGTGGTATCACAGATGATGATTATGGAGATGTAGAAGATGGTGATGATGGCGTTGATGGCGATGATGGCGATTTCAAATGTATTGGTGGTGGCATGATGATTTTGATGGCAATGACCATGATGGCGTTGTCAAAGGTAACAATGATAGCGACGTCAAAAACGATAACGGTTGGCGGTATCGCAGATGATGATTATGGAGATGTAGAAGATGGTGATGGTGGCGATTTCAAATATATTGTTGGTGGCATGATGATTTTGATGGCACTGATCGTGATGACGTTGTCAAAGATAACAATGATAGCACCGTCAAAGATAATGGTTACGATGTCAATGATCATAATGTCAATATAAAAGATGATATCAGCTGTGACTAAGGTGATGGCAAAGATGATGAAGATGAATTTAAACTTGATTATGACCGTATTATCAACCCTCTACGGGCTTTCGATATTTTACCAAATAAAATGTTTTTTGTTAGATGACTCATAGATCTTATTCTATTACGTTGTCAAGACCTTTGCTAGGCTTTTTAACCTGAAATACACAGAAGTGCGATCTTTTTTTCGTTTCTTATTAGCTTTTATTTTATAGACTTATAATTAACTTTCCGTAGGGTAAGTTAAAGTGATTGCAAAAGGCTTCTGAAAATTTTGGCATACCTTAGAAAAAATTGATGTGTTTGGATACAAATTATTGTCTAGAATTTTGGAAACACGGTTTAACCGATTTGAATGATTCGATTCGTATTCAAATCAAATCATCAGATATTTTATAGAGATTTTAATAATAAGTATAAATTTTGTTTACATTTCCATGGGTTCCGCAATATTGTTAGTCCGTAAGACTGCGACGCGGCGCTTACGCGCTTTTGTCTCTATGCAGCTAAAGCAACACGATTGCTTTAAAAAAAGTTCAAAATTTCCAAAATACTTCAAAATATAAAAAAAAACATTTTTTTCGAAAAAGAAATTTTTTTCAAAATTTCAAAATTCTCAAAAATGAAATTTTTTCATAGTTTTAAAAAAACTTTTTTTGAAAAATCTTTTTTAAAAAAAATAATTTTTGGTACGGTAAGTTCCAGCAATTTGCCCTAAGGCACGATGCCATACACCACTAGTTAGTGATTTTTATTTCCCTATTTTTTATGTAAAACAAAAATTAGGTTCATAGAGAGTTAAAGAAGGTCATATTGGTGATCTTAAAGATGATAATGACAATTATATCAAATATGACGTGGTGATATCAGGATGTCACGGATGTTGTTGGTGGTGTATTTTTAATTTTGAAATCGAGTATAATTAATTATTTTTAAAGCGCATTAGACCACAGCGAAATAATTCTTTATATAAAAGCTCATTTTGTTCCTCAAAGATATTGGGCTTTTAGCCAATCAAGTTCTATCACAGAGAATCGTAATTTTTGGTTATAATCGATATTTTATCATTAATTAATTATTGAATTCATATTATGTTCTCAAGCAAGACTTGAAATATAAAAAATCTAATCTACTAATATTATACACTAAAAAATTTTTTGATGTTTTTACCACTTGTTAAAAACTAAATCTGAGCCGGAAAAACGAATACTATAAAATGCTTAAGATATAATTACTTAATTTAAAATATCAATTACGATTCTTAATGACTATTCGATACATGTCTTTTCGTCCGAGCTATTGGAATATGATTACTAAATCTGAATCACAACTGTGGAAACTTTTGTTATACTACGGGATAATATTTATTCACTTTTTTACTTCTAAATGATTACAGTAAATATTAAATATTTCTTTTCTACTGCAATTTTTATCAGGTTTTAATAACATTCTAATCCGATGTTACAGTATAGAGTATATTAAACTCGTATTTTTAAAAATTTATTGATTTCGAGAGCGTTAATTATAACATTAAGTTCTTATTTGAGCAAACTGTTCATATTATTTACTATCAAACATTAACTGAAAAAAGTATTCATTATTAAACTTTGTCTTTGTTACTAATATTGCATTTTTATTATTTATTAAGTTTTTTAAATAGCAATTATACCAACAGTTAAATTTGAGTTCAACTTTTAAGCCCAATTTGTAAACTTGAAGAATGCCCTACACTAAAACTTCCTGGTTTCTTCAATATTTTAGATGGTCTGTGTATTAAACTTTTATTAAAATTATTTTTATGTATTAAATAATTATAAAATTTAAAAAATTACAAATTATTTTTAATTTGTTTTAAATTATTTTTTACTGTAACGATGAACATATAAGTTGTGATTTTTCAATCATCTTTTAATTAGTTATGAAAAAATTTAGTTATGGTGATCAGGCATGAGACTTGTTCTCATTTTATTTGATGTAACATCAATGTATTAAAAGTCGTCGCAATAATATTACTATAATAATGGTTTTAAATAAATCAATTATGAAATAAATAAATGCATTGCACCAAAAAATGTTACATACTAGTAAATAAAATCATTTGGTTCAAAAGGTTCTCAGATTTCAAATTTTATGCAATAATGGTATATGTTATGGTTAAATTCAATAAGAGACATAATCTGGAGATCTTTTAAAAAAAATACAAAATAGATAATTGATATTTTATATTAGGTACTAAATTGAATATTTTTTTGGTACAAGAATTTTTGTCGAATTTATAACTATAGTAGAATATTAGCTTGCGTAAGGAAATAAAATTATAAACTTTTGTATGTTTAAAAAAAAAGCACAACTTATTTTGTCACATATATTTTATGATATGATGAAAATAGGGCTTGACAGTTCTTTACACAGATAAAAAATGCATTTATATTTTTACCTTCGATCCCTCTAAGTGTTTTACGTTTAAAATCACAAAAGTCGAGATTTTCTCCTCGAATTACACTGAGAAACGTCCGATACACTTATCACGAACAATATAATATATTTTAACCGGTTCCATAAACGCAGAATGAATAAATTGATGTTAAATAAAATGAACTAACCTTTATGTTTATTATTAATAACAAACTTGTCCAAAAAAGCACCGAACAATTGTATTCAGCACCAGTTCGAACAATGGATGACTTGATAATGACTTCCAAAGCAATGGTCCGCTTTTTATATCAGCCTGATTCTAAGTTTCTGGCATCTATAATTATATTCATAGATTTTCAATCATTCATTTTACACAGTAGTTTTGTTTCTTTGCAAATTGCGTCTGCGAATAGTCTCAATATTGATTAAAACAATATCGCTGGCTACTTTAAATTTGAATTCATTTTGAGTTCGTTCAACGATAGTCATTAATGATTGTTTAAAACAATTTTTAATAATTATTAAAATTATTAAAAATTGGTACTACATAAGCTAATATATGCCTAACATTATGCAAGAATTTTGAGGTGGATATTGTTCTTTGTGATTCAGTTTTAAAAGTTCATGTTTAGTGGAGTTAGTTCTAACTTTGCGCAGGAGAAGTTTGTTTTCGTCAAAAAATCCGATTTGCTAATTTTATATTTTCTCGACGTTTCAAGCCATTCTGAAGCGAATGAGACCAAATTTGGAAAAAGTATGCGTGTTAATGTGTGTGTGTACATTTGAACAGATTTTCGACTTTTCGGCGACGTTTTCTCACAAAACGACTGGACTGATTGCAAAAATTTAAAAGCCGTTCGATGTAACTCAAAAAGGACTAGCGTTTGTCAGTTTTGCACGTCGATCAGCCAAACCGTTTCTTTGTAATTAGCAATAAAGTAAAAAAAAATCCGTTTACGGTTTAGCCAAGAATTCTGAATAGATTTTGAAAATTCAAAAACTATTGGAAAAATATTATTTGGAAGTCGTGCTGATTAATTTTGGACAAAGATCGGCCCAGCCGTTTCTTCTTAATTAACTGTTAAACTCTTTCTGTTGATAGATATCATGGTTCCAAAAAACATGCTGAAGATCAATGGCCCTTTGGCAAGTAGTTCAATTTTAAACATTCATCAAAGTTTGTAGTCAAAAGTTGTTTTTGTGATGTGATTAGTCAAACGTTTTCAATTCAATAAAATTTTGAAAAATAAACGACAATTTTAGGACATACAAGCACGTTTCTGTGCAATATAATTGATATATTTACATATAATTTAAATGTGTTCGAGAAAATCCTATTGGAAATTGCAATGTTAAGATTTAATTGAAAGTGCAGACTTTATTTTTGAAATAAATAGTTGAAAATTTAACCTAAATCTCAATTTCGGTTAAGTAAATTATTACACATTTCGGGAAGTTCATGCAAGGCTAAATGCCACTTTCTACTCGTTTAAACAGAAATTTACATATACAGTCAACCCTCCGATAACGCGGTATTCTAGGAAGGCGGTTATCATACTATGCGGAGATGAAATATAACAGCCCTCAAATAACACTTTACTCTTATTGTGCGGTTTCTGTTCAACATCCCATAAGTTTTCTTCCATGAATGACCTATGAATGACTTTTATAACTATATATTGCCACAAAAGGTTTTAATATAAGTTCTATTATTGTCACATATTATATTTTACAATATGTTAATATAAGAAATCTTAAAAAGTCCTCATCGTTCCGAAGCGAGCTAAAAAATGGCACCAGGCCAAAGGTCAAAAAATGACCTTTTTGCGATTTTGAGCTAAATTATCTGCCAACACAATATTGTAGAGCATGAAATTAGCTACAGAAAATGCATGAATACTTTTCTGCTCAGAGCCACTGTTTTAAAGATATACGACTTTGAAAAGTACGTTTAAACGCCACCTACTAGATAATGTGCTTAGCGCGTTTTTTTACGTGGTTTTTCCAGTAGACCTTTTTCGCGGGTCTGTTGTAATTTTGTTTGTTGAGGAACTATTGCAAAATAATGTTTGTGGATTTCGGTTGGTAAAAATAAAGGCGGTAACGATAAAAAAGCAACTAAATTTATTCCTGGGAGTCATAGTTTTCAAAAGTCTCTACATCCTTTTCTTTTAGTTTCTCTTGATTTTTTTATTTTTTTCATCTTCTTCTTCTTCACTTAGAGTATAATTGAATTGTTGTAACAGCGATTCCTCGTTGGTATCAAAACAGTCCTCTACAGTTGCCGGCTCAACATTAGAACTCGATCGGCCCTGACAATGAGCACACGCCAGGGTACAAAAGAGTCTAACTTTTTTGCAACCACATTTGGCACTTTATCCTTTTTTGCATTTGCAAAATAGTGTGTTAAGAAAAAACATTTTTCTTAGAGAAGTTCCGATACGCGTGTTCCATAAATATACTTGCAATAAAAAGCAAGTACAATTAACTTGTCTTCCACCAACCTCAGTAGCTGTTCATCAACATCTTTTTCGGGTATATTACCAAGTTCAAGTGCAGTTTGGTAACCAGCTGGACCCTAAAGACTGGGGTTGGAAGCTGGTCGACAACTCATTGGAGCCATTAGTATGAACGCTGCGATTTATATCAATTCTGAGTTTCTTATAGTACGGTTTTCATACAACGCGATAGACGGTTTCAAAAAAAAATGAAGTACAAATTTACCTGGTATATACGTTAAATCCGAGTTCCTTATAATACGGTTTCCATATTACGCGGTATGCACTTATCGCGGTGCGTTGTATTGACGAGCGCTAAAAAGAATCTCATTAGTGCAACTCATATCATTCATTTGCACCGCGTCCAATTTCAATTTAATATTTGATTTTCCAACAAATGAAATTAAATTTTTTTTAAGTACTATTTTCTTATGAAAGAGCATACTATGTAAACCCGATGTATGATACAAACTAACATGTTTTTATAAATTTCTTTTAAAATGTCTGACTACTAAAGTCAATCATAGGTTGCGCGGGAAGATTTTAAGGGGGGCGATACATGTAACAAGAAAAAAAAAACGATTTTTTTTTTCATAAATCGTTACAATAACATCTCAAAAATATGCCTGTAAATATTCAAAACAAAATTATCATTATTTATACAATAAAAACTCATTTAAGTGCCACGCCTCAACTCGACGCTTGAGTGCTATTGTACTCTTATCTGTTTCTGTGTCAAAACTTTAAACGCGTTTTTCTCAAAACGACATTTTTGAAATTTGCGGGCGTGATAACTCAAAAAGTTCTCAACCGATTCCAATGAAATTTTGCACACAGCTACTTTACAGTAATAGCTTCTAGCTAAACCTCAAACATTCCAAAAAATGTTTCAAAAATTAACCCTTTTACCAAAAAAACCATTGAAAAAAAGGTGAAAAATCGAACTATTTTTTTCTAAGGTGTGCCAATTTACGATTTTGTGACTTTTTTAATTTTTTTTTGGTTTAACTAGAAGATATATGTTTTATGAACACGTACAAACTAATTTTTTTAAATTCAGATCACCGTACGAAAAGTGAGAACGCCCGCAAATTGATGGCGTTTTCCGAGAGGGTCTTGGCAGATTTATTTTTACGGCAGCCATTTAAAAAAAATAAATCAAAAAAAAATTTTTTTTGTGTATTTTAATATATAATAAATAACCCTAAAAAAGTTCAAAAAGATTCAATCATTCCTTCCCAGTTTAAAAAGTCCTCAAAAAATGGTAAAAATTAAGGCGATTACATGTATCGCCCCCCTTAAGGACTTTTGAACGAAAACCGTGTTATAGCAAGTACAGTGTTATAAGAGGCATGTTCCAGTTTCGCGTAGTTTGGTGACCGCGTTTCCAGAGTACCGCGTTATAGTAGGGTGGACTGTATATATTGGGTTCTGCTATGTTTTGAGTAGAAGATCGATTTGGGCGGTTTAATAAATATTCTACACGACCAAAATTGAAACGACGCCAAGTCAATTAGGATTTTTATGGAAAGCCATATAAATTTCGAATATATGTTCTAGCGTCACAAAACACTACTTTTCAAGAAAAAAATTATGCACTAAAAATATTAAAACACAAACATTATAAGATTATAATATTGTACTTCATGCAAGCAAAAAACGTATTTAATTAAAACCAAATAAACTATTTTAAATACTATGTTAACCCTGTATAACCGAATTTTTATTTCGCATCCAGAAAATTAGGGAAACCTAATTATAAGCCTATATATGTAAATGAAAAGCAAAAATTTCACAGATATTAATATTGATTATCTTAACGATGTTATAGAATTAATCTTAATTTGTTAAGATATCGAAAATTTGGAATGTAATCTGAATTATGATTTTTTTTTTTAAAATCTTCATAGTTTTGTTTATCAAGCACAAGTCAGGATATTTGTTTGCCTTTGGATATTTGTTCGGAACTCGGATATTTCTATTGAAATGTCACCGTCGTCTACTTCATTAGCAAATTGCAATTCCATTAGTCTAGAAACAGTAGTTCATAACAGAATTCTTAGTTGTGCGAAAATGAAAATTCTTTGTCAGTTTCATCCAGATACGAGTATATTTTTATTTTAGTGTACAGAGCTCATTTAATTAATGTAAAGGCGGATGGGGTAACCTAACAAAAGTATTTTGCACAAATGTATTACATTACGCGATTTCTCTAGCTTCCGTTCAATTATGAGAAAAGTTTCGTAATTTATTTTTGTATTATATGATTTTGTATATTTCAACCAATATTATTTTAATTTTCTGCTAATCTTAAAATATCGCATCAGCTATATTATATACGAGAAATTTTATAACCTAAAACGGTTTAAAATTGGTACAATCAAAAACTTTCCTTTTTTTAAGTTTTTCAAAAATGATAAATAACCTAATTTTATTTTACACATTTTTAAATTATAAAAATATTTTTTATTTTAGCCATATATCAGAATATGTTATGTATTTAGAAGTTTTATCCCAAACACTCGATTCGTATTGATATTGAGAAGTCTATAAATATATAATATTTATTATTTGTTATTAATAGTTCCTGAAGAAGAGGACATCCCATGTTCCGGAACCGTTCAATAATATTATTGAAAACTAGTACCTATAAATAATTTTTGACGAAAAAAAAGGAAAAATTTAGTTCAGAAATTTAAAAATCATAAATAATAATAACAGCTATTCTGATAATTTTAAATAGTATGTGGGTATGTATATAGAGTAGGGCGGGGCACAAAAATGCAATTTGACTTTGAGCAATGATATTGTGGGAACCAAACTAATTACATTGCAACAAATAACAAACATTAAGCTAACAAATATTAACAATTAACTATGTTTAGTAAAATTTCTAGCTAATTCATTATTCTAGAGAGCAAAGGCTCAAATGGATGGCTTTTTATACCCCATCCACATGCAAGTTTTATTGAGGTTATATAAAAAAATTGTTGAATCTAATTTAATATTAACAGTACATCTTATAACACAATTTAATAATACATACTTAAAAATCATATTAAGGCCCCGTAAACCAAACATCACCACGTATGAGCAAGAGGGAGGAGGGGGTCCAAAAATCCTTACAAAAAATCGATCACGTGATTAATGGACCCCCCTAAATAGCGCTCACAACCAAACAAGAAAGTACTTTTGTTAGGGATTTCAATCATTGCCGTTTATTTCCCGATAGCAAGGTCATAGAATCAAGGTGATGGCTTGTTTCGCATTGTTTGCCCTCCACTTTCAAATATTGTTGTTAAAAAATTCTTAGCTCTACTTGTTTTTGAGATATCGGTGGTGGACCTTTTTACTCGCGGACCATTAAGCCTCGCTGTCCTCTATATGAGCCGTTCAGTGCACACAATGACTAACTCCAAAAATCAGAAAGTGGACAAAAGCAATGAAGTAATGTATATTGCTTTTAAAAATTCTTGGTATAATATAAATTAAAAAATATAATGTAGAACGTATAAAAACATATATAGCTTACATGTATAATTATCAATAAAGTTAAAGTTTTGATTTGATCAATTTGTCAACTGAAAAAATTAATAAACCTAATTCTTACACATTTGTGTTAAAGCTTTTTCATAATATTATATATAACTGTCATAATATATGTTATTTGTAATTAATCAGTAATATTAAAAACAATATTTTCTCCATCAGCTGTGTTCTGTGATGATTTATCAAGTAAAATTTTCATCCAGTTTTTGTAGTATTTATGATTAACGGGAGGCATGAATTTTGGCAAGTCTTTTATGTCTCTCAATTTTTCCTTTATCAAAGTTTTAGCTTTGGAATATAATAAAACTAATGTATATTATTCGATTTGTTTATATTAATGGCTTCACAATCCGTATCTTCATTATAGTCATATTTAAATTGTATAAGATTGGACTTGGTTCTTCCTAACATTATCCAGCTCATTTTTGGCCAATTTACTGAAGACCCTGTGATGGTTACTTTTCTGTTAGTGATTCTAATGACTTTGTTGATATAAAATCTTGGTGAAACATTTGATATAGCTAACATGTCGCTTTCTTTTTACATTTTTTATTATATTGTACCAACTATCTATCGTTTTTTTTACACGTGACTCAATAATAACCAAATCTTGAATCAATAGGTAAATACCTATTTCAACTGGCCAGAAATTTCTTTTCATTTGACTTAGCTCTTATTTCCGCACTTTGAGCAAGTTTCAATAGACTTAAAACAGTTTTAATATTCCTGTATTGCCGGGTACATGAACTTTAGTATGTTATTGTTTCAAAGTTTGTATCATTCTTGATGTTCTTTATAAAACTAGATGAATTTTATTAAGATCTACGAGACCTTGTTCTTTGCTAAACAATCATATGGTTTGTCAATTAAAATGTCTTTTGAAATAAATGACTTATTATTATTCAGTGGACAAAAAATCATCCGTTTCGAAGTGATAATTTTTATTTTCCGAAAAATTATTATAAATACAAAAAGGTATGATTGTATTAATTTCGCACTAATATCTCAGTTTTTTTTTTAAGTGGAATGTGTGCACTGAGCAGTCCATATATAAATTTTATTCTAACCTTGCACCTAAGTATTATCATACGTATTTTACAGATATATTTACAATTCTAAGTATGTTTCATTTGTTTATTAACAGAAACCAAAATGTTGGCATTCTATAAATAGCGACTTTTCGAATACTTTGCGATTTTTTCGCTGTTTGGTGGAAATTGTTTAGAAAAAAAATGGTATTGTTAAGTATTGCAAGTTCAAGCAATTAAATTTGAATATTTCAAGAGCCGTTAAAATGAAAAATCAATCACTAAAATTTAATGAACTCTGCAAGAGCTACAACTTTAACACTGAATTAAGAATTCAATGAATAGTTCATTAGTGACCAATAGAATAAATTAAATTGTTCAATCATTAACGTATGCATCCTACTATTTTTAGTGATATATATATATATATATATATATATATATATATATATTCAATCGTTGTTCTGTGAAAAAAGTGAGGAGCAATAAGTTTCAAGGGTTTTTGTTGACAAGCAAAAAATCTTCGGATTATTTCTAATATACCGCGTATATTTTATTTCAAACTTTGTTAGTTTAATTAATCTTGTAATTAACTTCAGAAAAGTCCTATGCTCCCTGATTCGATTTTTGTCGAAGTTTTCTGAGGTACGCGGGGATTTAGAAAATCCAATTAAGTGTCAATATTACTTATTGACGAATTCCCATAAAGTTTACTCGACGAGGTAGTATGACTATGACTGTGCTATTGAGTATTTGAATAAGAAAAAATTATATATATATATATATATATATATATATAATCCACATCCTCAGGGGACGGTTGTGACAGACATAAAAATAAGTTAAAACAATAGGTATAAACACAAAAATGTTTTGTTATAGCAGCTTTCATAGTCAAGTTAATTTAGTTAAGTTAAATAAGTTAATATTTTTATGATCTATACATGTCACAACCGTACCCACAAAATTTGTCACAACCGTATCCAATGCACACTTTTGAATACAAATCATCGTTATGACTGATTGTGAGCTAAACTATCTATGCTAAAATTAAATTCTGGTAATTAACTACTATTGTTCAACATACGGCAATATAAAAAAGTGATCTTTCTGTATGCAATTAACAGTTATTATTAATAGCTGAGAACAAAACTACCTGAGACAATATTTTAGAGCATAAAATTATCTACAAAAAATGCATTAATACTTGTTTTGCTCAGAGCTACCGTTTTAAAGATATATCACTTTGAAAAGTACGTTTAAATGCCACCTACGAGGCAGTGTGCTTAGCTCGTTTTTTTACGTGGTTTTTCCAGTGGGCCTATTTCACGGGTCTGTTGTGATTTTGTTTGTTTCGGAACACTTGCAAAAAATATTTGTGAATATGGGTTGGTAAAAATAAAGGCGGTAATTATAAAAAAGCAACTAAATTTATTCCTGGTAGTCATAATTTTCAAATGTTTCTACATCTTTTTCGTGCCGTTTTTCTTGATCTTCTCCTTCTTTTTCTTTTTCTTCTTCGTCTTCTTCGCCTTCTTCGTCTTCTTCGTCTTCTTCTTCTCCTTCTTCTTTTTCTTCTTCTTTTTCTTCTTCTTCTTCTTCTTCTTCTTTACTTTTAGTAAAAGCTTTTCGTGTTTTAAAAAAATACATAATTTGTTCAGTTGGAGTTCCAGTATGTAAGACGAGTAAATCAATATCTTCACCAATTAACACTGCATAGATTTATTCTGAGAATGAGCAACGCTATAAGGCTTGATATATTCTATTAAACTTCATAATACTAAATTAACAAAATTAACTAAATGCTAAATTAACAAAAAGTAAATAATTCATAAATTACTGCGACAGGAAAATAATACATTGCAATTAATTTAATGAAGTAAGAAAGTTGATGAAATAAATGAGATTCTACTTTATTTAAAGGGCATTCAATGGTAAAATTGGTTTAGATTATGTCAAAGATTCAATTTTAACCCTGTGGCTGAACCAAGGGCATGGGTGGATTGGACTTCCAAAGTTAGTGGGGGTTGGTCATAAATTTGGACGCGATTGGGGCACTCTAAATGGGTCAAAATGTCAAAATTTTAACCTTATCTTTGGATCAATGCACGGGACATCAGAATACATTTTAGAGGTATAGTTTCTTCAGCAAGGTATCTTATTTTGATTCATAAACCCTCCTGAAGTTTGTTTGGGAAATTTTCTAGAATTTTTAGATTTATAGGAATATAGTTAGATTGTAGAAATAAATGGAAAAAGTTACAAAAAACCGCTTATCATTGTTTGCCCTTGAAAATATTTTAAGCATTGTTTGACATTAAAAACAAGTGAAGAGTGTCATTTGCCAAACATTTCTATTCACTTATAGGCTAAGGCAATATTAAAATATAATAAATTCATTATTATATATAAGGAAAATGTAACGTCTACATTATTATTGCAGCTGAGGTGTGCCAAAAATTAAAATAATATAAGATTTACGTCAACATGCGTCTAACCGGTGATGCAGTCTGCGCATGCGTCTGTCAGTGATTACACATCAAAGTTAGCCTATAATTCAATTTGACAGATTATTATTTTTAACTTTTAAATGCAGTCGTGTTTTGCCTTACTTTACTAAATCACAATACAAAAATAATTTACTCATTCAAAAAATTATCTTGAAGTTTCATTGTGTCAAAAATTCATGTGTTTGGCATTGGATACAAAATATTTAGTCAAGTCAATGGAGTGTTTTGGATCTGAATATTTTTAATGTTCTCCAGTTTGCATGAAATTTTGGAATTAGGTTCATCTTACTATCAAGTTTAGAAGTGAAAATAATTTAAACTCCTTTGCCACTTCCCGGGGGGATGACATTCCTTTTCAGTGGTGCAATTGCAATTGCAAATCACAAAGGCTGACGATGAGTTTTGGTGTGATAAATTTGGAAAATCAATGTTTTAGTCGTGAATAAACAAAAAATCATTCATTTGTACATCCACATCTACGGTTATGACTGAAAATATTGTATAAGTCTTAAATGCATTAAAATAAATTGAGCTATTGGAAATAAATTTGTTCTATAAATTGCAGTGTATAATTTTTAATATACAATTTTATTGAACATATTTTAATATTTGTTAAAGGGATAATTAAAATGTTACTGTGGGAATTGAGAATCATCATTTTATTTGAAGCAGTTCTACATATAACATCGCTCATATATTGGTGTAAATAGTAATTCGAAAAACAATAATTATTATTTTTAACTGAACGGTAAATATTAGTATAGGATATTGAAAAAACGTAGATGCGGGTAAAGGACAACGTCTGTCGGGTCATCAAGTATATATATATATGTATATATATACTAGCCGAAACGGGGTAATAGTATCGTTAGTTATTATCATAAAAAACTAGCTTATGTAGTTTGAAAATTGTGAGCTTTTGAGGGCTACTCAGAGCTACTCATACTGTAATTTAAAATTTTTAAACGCTTAAAAATTATTTAAAAACTTTGAACAAATTTGGTTTTTGAGAATTTTAAAGCTTTTAAAAAAGCTGATTTTTTTTAAAAAAAATTGAATCGTTTTAAAGAAGAAATATCGATGCGCGTAAGTTCCGTGCCGTAGTCTTAAGTTTATAAATCATGGTACGGAGCCCATAGAAATGTAAACAAAATTTGTATATTATTAAAATCTCTATAATCTCTATATCTCTATCTATCGATGATTTGATGTGCATATGTCTAATGATCATTTTTGTCTGCCAATTTGCTTTTCTTTTTACTTTTTTCCTTAGATCTACGAAACTACTGGGTCTGCTTTCCCAAAAAATTAGTAGTTGTTCATTTCGTCAATGTTAGTAAAATGTTTTTTGAATCATTCAAACCGGTTGAATCGTGGTCACAAAAACGTCGGCGAAAAATTGTATCCGCACATACATGCATACACAAACACATACATACATACATATATTTATATATATATGTATATATACATACATGCACACACACATACATACATACACACACACAAACACATATCATGCATTTTCCAATGCTAAAATGTTCAGAAACTTCTGAAATGTAAAGATATGCAAAAATTGTTATCTTCGATTTTTTGACGATTACAATAACTCACTCTACGGGAAGTTAAAAATTTTTTTTTTCTGATATTTATGCATTTTTTCAAAAGTCTAATTGTTTATTAGATTTATTTTACATGGTGGATGGATAATATTTTATTGATTGGTGAAGAGACTTTTCTGTTGCGGAAATTAATTAATAAAACTAATCTAACTGTTCTTTTTTGTATGAATATTAAATAAAATACCGTATTGACTTATTTAGTTTGCTGGTAGAGTTTTGTCATTAATTTATTCTTGAATATTGTTGCGCATTTGATTCGTCGTCTAACAGGGAGTATTGTTTATATGTTTCGGTGTAATAGTTGAACACCATTCGATTAGTATGCGCATAGCTCAATTATGCAGCCATTATTTCAGGTACGAATAAATTACTGTTTACTTTAGAATCTTAGAATATTTTATTTAGAATCATTTCTCAAAGTGTGTCAATGTGGATGAACTGTGGATTAACGCATTCAATATGTATAACTTGAAGCTGAAATCCTGATAATTAAAATATAAACTGATATTAGATAATTTAAATAAATTACAAATAAAATTACGGAAATTTAAAACAGTCGTGAAAAAATTGTTGAATTGAGAAGAATAAGATTAGAATTGATTTTTTTCTTTAATTAATTTCTATAAATTAAAAGAATAAACCAATTTTAAAATATTGTGGAAAATTTAAAAGCTTTTGTACACTTGTTATTAAAAGTTTTATTTATTACGATTTTACGTGCAATTTTTGTTTATTAATGCGATTTCATAAATATGGCAAAGAAACAAATCAGATTTTTTGACGTCTTCTTCGTAATACAAAATTTTTACTAAAATAGTAGATTTAATTTCTTGGTAAACCCTAAAAATTCTATTACACGGGTATAAAATCAACTAGAGGTGTATGGCATCGTACGTTAAGACAAGTTACTGGAACTTCCCGTACCGTAATGACATAATAGAAGAATATTAAATGTTTTCAAATATATTATTATAAGTGATAATCCAAGTATATAAGTGAAAATAAAAATTAAACAAAAACATTTGCTTTCCTCAAAAACAATCGTTTCGTCAATACGAGCAAAAGGTTTTTTTGAATCATTCAAATCGGTTGCTTTGTTCTCTCAGAACTATCTTTTTTTTGTCATTTATTAGCTTCCCGAAGGAGAAGTTTATGTTTTCGTCAAAAAATCAATCCGATTCGCTAATTTTATGTTTTCTCGACGTTTCAAGCCATTCTGAATCGAATGAGACCAAATTTGTAAAAAGTATGTGTGTGTGTGCGTGTGTGTGAACAGATTTTTTGCCGTAAATCAACGTTCTCTCAAAAACGACTGGACCAATTACAAAAATTTAGAAGCCATTCGATGTATCTCGATGAGGACTAGGGTTTTTGAGTTTTGTGCGGCAATCGGCCGGGCCGTTTCTTTGTAAATCTCGCAGAAAAGTTAATTTTTTTTTGTCCACGTTTTAGCCCGCAATTCTGAATCGATTTTGAAAATTCAAAAACCGTTCGATAGATATTGGTTGGGAATCGTGCTGATTAATTTTTGGTAAAGATCGGCCGGGCCGTTTTGTTGTAATAAAGTTTAAAAACAAAAAAAATCGACGATTTTTATGATTTTTTTCGACGGTAGATACCATAGTCTTCTCTAGATCATATTAAAATATTACCGCCCTACGCTACGACAACTCATTTTGCTTTAAAAATTTGTCAAAGTTTGCAAAAATTGGTATCGTTTTTTGGCATTTGACAAAATTAGACCTTTCATCGACGTTTGCTCAAAAACGCCCGAACCGATTTCAAAAATTTAAAAGCCATTCGATGTATCTCAATGAGCACTATAGTTTGCCAGTTTTGTGAGACGATCTGCCGAGCCGTTTCTTTGTAATTTGAAAAAGAGTGTTAAACTTTTCGTCCACATTTAAGCTCATTCTACCGAATCGTTTTTAAAAAATCAAAAACTGTTCGAAAGATATTAGTTGGGAATAATACTGATTAGTTTTAGGTGAAAATCTACAGAGCCGTTTTCTTGTAATTAACTGTTGAAAAAAAAATTAAGCCGATTTTTATGGAACTTTTTTAGGCGATATATATCATGGTCTTATAGAGATAAAGATAAAAAATCATCAAAGTTTCAGAAAATGAGTAGTTTTTTTGACGTTTGTTAAAATTAAAATTAGATGAGTTACTTGGTATAACGATACATTACTTGGTCTTAATGAACATACTAAACCATTAACGTCCTACGAAAACTGGTTCAATTATAAAAATTATTGATTTGTGATACTTTTAGAAAATACTCCGAGTTTACGTGTTTGTTCGTTTTCAATTGTGTGTAATAAATCCACTCGGAATACTTCTAATCACTCATAAATTAATTTGTTTATTATTGATTAAGTCCATTATTTGCACATATCGGGAAGTTCGTGTAACTTGCCTTAAGGCTAAATACCAATAGTTATCATCTCTATCGTCTTAGGAAGTTTCGAGGAATATTAATGTTTTTTTTTTCAAGTGTTATAAAATGATCACCTAAATAGTTATAAAACCACAATGAAAGTCGTAAAAGATGAAAATATTAAATTTTGAATATTGCAAACGCTAACGTTGAACGAAAAGAAATGTTTGCTGCATTCTGCATTGAATAAAGCGTCTATCAACTACTTTTATTTTTTATTTTAGATTATTAATGTAGTGGATTATTTATATTACATACATGGAAAAGTTTTTGTAACTAGCCTTAACGTTAAATGCAACATACAACTACTTAATGTACACCAAGATATCTTCACAATCAGAATATTTTGATTATATTGAAATTTGAGAATTTTTTTTTAATTGCTATTTAAATAGCCAGTGGTCGCTATTTTATAGGCATGACCTCCGTCAGTCAAACTTCTCCTAGTTCATCAGGTTAAAGAAAATAATAAACTTGTCGAATAATGATATATCATTTAGTGTCGATATATCATTTCATCACCTGCAAGAGAAATATTTTTCATAATTCATTATTTTGTTTTTAACTTATTGGCTAATTGCATTTCAATGATATATTTTGACGTCGCGACAAAAATAGCAAATATATACATATACATATATACATATATTTCTATAAATTTATAATGAGGGAAACTGGGTACTTTTTTATCAGCAATAATTTTGTTAACTTACCAGTTAGCTCGGAGAAAAATAAATTAAATAGTGATTGGAAGATTTTATTACTAAAATTCTAAAATACTGTTCTTAAATACAATGGATTAGTCATAAAATCAAATTATACAAAAAACAAAGGCGATTGGCACAACCGTACACACTGCCAGGACGGTTGTGACAGACATAAATATATGTTGAAGAATAATAGCTTTGAACACCTAAATGGTTTATAACGACTTTTAATATCAGAAATATGTAAGACAACACAACACATTTGAACAAAGCTTATGAATATAATATAACAAAACGATTTTTTTTTAAATAAAGTTATCAAGAAATCGTTATGAAATCTTTTTTTTTGTATTGATTTTTTTTTTCTCTTCTCTTTTGTATATTGTCTTGAGTGACTGACAATACCCCAGGGACGGACCCTGTCTCAAAATCAGTATAGTTTAGCCATTAGGACAACTATCACTATCGCACCCTGGCACAACTGTGCCCAGTCTCTACGGTACATTTAAATTCATCAGTTTGAATCTATCTTTAAATACATTGATTTGCTAATTTTATGTTTTCTCGACTTCTCAAGTTATTCTGCCTCGTTTGAGACCAAATTTAGAAAAAGTATGTGCGTTTATGTATGTGAACCGATTTTTGACCTTTCGTCGGCGATTTATCAAAAACGGGTGAAACCAGTGTTTCAAAAATTTAAAGGCCATTAGAGGTAATTCAATAGAACTCGCGTTCATCAGTCTCGCGCGACAAATTTATATTTTTTTTTGTTAAGATCTGACGGGTCGTTTCTTCGTGATTGATCGTTGAGTTTTTTTCTACGGTATGACGACCATATCAGTACCAGTTAGCTAAACGTCCCATCAATATTGATGTAGAAGATGTGCATGTTATTCTGGAAAGCATGCAAGTCAATACTTCAATAACTTGAAATTCAACTTGAATATCTACTATTATCGGTTGTTTGTGTAAATCGAAATGTTTAAATTTTTAGTGTTTTTTTACTTATTAAATTAATATTATCTTACAAATATTGTACTCTCATGAACCAATGTTTGCGATATCAATGGCTCTTGTACACTGGCAATGTAAAATAAACTATTTTCAATCATTCAATTTGATAGAATCGTAATGCTCTCTCTCGTAATGCAATATGACAGTAAAAAATAAATCCCATAATACTACTGTACACTATAATAAAAATTATAGTGTACAAGCACGCGCTTGTATATTATAATATATGCCCTAAAAGAGCGGCGCATAAATTTCAACTCGAATGAATTTTTTTCGAAAAAAAACGTTAAAAGTCTTGCGAAAATAACTCGCAAAGTTCTTTCCGTGTCTCGTCAATTGGCCTTTTGGCCTTTAAATTTTTAAAATTGATGCAGCCGTTTTTAAGCAAACGTCGGCGTAAGGTCAAACGTTGTCTAATTTTTTTCTAACTTTGATGAATTTTTAAAATGGAACCACTTGTAATGCCGTAGTATGTTCTTTAAGACCGTGAACGTGATATCTATCATCATAAAGAAATTCGTCCATATCGTAGTAAATAATTCAACGATTAATTACGAAGAAACGACCCGTCAGATTTAAACAAAAACTAATGGTGCGCATGGCATCGTGCCTTAAGGCAAATTGCTGGAACTTCCCATACCAAAAAAAATTTTTTTTTAAAAGATAAACGTTTTTGAAAAAAAAATTACTTTGAAATAAATAGATTTTTGAGAAACTATAAATTTTTGACAAAAATTTACTTTTTTAGAAAAAGACTTAAAAAAAATGTTTTCATTATTTTGAAATATTTTGGAAATTGTGAACTTTTTTTAAAGCAATTGTACTGCTTTAACTGCATAGAGTCGAAATATCGAAGCGCGTATGCGCCGCGTCAACGTCTAACGGATGAACATTGGTACGGAACCCATAGGAATGCAAGCAAAATTCATACTTATTGTTAAAATCTCTATAAAATATTTGATAATTTGATGTGCATATGTGTAATGATCATTTTTGACCGCCAAATAGCATTTTTTTCACTTTTTTCACTAGATCTCCGAAACCGCTAGACCTGCCTTCATGAAAATTTAATCAGTTCATCTTGTCAATACAAGTAAAATGTTTTATTAAATATCAAAATTGGACGCTCCGTTCTCATAAAAACGGAGTTACCGTTTGTGGCACCTTTTGCCCCGTATCTTCAAAACGGCTAGACCTGCCTACGCCAAAAACTAATCAGCACGTCTCCTTATTAGTAGGAATCGAATGTTTTTTGAATAATTCAAATCGGTTGAACCGTGTTGCCGAAATCGTCGACAAAATTTTGCATCCGCACACACACACACACACATACATCTATTTTTTCTAATGTATGCCAAAATGTTCAGAAACCTCCGAAACGTAAAGATATATAAAAATTTTCATTTTTGATTTTTTTGCGATTACTATAACTTACCCTACGGGAAGTTAAAAATATAAATTTTTTGCACGAGACTGATAATTGCGAGTTCTTCCGAATTACATAATGGTCTTTAAATTTTTTCAATCGGTGCCGCCGTTTTTAAGAAATCGACGACGAAAGGTCAAAAATCGGCTCACATACATAAACACACGTCTGTTCTAAATTTGGTCCCAAACGAGGCAGAATGACTTGAGACGTCGAGAAAACATAAAATGAGCAAGTCAATTATTCTCGCGAAAACATGAACTTCACGTTCGGAAAATTAATCAAAAACTTGACATAAAAATAACTTATCTTGTGATATTTAAATTAATCACAATAGTTAATTTTTATCATATGCAATGAAACAAAATTCTGTTAATTCATTTTAATACATTTAATATCATATATCATACATATTTATATATTATAGAGTTCAAACAAAATTATGAATTCAATAAGATTTATCTACAGTGGCGCTTCCTTAACTCGAACTTTTTGAAAATATTAGTGCAAATTACAAGTCAATTAACTTAATCAATTTTCTTAGTATTTTTAGTTCTTGAAGATAATAAGAATTTATTTTGACATATAATTATCTATAATACCTTTTGAACTTTTGGAGTTCCGGGTCTTTTTTACTCATAGTAATTTACGTAAATCAAAGAATGCATGTAAATTTGGTACATAGTTACGTCAATAGATTTTTAATTTTATTTGAAACCGAGAGATTTACATGTTCTTCGTCAATTTAAATTTTCTTTGCAGGAATTAGCAAAACAACTTTATAATGTAGAGATCGTCTTTAAACTTTTAAATGTTCAACTAAATAATTCAATATGAGAGTTGTATTTTTACGAAAAAAATTAATTACTTTGTTCGAGTTAACACTAAATCTACCAACATTTTTAAACATTAAAATGCCATTATCAATATATATGGCAATTCTTAGAGCAGAGAAGATACTTAGAACATACTAATAATATTTTCTTCACTCTATAATTTTAGTTTTTTTTTCTATTTTCCGTAAAAAAATTTATGTGGACTATCTACCTCGGTCGGTCAATTTGACCGGTGGAAAATAATGTTATTTGGGGAGTTGATTTCGTCGAAATTTAGATGTAGATTTATACAAAATATATCAAATAAGATTCTGGGCGGAGTGTGAGGTCAATAGTAAATATATAATAAGTGGGTGTCTCTATTTTCGAAATGACAAGAGAAGATATTGTTCAATTCTTCAATTCGATAGGTAGTTGTTTTAAAACTAATAAATTCTCACACAAATTTTGAAGAAATTTGTATAAATCAAATTTTATTACTCTGTATATAAAAGAAATGTGCTTGTCCCAAGTTTCAAACATTATCCGATATAAATAAGAGGAGTCCCAAAAACTATTAGAAGCTGTATTAGTACTTTCATTGAAAATGAGTGAAAATGTGATCGACCGGATTGCTAAGAAATGTAACATGAAGTCAAAAATTTGTAGGTGGCAACTTTAGATATATTTCAATATTTTGAACTTAGCTGGATAAATTCGTAAGTTGTGTATAGAGTGACGACAAGTAAAAGCATTTTCGGCACGAATTTTTGTTTGAGTTATGTCTAATTTGATAACTCGGCGATGCATATTCAAAATCTAAAGAAATTCAAGTTTTTATCAACACTATTCATAAGTTCGGCTTTGTGTGGATGAAAACAGTGTCAATGCATCATAAATATTTGTTTCAAATGTACATTTCAGACTGAAATAATTGGTAAACGATGTGAGCAAGCCGAATAAAGTACATTATTTATGCTTATGGCATTCTGTATAAATATTTGAGTTTTTTTTTTCTCTAATTTCTGTTAAAAATTATATAAAAATAAATTTTAATGCAAGTTTATAAAAGCATATTTATTTTATATACATTAAACAATAAATCAATTATTATCTGAATTGCATAAAAAAAAGATAACTTTTTAATAGTAGGTCAATTTGACCGCGCGCGGTAGGTATAGGGGAAAGTCCCCGAGTGACGGACATCTAAGGTTATTTATAAATAAATCAAAAAATATTTCACGAAATGTTTATTAAATTATGACATATGTTAGATAACAAAGGTAGAAATCAAACTAAATTAAAAAAAACGCAATCTTTGCTAAAAAATAATTAATACTTCCAATCAAACTTTGGTAACAAGAAATATGATTTTACAAAGTGGCATCTAGTACCGGACATTTCAAAATAACCAGTATTGAACACATAGATAGCCATGTCCATACTCTGGAGTAATGTGACGAATATTCTTAGATATTGCAAAAAAAAAATCACTATTTATCCACCCTTTCGGCTGGGCCACACTGATGCTCTCAGCTGGAGCATTCATCATAAGATTTTCATTCTTTGACTAGGAAAGACGAAAAATGGGGGTATGTAGTGACCGTTAGCACTCATACAGAACAAAATTAAATAATTAAAATAAATTACGTCAACTCTCACAAGAAATTTCAATATGTTTACTGTCCGGCGATAAGGGACGACTAAGTGTCCGATACTAAGGGACAAGCATGTTTGTTCATTTGGTGGTGCCTACTACAATTGTTTGAAATATTTAATAATATTCTACCATTTTACGGATAACAATCAAGTACTACTTTTATCATTCAATGCCACTCAAATATAAATGCCTAAATACAGTAGAATTACATCCATTGATATTTAGGTGACGCCGTGATTTTGCGCCTAAAACAGCAAAGGGTTGCTCCCGCCGTGGCCGTGTGCGTCACAGGTGAGTCTTGGCGGGTGATCCTGCACCTGTGTGCCCCCCGCGCCCCTTTTACTTGTACTTTGATATGAAAAGATTTATACTCGCTTAAATAATACGTGTTAAATAGTGTCCGGTATTAGATGCTGTCCGGCGTTACGGGACTTTCCCCTACACGAATTGTCGGTAGGCTTAGTGTTAAATTAAAAAAATGCCACCATAGGTAAAATATCAGTATATCATATTTTTTATGGTATTGGATAATTTATTCTAAAGGCTATATTAGTCTTAAGTGTTGTGAATACTTCTAAATTATACAAAACTATAAGATTTATGTGTATACTATTCTAAAATTAGTCTATATCAGCCTAAAAAACTTTTCAAAAATGACGCGCATTTCAGAAAAAATGAAGTAGTATGGTCTTACGACGTTACATATTACTCAATTAACCGTCTATATTAAAAATATATAAAATTAATCAGGAAGATATTTAAATGTACTGTATTTTTCAGGATATAGGCCGTATAATAATACAGGTCTACAAAATTGAATAAGTTGTCTGTATTGGGTGTGCGGCGTATGTTGTCCAATGTACTTTTTAACGCTAAATGCGAATCAAAATTAAATAAAAAATAACGACAAAATTTCCGATCTATGAACTTTTCGAATAAAATCTTATGATTTCTGTCACCCAATAAGGACAACTTTTTTTATTTTGTGGACCAGTGTATTGTACGACTGGCAGACCGGTAAAATCCATTTACTTATTTTGAATCAATAAATGGGTGACAAGTTGCTATGTGTTTGTTAAAGTAGTTTAATTATAAATCACTTTCCACAAAAGCAAGTTTTCTTAACATTATTGAAAATCCATTCGAAATGATCGGCAACTTTCGTGTACAATGAAACGCCACTCGAAGTAGACTGACGTCGTCGTCTTCGGCAATCCGTAACGTCTGATAGGACTCCAGCAATTTCGAAAAGACCATTCCTGGTGCGATACATAACTCCGCTGCCGGCGTCACTCTGAAAATTAAAGTATTAGTATTTAAATGCAATTATATGAAATAGTTGTGTAGGGAAGCTAGGGGCTTTTTGAAAAAAAATTTTAATCAATATAACTCGACATTCACTGATTATGTCTCGACATTCACTGATTATGTCTTTACGAAACCAAGATGAATAGATGTTACAACTATTCTCTACGGATTCAAGTCAAAATAATTTCAGAACTACTGTTTATTATTTCACAATTTGATCATTTACTAGAAAGCGTTAGTTGTGCAAATTACCCCGTGTTTTTGGACTAGTTGTAACATCTACCAGGACAAGCTGTAACGACAAAAACTTAACGACAAAATTGTTATACATTGTCAAAGATTGATAAATTTAAAGCAATTAGAATATATGAAATTTAAAATTAGTTTATAATGACGCAACCCGGAATTCTATGATAGTACAACTTTATATTGCATGTCAAAAATGACGGAACTGCACAGTTCTGTTTATTGCGTCGCCCTGCGGGATAGTAGCTATGACAATATTATGCAGGACGTTTTATCTGTCCAATAAAGCCAAAAAATATTTTAATATCGTTTGAGATCTTATTGAAAACGCCTGTTACTAATTAGCCCTGTTATAAATGGCACCAAGCTCCCTTATGTATACTAAATCCAGATAAATTGTGTTAACAATCGATATTAACTTCAAAAGGAAAATAATAAAAAATGCATAATGAAATAAACAAATGATATGTATATATAAAATATGAAAATTGTTTCATAATTTCTCATACCATACACCACTGTCAGACTGAGATATGAAAATATCTTATATATAAAAATGAATCGCAAAATGTGTTGGTAAGCGCATAACTCAACAACGCCTGTACCAATTTGGCCAATTCTTTTTTTAAAATGTTCGTTGAAGTCCAAGGATGGTTCTTACGGCGAGAAAAAATCGGATGATTGCCGGGAAAATCCTAAAAACAGCCCTTTTCTTTTTCACATACAAACGTTTTCTAACTAAAACGTGAAATCAATTTGAGCTTTATTGCTTTTATATAAAGTTCATATTAAGCACTCACTGTATACCCTCCTAAGCTATTATTCGGATTTTGATAAATCTTCCTGAAGTTTGTTAAGAAAATTTTCTAGGATGTATGTGATTATGAAGTACTGGGATGCATGTGCAATACTGTAGAAATAAATGAAAAAGAATATAAAAAAACATGTCATTGTTTGCATTGAAAACGAATGAAAACTACCATCTGCCAAAAATTTTAATTTAATGATGAACCTAGACAATGTTAGAATATGTATAATAAATTTATGATTATGAAAAAGAAAAATGAAACGTCTACATTATTATTGCCAAAAAGCAGCTGAGATGTGCCAGAAATTAAAATAATATAAGATACATTATATGTATGGCAGATTCAATGATACACATTTGAACAGAATATGACAAATTAATTTCACTTAAAATATGAAATTAAGTATTTGGTCAAGATTTGACCAGGGCTTTTATTTAACCGGGGACCCTTCGGGGTAGGGGGTACAATTATATGAGTATAAATACCTGTAACATATAATAATAAGAGAGTCTAGCAAATGTAATAAGAGAAGAAGGTTGTAGAGCGTAGTTCAATATATGTCATAAATTAAATAGTGGTTTTATTCACATCTTCTTATGGTGATGAAATATTTATAATTTACAGTCCACTCAATATCAAATTAATCAAAGTGATCCTCAACATAATTGGTCCATTTCGAGCCGAATTTTAGATCAAAACTGGTCACATTAAGCCAAATTTTAGATCATAAATTGTCGATCTGATCCGAATATAAAAACTACAAGTGGAATAATATACTGTGATTTGTGATTTTGATCTCGTGCTATATTGAGTCGTGTAGTGGTTTGTTGTATGTCATCACGGATTTGAGACAATCGGTCCGTTCGAGAACCCGACTGGAGCAAATTGCTAGCCAATATAGCATTTCAATACAACTCTTCAAGATCTCAAAGGACGACTGCTGCGTATTGTTTAGAACTATTAACAATACTGCGTACGCATAGCTGGTTCCTGCAGGAAGTTTATTCAACCATTGGAAGCAGATTTATCTTGGCCACTAGTTGTCGGATGCTGCAAATGGACACTCCTCCAGAGAAAGATCAGCTAAGTCGATTTATTTTCTAGATTTCTATTGTTTCTTTTTTACCAGAATAATATTTTATGGATTTTGCTTCATTTGTCGAGCATACAACATTAATGTCTTGACCGAAATAGTCTTATCATAGGGATATTGTTAATAATTCAATAGTATTATTGAATATTTTTATTATTCTTTACCTTGATTGTCAAGTGCTTTGTTAGAATAATTGTTGAAAATGTTGTAATTGAAAATTTTGAGATACTAGTCTGAATATTAGATGTCATTCAATTGCCATATATAATACATAATTTAGTAAAATCAATTGTAACAGTTAACGCGTCCCATAACATTTCGGTAAAATTATTTTCATAACTTTTAAATTATAATTATTATTTTTAATATTTTTCGAGTTTTCGTGATATTTAATCAAAATGGCAGAATTAAAAAAGTTATTATCTAAACGCCAAAATATTAAAATTAAATTTGAAAAAACCTTGAGTAGGGATCTTCAAGGAGAGCCTACAAATTTATTAAACGTTTTAAAAACGCGGCATGAAAAAGATTATTTTAATTTTGAAAATATACAAGATTTAATTAATGAATTATCTGATGAACACACTTCAGAAGCGCAAGTGATCGATGATTTATATATAGAGGTAATCTTTAAATTAGAACGTTTGTTAAGCACAATTTCAGAGCCCGTTAATAAGAAAAATGTAGATAGCAAACCAGAAATAAAGTTGCCCGACATTTCGATACCAAAATTTGACGGATCGTACAAAAATTGGGTAGGGTTTAAAGAATTATTTTATGCAACTATTCACAATAATAATAGTTTGTCTAACGTACAGAAATTTTATTATTTAAAAGGACATTTGATCGGAGAAGCCGCAGAAGCAATTAATAATTTGCAGTTGAGTGACAGTAATTACCAGATAGCGTTAGATTTATTGTGCGCGAAATTTGAGAATGTTTGCCTAATTACTTATTCCTATTTACAAGCATTAACAGATTTACCTTCACTGTCTAAATTAAATTCATCAAACATAAAATCTTTTTCTAATAACGCTCAGCAAATTATTAATTCGCTTAAGGCTATTAACACTAATGTTGATAATTGGGATCAGTTGTTAGCCTTTTTATTATTGAATAAATTTGACATAAGTACTAGGGTTAAATTTAATAGTTGCAGATGCCAAAAACAGTTACCGACGGTGTTGGAAATTTTCACGTTTTTAGACCAACAAAGAACGGCATTGGAAATATCACAAGGAATAAATTTAAATACTTTAAATAAATACAACTCTACAGAGAGGAAATCCTTATTGTCCCGATCGAATAATGTTGACAATGCATGCGCTTTATGCAATAATAATCATTATTTAGTAAATTGCTCCAAATTTCTTTCTATGGCATTATCTGATCGAGAGAATTTTATTAGCGGCAACGGATTATGTTCTAATTGTTTGCAAAGGGGACATGTACGACATAAATGCTTTAAAAGGTATAGATGTGGGATATGTTCTCAGAAACATCATAGTTTGCTCCATAAAGATAAGCAAATAAATATTAATCGGCCAGGTATAGACGAACCCGACAATGCTAGCAATACGTCTAATATGGTTATGAATACAAATCTCGCGACGGGGGGTGCGCTTTTACCTACAGTAAATTTGTTTGCGAAAAGTAATAAAGGAAGCCGTGTTAAAATTCGAGCAATATTGGATTCAGGTTCGGAAATTAATATAATATCAAAATCGCTATTTAAAAAAATGGACGTGAAATCTCAATCAACGAGCCTTAAACTGCACGGTGTTGATGGGATTTCAACGCAATCAAATAATTTTATAAATTTAGAAATATTGAATGAAGATAACACATTTGTAAAAAAAATAAATGCATTTGTGCTCGAGAAAATATCGAGTCCACTACCTGCGCAGCAAATTCAAATTTCTAAACTAAATCTGCCAATTGGATTAATTCTTTCGGATTCAAACTTCAATATACCTCGCGAAATAGATATGCTGATAGGTGTTGATACGTTTTTCGAAATTCTCGGTAACGAAAGAATTATTCTAGGTCCCGCTAAGCCTATTTTACAAAACACGGTATTCGGTTGGACAATAACGGGCAGATATGAGTCAAATATAATCAATAGCAAGGCAAGTAATAATCATATATCCGTCACAGAATCTCTCACTAAACATGGTAAAGTTACACGCGTTGAAAAGTTACATAAATTATCGACACACAAAGAAACGTGTGAACCATTCTTTTCAAAAAAAACTTTCGCGAAACAAGAATTGGCGGTGCAGAAGCCCCGATAAAAAATTAAAATATTTTGAATCCTGTAATTATGAAACTGTTTGTGCACCATTTCTTGCACATACACGTATAAACATTTAACTTTTGACAAGGATTTTAACTTTCGTTTGGCGGCAGATGCATTGCGCAATTGGGCTATGCCAATTTAGTTTTAAAGAAGTAAGTAGTAGTCTCAGTAGAGTAATTACATTGTACGTAATATTTATTAATGATTGCAATATTGTTCGCGACATGAGACAAACGGATAGAAGTCGGAATATTAAATTCGGTTTTACTAGCTTTTATACAACAAACCGATCACTCGCGTTTATGAAGATGTTACAAGTCGCTTCAATCTATCACGTGGTCTATTTTTTATTATAAGACGCGTTAACTGATGTATTGCGTAATAATTAACTGACTTGTTAACAGTGATGTCACTAAGAATAATAATACATTTTCAATTTTGATTTACGTCTGCATTTAATTATAATTAAGAGCCGACAGTTACAATGTCGCCATCTACGGAATCAAAAATATGTCTTGATAGATTTTACAGATGATATTAATATTGTTAACTAATGTATCATGTAATGGTTATAAAACTGATGTATTTACTGATATACCTATGCATATATGTTTGGATAATCTCAACTAAATGATTATATTTTTATAATTCAGAGTTCATTTTAATCGTATTCTTTGATACACTTACACATGTATGTTTAGATGATTTGACTAAAATGTATTATTTGTAATTTTTATTGTTCAATTTTAATGTTAATTTTACTTTTGATATATGTTCTACTAATTACTAATTAAGAAATATATAATAAAATGATAGATAATAAGTTACAGGGTAAAAGATATTAGATAATAAGAATTCATATTTTTGTAATATTTAATCAATTGTTCAGCATTAATTATAATGCAGGGCCGGCAGTATGGTCAAGATTTGACCAGGGCTTTTATTTAACCGGGGACCTTTCGGGGTAGGGGGTACAATTATATGAGTATAAATACCTGTAACATATAATAATAAGAGAGTCTGGCAAATGTAATAAGAGAAGAAGGTTGTAGAGAGTAGCTCAATATATGTCATAAATTAAATAGTGGTTTTATTCACATCTTCTTATGGTGATGAAATATTTATAGTTTACAGTCCACTCAATATCAAATTAATCAAAGTGATCCTCACCAGTATTAATCAGGGCCGGTTCTATCTTTAATGCGATGCATGCGAAAAATACGAGCGCACGCCTTAGGGCGCGCCAACACAAGATTTTGATATTAAATTTTTCAATATAGTTTTTTTTCAATATATAATTTCTTTGCCTCTTTTACTAATGAGAATTACAATATTTTTAAAATTTGTAAAAATTTCACTGGAAAGTAAAGATGAATATATACGATTCGGCCCTCATGATATCCATTAGGAGAAGTTTAAGATGCAATTTTGAATATCTTAAATAATAAAGAATTAAACTAATTTAATCCAACATGAAATACCAGTGTTATGTTATGATTATGGTTATGTCATACCGTTTAAAAGACTTCAATTTCCAATATAGTGTGGGAATTGAGACTCATCATTTTATTTAAAGCAGTTCTACATTTAACATCGCTCATATTATAAATGTATATGCATTTTGGCGTGAAGAGTAATTTAAAAAACAATAATTATTATTTTTAGGTAAACGGTAAATATTAGTATATTATATCAAAAAATTGTAGACATGGGTACAGGACAACGTCTGTCGGGCCATCTAGTTATATCAATAAAAAAACATGGCAATATGAGATTTATTATTATGATTGGTGCTTGCCTAAAGGCGCATACATGGAACGACTTTTCAAACTTCTAAACATGAGATTTTTGAAGTTAGCACTTAAATTTTAAATTCACAAGCTAGTAGAATGTCATTGAAATATTACGTTTTCTAATACGACGAAAACACGGTCGTCTGAAAAAAATAAACTTTTAAAAAGAAAATCATGCAATAAAGGATAGAGCGGGGCACAAAAGTCCAATTTGACTTTGAGCAAAATTATGTTGTGAAAACCAAACCTATTATATGCCGATATTGGTGTTGGACTTTTTTACTCGCAGACCTTTAAGACCCTACATGCGTGGAACTTATTAAGATGCCGAAAATCTTCAAACGTTTAAATATATGGCAATACAATTTATTTTCATCTTGATTCACCTTTGTCTTTACAGAGAGAAGTGGCTGGTATTTTAAATTATGGTTTTTAATCTTATAAGCGTTATATATTGGTATGAAACTCTTGAATCATGCGGATTCAATACATTTCGAAGGTTACTTGAAATGTTTACATAGAGCGAACTTATCAATTTTCTAATATGAATAACTAAATGAAGTATATTTATTCATTTGCAAAAATATATGATTTTATAACTGATATTCTTACACAAAACCCAGTATCCTTCTTTCTTCGTTCTTTGTATCCTCTAAGAGCCGTTTTTAGCTGCTTGTTTTTAAACCATCCAAATTGTTTTAGCGTACATACATACATACTACCCACTTACACTTTCATGTTTTCGAAGTTATTTCTAAATGATTAAATTGTAAAGACATCACTTATCAATTATTATCCTAAACTCTCATTTACTTACTGGACACAGGGGTGAGATGGATCCAATAATACCAATGCATCCTTGAAAATCCATAGCTGTTGGGCAATCTCTGTTGGACAAAATAGGCAGGCCCAGCTTTTTCGGCTCACATGTATTATTAGAACTTTCCAAATCAGATGGTCCTTCGCTCCAACTTATGATATTACCAACAGTGTTGTCAAATCTGAAGCCTGTGTAGAAACACATGGTTAATGCACTTGATTTTTATGACAATTAGAATAGTTGTAACATTGATCACTTTAGATATTTGCAAAATATTTTGACATAAACAGTTCTACTTTTGAAATAGGAAACGTATCATAATCAGTCAAGATTGGTGCACGTTACAATAGTAAGAATCAGTAGACACTTTTTCTATCGTTTTTTTTTTTTGTTATTTATTGTTTTCTCAAAGGTCTAGACCAAACTGAGAATTCAATAAAATATATTTTCTTCTACCAATTTCGTACATAATTTGCAGACATGTGTGCTAAATAAATTAACAATTTTAGAAAACATTTGAATAGGTCATTCAAACGACTAGAAATTTATAATTATAGTCATTTGTTTGTTTATGTCTGCACAAAATTTTATTCTGGAATTTTTACTAATTTTTTTTGCTACAAATTTGTCATTGTTTTGAACTTTTATAGGTATATGTTCAGACTGAGAAAATATTTGTAGAGTTGCGTTCACAAATGTTTGAGTTCAATTATTTACTTCCCGTAGAGCAAGTTATAGTCATCACAAAACAATCGAAAATGAAAATTTTTATATATCTTTACATTTCAAAGGTTTCTGAACATTTTGGCATCCTTAGAAAAAATGGATGTATGTGTGTGTGTGCGCGAATACAAATTTTCGTCGACGATTTCGGGAACACTGATTAACCGATTTGAATATTTCAAAAAACATTCGATTTGTATCGATAAGGAGACGTGCTGATTAGTTTTTGGCGAAGGCAGGTCTAGCCGTTCGTAAGATACGGGACAAAAAGTTTTACGTTTACTTGTGTATTGACGTTTTACTTGTATTGACAAGATGAAAAACTGATTAAATTTTTGGGAAGGCAGGTCTAGCGGTTATGGACTCTCTATAAAAATAAGTTACAAAAGTGTCATTTGCCTGCCAAAAATATTTATTATACATATGCGCATCAAATTATCTCATATTTTATAGATATTTTAATCATTTTAATTTTGTGTCAATTTTTTTGGGTTCCATATCAAGATTTTTAATTTTTAACTTCCCGTAGGGCAAGTTATAGTAATCGCCAAAAAATCGAAAATGAAAATTTGTATATATCTTTACGATTCGAAGGTTTCTGAATATTTTGGCATACCTTAGAAAAAATGAATGCATGTGTGTGTGTATGTGTTTGTTTGTGTGCGTGTGTGTGTGTGCGGATACAAATTTTCGTCGATGATTTCGTGAACACCAATCAACCGATTTAAATAATTCAAAAAACATTCGATTGGTATTGGTAAGGAGACGTGCTGATTAGTTTTTGGCGGAGGCATGTCTAGCCGTTCCTAAGATACGGTGCAAAAAGTGCCAAAAATGGTAACTTAGGTTTTAAGAGAACGGAGCGTCCAATTTTAATAATTCAAAAAACATTTTACTATAACTTGCCCTACGGGAAGATAACTAGTGGTGCATGGCATTGTGTATTAAGGCAAATTGCTGGAACTTCCCGTACCGTAACGAAATATTAGAGGGATATTAAGTGTATTCAAATAGATTATTATAAATACTGTAACCTTGTTTAATATTCATAAGAATTATATAAACTGAATTGCAAAGTTAAAATTATTCATTTAAAGTATATAGTGTAGTGATGTTTATAGCTTTAACCAGAATTAAAATTAAAATCTGAATTATTTTTGATATACAAAAAAATTGTTCATCAAAGCAATTATTTCGTCAACACAAGTAGAAAGTTTTTTGAATCATTCAAATCGGATGCTCCGTTCTCTCAAAAACTCTATTTCTATTTTTTGCACTATTTGCTCCGTATCTCCGTAACAGCTGGACTTGCCAAAAATTAATCAGCACATCTCCCTACCAATAGGAATCGAATGTTTTTTGAAACATTCAAATCGGTTGATCGGTGCGACTGAAAACGTGAACGAAAAAATGGGGACACACAAAACACACACACATCGATTTTTTTCTGAGGTATGCAAAAATTTTCATTTTCGATTTTTGTGCCATTACTATAACTACCCTACGCGAAGTTAAAAAAAGGTTCTAATAAGTTTTTGGTGAAGATCGTTTGGGCTGTTTTTTGACGATTTTAATGGCACTCTGCATTCTCATATAGTTCATGGTTTAAGTTAACACCATACTAGCTGTAAGTGGAATTATGTCTTAAGGCAATTAAGGCATCGTGCCTTAAGGCAAATTGCTGGAACTTCCCGTACCAAAAATTATTATTTTTTCAAAAACGATTAACATTTTTGAAAAAAAATTACTTTGAAAAAATAAGATTTTTGAGAAACTATAAATTGGACAAAAATTACTTTTTTTTTGAAAAAAAAAATTTTTTTTTTAAAAAAAAATTTTTTTTTAATTTTTTTTTTTGGATATTTTTTATTTTGACATATTGTGGAAGATCTGAACTTTTTTTTCAAAGCAATCGTACTGCTTTAACTGCATAGGGACAAAATATAAAGCGCGTAAGCGCCGCGTCGCTGTCTAACGCATAAGCATTGGTACGGAACCCATAGGAATGTTAACAAAATGTATACTGATTGTTAAAACCTCTATAAAATATCTGATAATTTGATGTGCATATGTCTAATGATCATTTTTGACCGCCAAATGGCTCATTTTTTTACTTTTTCCTCCATATCTCCGAAACCGCTAGACCTACTATCTTGAAAATTTTATCTTGTCAATACAAGTGAAATGTTCTTTGAATTATTCAAATCGAACGCTCCGTTCTCTTAAAAACTGAGTTACCGTTTTCGGCACTTTTTGCCCCGTATCTTCGGAACGGCTAGACCTGCCTTCGCCAAAAACTAATCAGCACGTCTCCTTATCAATACGAATCGAATGTTTTTTGAATTATTCAAATCGGTTGATCCGTGTTCCCGAAAACGTCGACGAAAATTTGTATCCGCACATACATACACACACGTACATACATACATACATACATACATACGTACATACACACACACACACACACACACACACATACATTCATTTTTTCTAAGGTATTTCAAAATATTCAGAAACCTCTGAAACGTAAAGATATATAAAAATTTTCATTTTTGATTTTTTTGCGATTACTATAACTTGCCCTACGGGAAGTTAAAAATATTATAGCTCTACAAAAGATTAAGTAAAAAAAATTAATTGAAATTTGAAGTGTTAGTGAGCCACATACATAGTTTGTTGTTTGTACTGATTACCTTTGATATGCACACTTATGTAAACACATTTTTAGAACAAAAAGTAGAATGAGATGGCTTCAATGAATTTCATTTAATAAATACAGCAAAAATTTGGTGGAAAAATATAAATTAGCTCATAGCTTTATTTTTTAAAATTTTATCTTCACGATTTCAAACGGTGCTAAATCTTAATTTTTGATTAAGTCGATTATTCACACATATTAGTTCATGTAACTTTTCTTAAGGCAAGATTCCACTTACACCTAGTGTCAATGCTAATATTGTTCATGTTTAAGATATAAAATTATTACCTGGACTAGGTAAACAGGCTGGCAATATCCAGGAACTGAATGTGACTCTATTACTTAGTCTGATGAGGGCTAAATCATGGGCTCGCCTGGAAGCTCCATAATCACTGTGTAAGATTATTTCTTCAACACTAATTGTCACTTCTGTCACATCCGATCTGCATCTATCGTGGCGACCCAGGGTAACTTTTGTTTCGTATGGTGTCAATCTAGAAAGGAAAAGAGAATGGCCCAATTTGACTTTTAGTAATTGTATTGTGAAAACCAAACTCATAATTTATATATTAAATAAACAACTATCAAACTAATATGTGCAGTAAAATTTTTAGTTAATTCTTTGTTGTCCAAAAATGTTTTTTTGATAACTATTATAGAGATCGTTATTATTTCGTTTTTATTAATTTATATTATAAATAATGTTCAATTTCTATATATTTTCAATATAATAACTAGCTGTAAGTGGAATTCTGTCTTAAGGCAATTAGGGCATCGTGCCTTAAGGCAAATTGCTGGAACTTCCCGTACCAAAAATTATCATTTTTTCAAAAACGAATAACATTTTTGAAAAAAATTTACTTCGAAAAAAATAGATTTTTGAGAAACTATAAATTTGACAAAAAATTACTTTTTTAAAAAAAAAAATTTTTATTTGAAAAAAAATATTTTTTTTTGAGAAAAAAAATTTTTTTTTTAAAACAATAAAATTTTTTGAAAAAAAATGTTTTCTTCATTTTGACATATTTTGGAAATTCTGAACTTTTTTTCAAAGCAATCGCACTGCTTGAACTGCATAGAGACGAAATGTCAAAGCTCGCAAGTGCCGCGCCGCCGTCTAACGCATAAGCATTGGTACGGAACCCATAGAAATGTAAAAAAAATTTATACTTATTGTTAAAATCTCTATAAAATATCTGATAATTTGATGTGCATATGTCTAATGATCATTTTTAACCGCCGAATGGCATTTTTTTTTTACTTTTTTCATTAGATCTCCGAAACCGCTAGACCTGCCTTCATGAAAATTTGATCAAATCTACATCTTGTCAATACAAGTAAAATATTTTTTGAATTTTTCAAATCGGACGCTCCGTTCTCTTAAAAACTGAGTTACCGTTTTCGGCACTTTTTGCCCCGTATCTTCGGAACGGCTAGACCTGCCTTCGCCAAAAACTAATCAGCACGTCTCCTTATCAATACGAATCGAATGTTTTTTGAATTATTCAGATCGGTTGATCGGTGTTCCCGAAATCGTCGACGAAAATTTGTATCCGCACATACATACACACACGTACATACATACACACACACATACACACACACACACACACACACACATACATCCATTTTTTCTAAGGTATGCCAAAATGTTCAGAAACCTCTGAAACGTAAAGATATATAAAAATTTTCATTTTCGATTTTTTTGCGATTACTATAACTTGCCCTACGGGAAGTTAAAAATTAATGATATTCAATTTAAAACTTTAGTTTTTCAAATTTAGTTAATAAGTTTAAGTTTATTTTAATTTATTATAAAATATATTTATATAAAAAAAAAAATTGCTATTTAAATATTTTCGTAAAAATAAAATTATTGTCGTAAATATTTTAAAAATTTTATTATTTAAATAAATATTAGGCCCTTTGGTTGAACATATATTTTTTTCTTGATTAATAAAAAAATGAGAATTCGTGCACTATGTGATAAGCAAGAGTATATTTTTTATTAATTTCCCGAAGGAGAAGTTTGTTTTCATAAAAAAAATTCGATCCGCTAATTTTATGTTTTCTCGACGTTTGCCTTGCATTCTGAATCAACTGAGACCAAGTTTGGAAAAAGTATGTGTGTGTATGTGAACAGATTTTTTGCCGTAAATCGACGTTTTCTCAAAACCGGCTTGACCGATTTCAAAAATTTAAAAGCCATTCGATGTATCTCGATGAGGACTGGCGTTTATTAATTTTGCGCGGCGATCAGTCAAGACCGTTTTTCTTGTAAATCGCAGAAAAGTGAAAAATTTATCTTCCACGTTTTAGGCCGCAATTCTGAATCGATTTTGAAAAATTTGAAAGATATTGGTTGGGAATCGTGCTGAGTAGTTTTTGATAAAGATCGGCCGGGCCGTTTTTTTGTAATGAAGTGTTGAAAAAACTTTTTTCGATAATTTTTATGGTAGATCCCATAGTCTTATAGATCATACTAAAACATTACTGCCCTACGACAAGTCGTTTAATTTTAAAAATTCGTCAAAATTTGCAAAAATTAGTATCGTTTTTTTGACATTTGTCAAAATTAAACCTTTCATCGACGTTTGCTCTAAAACACCTGAACCGATTTCAGAAGTTTAAAAGCCATTTGATGTATCTCAATGAGGACTATCGTTTGTCAGTTTTGTGCGACGATCTGCCAAGCCGTTTCTTTGTAATTTGCAAAATAGTGTTAATCTTTTCGTCTACATTTAAGCTCATACTACCGAATCGATTTTAAGAAATCAAAAACTGTGCAAAAGATATTATATGGGAATGATACCGATTAGTTTTAGGTGAAAATCTACCGAGCCGTTTTCTTGTAATCAACTGTTGAAAAAAAAATTAAGTCGATTTTCATGGAATTTTTTCGGCGATATATATCATGGTTTTATGGAACTTACTGAAATATTACGGCCTTACGATGAGTAGTTTCATTTTAAAAATTCATCAAAGTTTGAGAAAATAGTAGTTTATTTGACGTTTGTTAAAATTGAAATTAGACGATTTAAAGATTCGACTTTGTATAACGATAGAGTACTTGGTCTTAATGAACATACTAAACAATTAAATTCCTGCGGAATTCAATTACAAAAATTATTGATTTTTGAAAATTTGCTTTTAGAAAATACTCCGAGTTAACGTGATCGTTCGTGTTCAATTATGTGTAATAAATCCACTCGGAATACTTTTAATCACTCATAAATTAATTTATATTTTATTGATTAAGTCGATTATTTACACATATCCGGAAGTTGTTTATGTAACTTGCCTCAAGGCAAAATACTAATACCAACTAGTTTGTAATGTTTTGTTCTATAGCTAAACATATCTGCACATACGTATCTATTGAAAGCTTTTGCTAATATATACAGAATTGAGATTTTTTAATTATGAGAATTGAAAAATCTCTGGTTGTTGCAAATATATTGTACTTAATCCATGCCTGCCTTTTACGATTTGTTGCTTTTTGATCACGATATGCGGAAAATTTATGGTCTGTAAAAATACGTTTTATGGCCTGTCTCTACAGTATGTTGTTTTTACAATTCCAAATTCTTTTATGGTAAATAAATACTACAACCTTTTTATATTGAGTGCAGCTAGTTTTCTATTGGTTTCTAGAAAATGTTATTAACTGAATGATTTTTCTCTTAACATAACTATTATTATTTTAAATTCTTTCTAAGTTTCTTTAATAATTACTTAACAAAAAATGTATGAATTAATATTTCTTTAATAAATCTATTTATTTAATATTTTTTTTACTCACATGAATTTCACTAGGGAATGCAATACTGGTATACATACAAACCGGTATACCGTCTAAATATTTAGTGGTATCAATATTAAAACGTAAGCGCTATAGTTGATACATGTTACACTTGAATTTTAGTTTCTTGAAACCATTTAAGTTTTAAATCCCATAATCCCTTAAAACATATTATTCTTTCGGTCAATCTGTTGTAGAAACAAGTGTCAAAATAGTATTTCAACTCGTCATTAAACTGAATATTTATTGCTTTCCGAAGGACTTCATTTAGTGTCCCGATGAATAGAATTGGACTAATTAAAAATGATGCTTCTTTTCTCTTATGTAAAAATGTTACGACCTAAGTGACATCGGCGACAAAATATTCTACCACTAGGTTACCACCAGGGGCGTAGCGTGCCTTAGCGGGACCCCGTATCAAAATTTGTTTGGGGCCCCCCTCAAGAAAATAATTTTTTTATACTTAATATAAAAATACATAAATTTAAAAGAATATTTATTTATCAATCTGAATATTTATGTATCTAATTTTCTCTAATTTTCGGAATTTTCCACAAATGATTCCAGATATATATTCACTCTTCTTACCTTTTTTTGAAAAACTGAATTATTTAGTGATCTTTTAGTTATAAAGCTTCTGTCTGTAGGAATATACAGATCTGGTATTAGTTACAAATTAGTTTCAATTTTAAAAATTTCTTTGAGCAGTTGCAATTGTAACTGGAAGGGCCCAGAATAAAATGCATACTGTTATTTCGTTGGGAAAACTGAATGCAAGCCTATTGCATCCTGTCATTGTACCTTAATGAAATAAATTTCTTAGATTTCTGTATTCAAACCTATTTCTAGAACCAGCAATTGGTGATGATCATATGCGATATTTTTACAGTATTTCTTTACAGTAATTCAGTCGATGTTTGCCGGAAACGTTTATTGATTCTCGATTCTCAATTTCAAGGAGTCAAATGTTACTACTTAATCTTTGTTTGGCTTGAGAAATTAATATATCCAAACAGCAATAGTATACATTAAAATAAGATCTTGGGTCTAAAATTCTCTCATCTTGTGATAACTCATCATAATAACTTGTGATAAATCATCAGAATAACGCTTCATTACCTTTTGTTTTTTGTTGTTTAAAATTGTTATTGCAATCCACCTTTTTGCTAATTATTTGGACTTCTTTAGCGAACTAATTCAATAAATTTTTATATCTTAATTCTCACAGACATGTTGTAAAGAATCAGAAATGAAACTAATTTGAAACAGCGAAGAAAAAAATCTGAAAATGATTTAGTTGATCATATTCATCAAAATCTAACTATTAAACTAAAGCGTCATGCAGACAATTCAAGTACTAACAAAAACAAATATAAAAATGTTATAAATATAATTATAAAAGTTCCAAATTTCGATGACGAATGTATAAACTGGACTAATTTTATAGATTTGTTGACACGAATATTAACTTATCGGGTGTGCAAAAGCATTACTAATTGAATTGATTGTTAGGACTTGCAGATATAATGCAACAGAAATAAATTCTCTTAAAGCGCTTAGCTTACAAGTTGAAATTCAATACCTCTCGATAACAAAAGAAAATGCAAACTACGTTAAAATTATTAAATTTTTTGAAAAATTGATGTTTTGCTTTCTGCTTGCGCTCGTTGGCCCCCCCCTGGCTCGGGAGCCCCGTATTTTTGATACGGCTGATACGGCGGTAGTTACGCCCCTGGTTACCACATATAATAATCTAATCTAAATAAATAAATCTAGAACCACATATAATCACTAAATGTTTTTGTTATGTAAAAAATTACATATGAATATTCCTTAAAATTGTCAACAAGTATGGACTCAGGTAGAGCTTTTTCAATTGCTTTGTTCTAAATAGGTTTCATTCTATTTACGATGTAATAAGATTACAGATGTATAAATATCGAAAATGGTAATGATTCTTTTTAAATTTAGTTTATATTCCAATAAATCATGTGAAATAAGTATATCAAAATAATGACTTCATATTTCTACTTCACCTAATTTTTCGTGTTCACGTATGTAGTATTATAAAATTGAGGATATAATTTTGTTAAATTATTATTAGAAATAAATATTTCATTTTTATTTGTGTTTATATGTTTCTTCAAATTGTATTTTTTATTTTTTATTTAAATAAGATTCATTCGTTTGTTATAGTTGTACTGGTAACTTTCAATTTTGTTTACAATTTTTAACTTCCCGTAGGGCAAGTTATAGCAATAGGTCAAAAATTGAAAATGAAAATTTTTGCATATCTTTACGTTTCGAAGGTTTACGAATTATCCGATTTGAATGACTCAAAAAACATTCGATTCCTAATGATAAGGAAACGTGCTGATTAGTTTTTGACGAAGACAGATCCAGCGGCTTTGGAGATTTGGAGCAAAAAGTGTTAAAATGTCAGTTTTTAAGAGAACGGATCAACCGATTTGAATGATCCAAAAAACATTCGATTCGTAATGATGGGCATAAGTGGTGGTTAGATTTTGACAAAAGCAAGCCCAGCTTTTTGGAGATATAGAGCTAAATGTGCAAAAAAAGCAGTTTTTGAGATAACTAAGCATCCAATTTGAATGATTTAATAACTTTCTGCTTGTGTTGATAAAATGAATGCTTTTGAGGAAAGATTTTTTAATTTAATTTTTTTTTAATTTATGAAAGATAATTCGGATTTTAATTCTAATTCTAGCTAAATTTCTAAACATCACTTATACACTTGAAATAAATAATTTTAACTCTGCAATTCAGTTTATTTAATACTTGTTTAGAAATATTAGACAATGTTCTTTATTTTAAATCCGATCGATAGTTTTCTTCACCTACTTTTTATAAAATAAAATAAGAATAATGAAAGTTATTTTATTTATAATAATCCATTTGATAACATTTAATATTCCCGGTACGGGAAGTTCCAGCAATTTGCCTTAAGGCACGATACCACACCACTAGCTAAAATAGTGTTAATGTCGGTACGAAAATTTGTTACATGTCACTGTAATATTTGTATATAAACTATTAACATCAAAATTAAAATATTTCAACTTTCATTTACAAAACCAATTTTTATCTGTTTTTTGAACATTTTATAACTTTTCGCACAAAAACTACAGATATTGAAAATTTTTAAATGAAAAGCGCAATCCATGTGGACCATGCGTAACCACACAATGCTGCTGATGAATATAGTTCTTCGGGCAATTCTCTATATTAGAATTGATACAAAGTTCTGATGTGTTTTGGATCGCAAACGTTAACTTGTATGAGGATAATTCATTGAAACTGTTGGTTAGGAATATATGATACTATATGTTACATTCTAGTAAATATTCCCATGACATTTTGTTGGACGAGCTTTCATTTGATATAGTTAAACGTATGGACACGCGTGCTTTGCAACTTTAATAATTTTTTTCTTTTGCTTTCATAACAAATACATACTAGTTGTAACTGGCATTTTGCATTAAGGCTAGTTGCATGAACTTCTCGATTAGCTTATTAAGAATTGAGATTTTCAGTATTTAAGTAAAATGTTCAACTGTTTTTTTTGAAATTAAGATTTTACTTATTGAATCCTTACTTAGAAATTGACTAGTTTTAGTCGTAATTACAATCCTGTCAGATGTTGAGCGTCATTGTCAGTCCTGTCGTTGTAATCAGTTCGAACGTGTATCGCGCCTTCAAAAGTTTATTTTGAGGGTGTTTTTTTCATGTTTTTTTAAGACTTATTTATTGTTATTCGTAATTATTTCTATTAAAATTAATTAACTTATACCATTACTAGTGATCTCAATCGATTTTATTACTAAGCGTTTGATAGAATTTCGGTAAAATCATACTTATATAATGGACAAAATAACATAGTACTATTTTGCACGCACTACAGGGTAGTTCATTCGAGGCCGCAAAACGAAAAGTTGAAACCAGTCAAAGGTTGTTGTTTTTAACTTCTACTTTAACTACTTATAAAAACAGACCAATAAATCGACCGGTATAAAAAAAGAGACTTGCATTTATTGCTGAACCCTCTTTTCCCGTTCTGAGCCTGGTGAAGGTTGGTTTCGATGTATGATTTATTCCTTTTGGGCTCATGCGTTATGTGCTGGTGATCAAAAGAAAACCAAACATTTTACCTGAGAAATGCCTTCTTAAAAATTAGTATATCAGTAAATTAAATTAGTTTTTGTAATTGGTTGCATTTTTCCTTAATAAATATGTTATTATACTTCATATTAAATTAAAAGACTCTGTTACTGATAGTCAATGAACCAAAGATATATAAAAACGATTGAGTTTGGTTATAATATCATTAAATAATTAATAAAAGCTCATTGAAAAACAAGGCACCATGCCATTTTGTCCCTACCTACGAAATACAGAACGTATGTATACTCGACATAAATTCTGATTCTAATCAATCACTCAAGCGCACGGCGAAACTCTGAACTTTAATGACTTTTTACAATTTAACAGTTTAATCAGAGCTTATTCTCAAAAATCTAATTTTTTCAAAGTTTTTTCGTAGTGTATGTATAGTATATGTATAACATATATACTATATATGTTATATAGTAATCGCAAAAAAATCTGAAATGAAAAATTTTATATATCTTTACGTTTCAAAGGTTTCTAAACATTTTGGCATACTTTAGAAAAAATGGATGTATGTGTGTGTGTGTGTGTGTATGTATGTATGTACGTATGTACGTGTGTGTATGTATGTGCGGATACAAATTTTCGTCGACGATTTCGGGAACACGGATCAACCGATTTGAATAATTCAAAAAACATTCGATTCGTATTGATAAGGATACGTAGACTTTCCTACGGGAAGTTGAAAAATAGATGTATGTGTGTATGTATTAGAGATGGGCTCATCATATCCGAAGCCGGATCGGTTAGGATTTGACTCCGCTTCAGAGAGGAGTTATATCTACTTAACAACTCCATAACTCCGGCAACTTTGAAACATAATACTTGACACAAATGTGTTCTCTAGTGTGTTGTTAACATATCTAAGGATTTATTAAGACTTTGGAAATAGTTTACAAATAGTTCAAACATTTTCAAATAGTTCAAACAAACGGATATGAAATATATATATTGGCCCAAAGGTCCAACTTGACTTTGAGCAGTTATATTATGAAATCGAAACCATTTACATCACAGCAAATACCACATATCGAACAAACAACTATCTGACTATGTTCAGTAAAACTCTCAGCTAATTCATTATTGTAGAAATACGTTTTTCTGCCTTGTTTCCAAATTTTTGTCACCTAGTTTTTTTGTCTTATTGTCGTGGTAAAAAGGGACAGCAAGGGGATTTTTCGTGTTTGAAAGCAAAAAGACTGACAACGGAAAAAGTAATTGATATACACTTGAACACAATTTAATTGTTCTGTATTTCAGCAGTTATCATTTATGAAAATACAATATGGCAATATTTTGGGTCATTTTATAACTAGGATGTCATAAAATTGCATGTAAGACCAAAAAGCGACAGCTTTGTTAGTAAAAAATTCCAAGCAAATATCTGTACCAGATTTAGAACCAGTTCTGCAAAGTCGGATATAACAAATTCTCTGATACTACTCCGCTTGGATTCACTCCGAGAGAGGAGTTATATCCTCGGATATAAGTCACTCTGGAGTTACCCAACTTTAGTGTGTATATATAGGTAGTAGAGATGGGCTTATCATATCCGAAGCCGGACCGGTTAGGTTTTGACTCCGTTTCAGAGAGGAGTTATATCCACTAACAACTCCACGACTCCGACAACTTTGAAACATAATACTTGACACAAATGTGTTCTCTAGTGTGTTGTTAACATATCTAAGGATTTATTAAGACTTTGGAAATAGTTTACAAATAGTTCAAACATTTTTGTTCATTTTATTATAATAATTACTATTTTAGGCATTTCAATATGCATACAAATCTCAAATTGACAAAAACTTGAGGATCAAATTCAATTTTGTAATTATTTTTGAAGAGAAAATATAGATTTCTTTAAAAATGTTTATTTTTATATGAAAATAATGCAGTGAACTTTATATATGAAATAAGAACAAATCTTTGTGTATAATATTTTTCACAAAATAATAATACCTTACATTCTTTTATTATTATCTTTTCGAGAATTAATTATACATCAGGTAGTTTGATTAGCATACCTACTTATTACTTTTACACAATTATGAAATCATAAGTCAAATCAGTTTTTGTCAAAATCAGGTGCAGTCGTTCCGAAGATACGGGGCAAAAAGAGCCAAAAACGGTAATTAAATTTTTGAGAGAACGGAGCGTCCGATTTGAATGTTTTAAAAAACATTTTATTTGTATTGACGAAGTGAAGAACTGATGAAATTTTTGGAAAGGCAGGTCGAACGGTTTCATAGACCGAATGAAAAAAGTAAAAGAGGGCATTTGGCGGACAAAAATGATCATTTGACATATGTACATCAAGTTATCACATTTTATAGATATTTTAATAATAAAAACAGACTTTGTTCTTATTTTTATCTGTTTCGCATCTATGTTTATCCGTTATACTGCGACGCGGCGCCCACGCGTTTCGATATTTCGTTTCTACGCAGCTAAAGTATCGCGATTGCTTTAAGGGGGTTGTTCTTTTTTTTGTTACAAAACATGCAAGGTATTTGTTTTTGTTTTTCTCGAAATGTATTTATCATAAAGACATGCGGTTTTTTTTAAACAAAAATTACAAAATCATAGAATATTAAGAAATTTTTTTTTTGCCGTCGTTTTTCAACCAGGGGGCGCCAAAGTGGGCATTGCAAAATCGATCTCGTTTGCGGTGCCACAGATAAATCCGTTGCGCATCGCCTGAAACAAAAAAAAAACGAAACTACGTTGAAGGAGAAGTTTGAATCCAGTCCCCCTACAAAATGAAAGAAAAAAAGCAATAAGGAAAAAAATGGCAGCAATTTAAAAAAAAAGTGTCAAAAATGGCCTGTTTTTTGGGACAAGAAGCTTCGCAAATTTTTTTTGCGTAATGTTATGAAGTTGTTTGAGGTAGGGGGACTAGGTATTGCAGTGGTGAACAAATTAAAAAAAAATGCAAGTCGATTTGACTTGTAGTTTTTTTTAAATTTGTGGCACCGCATTGAAAAAAGTCATTTTGAGAAAAACGTATTTAAAGTTTTTAATATAATGTACTAAATACACCATTTAATTTAATGTACTTATACACCATGGTGTTCAAAGGTGCTGACACATTAAAATGGTCATGTGCATGACGTATTATAATGAAAAAGAGAGCAGCTGGCATAGAATAGCTCGCGGAGCGATGAAAAAAACGGTTTCAGAGGATCATACTTATAGAGACATATATATCTATAACTTCGACAAAAAATAGATATTGAGAAGATTTTTTTTTTAAATAATTCTAAGGTTTTTAGCTTTCATAATATCAAAAAATCTCAAAATCGAAAAAAAATAAATAAAAAAAGAACAACCCCCTTAAAAAAAAGTCAAAAATCTCAAAAATCTATTTTTTTTTTTGCAAAGTTCTAAAAAATGAATCTTCTTTTTGACTTTAATTTTTGGTGCGGGAAGTTCCAGCAATTTTCCTTAAGATGCGCTACTAGTAAAAACTTAAATTTTTGTTATGGGATGTTCTAGCAATTTGCTTTGAGGCACGATGCCATGCACCACGAGTTTATCCATAAAGTTATATGCATTTATATGGTTGTGAGTGTGTGTGTGTGTGTGTGTGTGTGTGTGTGTGTTAGCTTACCCCACAAGTGGACTAGCTGCCGAGAGAACGTAGCGGTCGCTTATCAGAGTGCCGCCTACGGACAACAATCCACGCACGTTGATCTGTGCAATCCAAGGGTACTCGTGAGGGCTTACTGCCAAGCCTCCCATCAGGCGATGCTGTCTGTTCACACCGCTTACTCCACATCCTTGAATGTAATTATTGTTAATTATCGGAACATACTATAACATAATTGATATGAAATAGTAGAGTCGTTCACTGTAAATTGTATACGAACTCCTTAGTTTAAACAAAAGGTTATATTGGTTGCTTGCGTAGAGGAGCTGAAATTGCGACAGCTTTCCGATAATACGGTACTTCTATTACACGGGTTTGTTCATGTGATCATAAGTTGCTCCTGTGCAATTAAACGTATGATTGAGGTTTTAATTAAGGTGACCATACGTCCCGGATTGGCTGGGACTGTTCCGATTTTCCGCCTTGCGTCCCGGATTTTTCTAAAAGCAATATTTGTTCTGGTTTTAGGTGTTTTGTCCCGGATTGTCCCGAATTTTCAAAAATGTTTCGATTGCCAATATATTTTAAATATATTGCAACTAGAAAATTTGAACCCAAAAAATGTGCATATAAGTTTTTAGCTCACCAAACCACGCCCCCCCCCCCCCGCACCCGCTCACGCACACATTCAAATCCGTCCCGGATTTCATGCAAAATAATATGGTCACCTTACTTTAATATAAGTTTCAGTATCGGCAATTTTTTCATACCACAGTTGTGTACAGCATCAGTTTTAGTAGTGTGTTAGTATAGGTTGACTGGATATAGAGTTATACATATATCATGTGACTTTTCTAAACTATTATTATTTTGATACATATGCGTTTAATAGAAAGAATGTAATAAAATTTTACCTGATTTATAAATTTTCATATCCATGTTCAAATATTTAATAATCTAAATACTACTGTGTACGAATGTGAGTGAGAATTTAAATAAATCTTTATCTATTCTCTTAAATCTAATTTATTCTTCTGAAAATAGTCCCTCTCGGTTGCAATGCAACTATTAGCATGGTTTTTCCAATTTTTAAAACATGTTATTATTCTCGTCTTCCGGAATGGCCATCGATTTGGCTTTTATGTCTTCAATCGAAGTCCACGCAATGGTCTTTCGGATATAGAGAATATCTAGAGCAGTCACAATGCTAAATCACAAAGTCACGAAGAACGATTACAGAGTGCGATGGTGCATTATCGCGGTGTTTTTGAAAAAAATACTTTCAAAATTGTGTTACTTGACCCCTGTGAAATTCCTAAAATGTCAGCTCTGTAGTAGTAAATCGACGATTTTGCATCACCAATTCCTTGATTTTGTTGACGTGTAGCTCATCAGTATATGTTTCTGATCGTTTTAAACGCGTTCTCGACCTTCTTTGAATAATTTGTGCCAATCAATAATACTAGTTCTTGACAATTCAATATACTTCTGCATTTCTTGCTCTTGACTTTAACATTCTGAACGTTTTGGCTGCTGATATTTCATTGCGAGCACAAAATTCAATGCTACTTATTTGTTGAAAAATTTTAGATATTTTAAAAATCTAAGAAACAACATTTCTTTGTTTGCAAACAGAAGCGTAAATACTAAAGCATTGAACCAATTGCCGTAAAGTTAGACACAGATAGAATAAGTACTATCAACTTAAAATTAAAAACATTTGTTAGAATAGATGAATCTGGAAAGTTTAAATTGTAACGTCTTACAGATATTTGTACACAGTACTATATAGATACATGTATATATATATATATATATATATATATATATATATATATATATATATCTTATATATAAAATTCTTCTGTAACAATGTATGAATGATTAATCCTCCTAAACTATAATTCGGATTTTCATGAATCTTCCTGAAGTTTGTTCGGAAAATTTTCTAGAATTTTTTTATTCATAGATTGTAGATTGTAGATTGTAGATTGTAGATTCACTTAGATTGTAGAAATAAATGGAAAAAATTACAAAAAACCGCTTATAATTTTTTGACTTTGAAAATATTTAAGGCATAGTTTGACATTAAAAACAAGTGAAGACTGTCATGTGCCAAACATTTCCATTCACTTATAGGCTAAGACAATATTAAAATACAATATATTTTTGATTATGAATAAGAAAAATGTAATGGTTACATTATTATTGCCCAAAAACAGCTGAGTTGTGCCAAAAATTAAAATAATATACTATTTACAGTCTACATCTGACATGTGATGCAGTCTGCGCAGCGTCTGTCAGTGATCGCACATCAAACTTAGCCTATAATTTACTTTGTCAGATTATTATTTTTGAACTTTTAAATGCAGTTGTGTTTTGTCTTACTTTACTAAATCACGATACAAAAATAATTTACTTATTCAAACAATTATTTAGAAGTTTCATTGTGTCAAAAACTCGTATGTTTGGCATTGGATACGAAATATTTACTCAAGACAATGGAGCATTTTGGGTCTGAATATTTTTATTGTGCTCCAATTCGCATGAAATTTTGAAATTAGGTTCATCTTACTCTCAAGTTTAAAGGTGAAAATAATTTAGACTCCTTTGCCCCACTTCCCGGGGGGATGACATCCCTTTTCAGTGGTTCAATTGTATCTCTTTTAAAATGACGTCGGATATTGATAAAAGAACTAATTAGAAGAGAAAAATGTTTAATAATGTTTATCAAAAAAAAATTACTTTTCAAGTTACTGGCTACTGAAAATTTGTTTTTTTTTTTGCTTTTTTTATCGTTTTTCGCAAATATTTATAAAAATATACATTCTAACAAAAATCATGTAATGAACAAAATTATATCAATAAAAATCCTAATAAATCGCTGTTCTATAAATTGTTCTAGGAACAATATTAGGCTAGATATGAAAATGGGGTTTGATAGTGCTCAAAAGAAGCTTTAAAACGAGTACTTCTTCGTATAAAATGAGTGAGCTATCATGCAGGTAAAAGACGCATATAATATTTTTTTCATTTAAAGCAAATAGTTTTTGAGTGTCATTTCCACCAAAATTAAAAATAATCGTATTTCCTCTAGAATCAATTTGGTTTAAGAGATCTTGACAGATTCTAGAAAATACCACAACTTTAGTACAAACGATTTCCAAAAAGCTCACGATTCCATGAAAAGAATCTATTTAAAAAAAAATAAAAGATACGTATAAAGGTATATAGATAAAAATTAAAGGTCTTTTCCTGACTAATTATTGCTTTTTATTTATTTATTTTTCTGTTACACAAATATTGACAGGGTGTCCAACCACAGTGTCTTTTGAGTCTTTTAATCCTTTGCCATTTCAAAATAAGAGAAGTTACGGTAAAATTTATGATAGAGAAAGTTGTAGCTCATTTAATTACCTTTAAAATAGTGTATTACGATTTCTGATAAAATCAGAATTAAGAGTTGTAATCCAATTAATGCGGTGGGTGGTGACGGAGTGCACCTAGTATATATATATATGTGTGTATGTATGTGTCTGTGTAACATCAGTTTTTGTTGCACTATATACAACCAGGTTATAATCCTGGTTTACTTATTACATCCAGTTCCGATCATTTGGTAGCAAGAAGTATTATATCATCATATATATTACTTCGAGTCTTATTATATATACCAGAAATAGCATTTCTGACTTACAGCACTTCTTCGTTATGTAACTTGTATTTAGTGCTTTAAAAGCCAAAAGCGAAGTCATCAGTTTTAATACTACGTGCTCGTTGAATAGCATAACTTTCTGCATATATATATAAAGTTCGAAGTTTCAAAACAAAAAGTATATGCATGTCTTGTTTCGTGTTGCAACTGGCATTTTATTATAATTTTTATAATACGCATTATTTAACTAGATCAGTTTATATATCATAAAACTATTTGTATGTTGTTCTAATAAAAATAAAACTTACTGCATCTCGGACAGCTATCGCTAAATAGAAAATTGAATACGCCTCGGTCTGAAGGCTGAAAATAGAAATACATTGTTTCAGCTATTCTATTAGGACATATTTTTATACAAAATTCTGTTTTATATATAAAAAAATTTAATTTTATATTACTATTTTCAAAATAAAGATTCTTAAATTAGGGTTAATTTTTGTAAACATTTGTACGATTTTTTAAAATTTACTCTCTTTAAAATTTTATACAAACCTTTTTTATTTACATCAACTTAATTTAATATTTTTGACTTTCAGAAAGAGAAGCTTGTTTTCGCCAAAAAATTCTATTTGCTAATTTTTTTCTGCTATTCAAATCATTAAAAATTCAGAATAATGTACCGCACCAAAATTTCAAAATTCTATGATAATTTTAAAAATTGCGAAATTCAATTTTTATTACTCAAGATTATTATATTCTATTGAAAGAGGGATCTAATTATCCATTCTAAATATCAACCTTATTGATTAAGGAGTGCAAGTTTTATCTAATTTTCTATATTATATATCATTCATCTAATTTATTAACAAAATTTATTGTTTTTTCTAATTATCTATCTTTCAATTATGTTATTGGTTTGAAGAAATGCAAGTTGTAACAACTTACTATTATATTATTCGTTGTTTACTATGAAATTGTAAATTAATTGGTTTGAGCGTTCTTGTTTACCTATAGTCTATAGGATAGGGCGGGGCATAAAGGTCCAATTTGACTTTAAGTAATGATACTGTCTAAACCAAATGAACTACATAACAAATAACACGTATCAAATAAATAACTATCATACTATGTTCAGTAAAATCCCAGTTAATTTCTAATTATAGAAATGTGTATTTTTACTATTGTTCTAAAATTTGTCACCTGTCTCTTTTTACTCCATAGGCAGGGTAAAATGGGACAGCCAGGGGGCAAACAGACCCAATGTCCAATTTAAAGAAATTTTACGGAATACTATCTACACTATTCAACCGATGCAAATTATAAATTTAATGGGTAAATTTTTGGCAAAAATAACACTGTGTACATAACCATGACTTGGTATTTTGTCAGAAATATTTTGTCAGCAGAGTTAAAATAACTATTCATTTAAATTATTTTTCACAAAATTGTTTTTTAACTGAATATACATTTTTATTTACTATTTAAATTGTTTACACCTTTGTCAGGGTAAAGGATCAGTTCGTGTTTTTTACCCCAACCGCATGTAAGCTAAGTTAGAATTAACAATACATTTTACAAAACAATTTCATAACGTATACTTAAAAATTATATTAAGGTCTCGCATATTATACAATAGTGCTCACAACCAAAAAAAGCTAACAAATAAAGAAAATACTGTTGTTATAGATTTTCAAATATTGCTGTTTATATCTTGATATCGACGTTGCTTGTTTTAAGGCGATGGCTGATTATGAATCTTATTCCCTCTAGTTTCAAATATTGTTGTTAAAAAAATTCTAACTTTACTTGTTTTTGAGATATTGGTGGTGGACCTTGGATCTTTAAGCCCTGCTTTAGCCTATATCTAATAAAATCACAAAAATATTGAAAAGATTACTTACCGCGACATCTTTGAAGGCGTTCAGCTCCTGTGCCCACAGATTGATGAGCAATGAAACAATGACGACGAGGATCATTTGAAATCGTCCGGACATTTGTACGGCAGAAGTGCACTAACCTCTGCCACTTGAAACCTGTAGGTTGGAGTCGATCGGTTCTGCGCCCGCACGATCGACATACGACGTTCCACTAAACTGAACGCTTCGAAATATTATCGCGACTTATTATTATTCATTGCGTATTACTGTGATGCCCGGGTACCTTATCGGGTCCTATGGCGTATAATTTACAAGTTGATAAGTTGTTTGTTAATAACTAATTGATATAAAATGAATCAGGTGCATTTGTTTATTTATTTATTTTATCATAAGTCAAATATTTATATCACGATCTTATCAATTTGTAATAGGTATTTAAACTAATATTATTAACTTCTCGTAGGATAAGTTATAGTAATCGTCCAAAAATTGAAAATATTTGCATATCTATACGTTCCAAAGATTTCTGAACATAGACATACATCAGAAAAAAGAGTGCGTGTAAGGTTCACGCGCGATTGAAGTAAAACGTATTTGCTACTGCACAAGATGGCATTTAAGTAAAAATACATCATATAATAACTTCGAATAATGTTTAATACACTCGTGATGCACACATTTATTAGTGTCAACCATATACACATTTATATAATGATAAATTATAATTTGCATATTTATATAATATTTAAAATTATTATATAATATTCAACATTTATATAATATTCAAAAACAATAATGTAATTAAAGTCATACTTCAAATATGACATGATCTGTTTTTCATTGAAATTAGCATTTAGAAATGAACCTTTATTAGAGAAATAAAGTAATTGCTGATTAGTGGATTATGTTAAACAACGCCTAAACAAATATTGTTTTCATAACTTCACTCATCATGTAATTGTGTTTGAAGAACTTCATGTAATTAAAATTAACATACATTCATTGACCGCTTATATTTTTTACTTTTTCGCTGGCGATATAATATCATTCTTTGAACAGCTGTAATATCTGTCTTGCCTAAAAAATATTTTCCATTTTAATAACTTCAAATATTTATAGAAACTAAGAATAATATAGAAATAATTTTTAATCAGTAAACTTACTTTTAGTTCACGGAACAAATGTGTAATTTATTATTTTCAAGGAACAGGGTAAACTATTTTTTTGATTCAGGCATTTTTCATTAAATCAAGATTTGTACTACGATGTAACTTTAAAATGTTTATTTATCTATGCCAATTTCCTTGTTGATATCGGTACGCATACAACGTTGTTGACGGTACGCATACAACGACAGATCTCTATTCACATACACGACGACTAATCACAATCGACCCGAATAGAAATGATATCATCGAGAGCGAATGACGAATCATTGGCACTCGACTCGACCGTAACGCACTTCCGTTGCATTTGTACGGATTTACACCCTAGTCGCGGCTGAAGAAGTTTTACTTCAAAATTTGTTTGAGCTTCTGTCTGCAAAATAAGAATTAATGAACCGATTCTGCCGCATACCAGGCCAATGTTATGGCAAGGATATGTTATGAAGAACTTTTCATACTAATTCGTTCTATATAATTGGCTAAAGCCATGTGTTTTTTGGTGCAGTCAGGCGTTTTTCTCATGTTGTCAGATAGAAAACCTAACCTGAAAACCGCACAAATGTCAAAAAACGATCTTTGATAACAGGATATTTCTGACCCAGCTTCATAACTTACATGTGACGTTGCAGTTTTTGTGTAAAACGCCTGACTGCACAGCAAATACATGACATTTTGGCAATATTTAGTATAAATCAGTAGCATAATGCATGCAAGTTGGAGCGTAGCATGGCCTTATCATAATATCGGTCTGTTGAGCGGCAGAATCGACCGATAAGTTACAAATACAAATTACGAATTTTTACATAATTTTTTAACGATATTATTTCAAAGTAGAGAGAACAAGGGTTGTAATCAGCCATCGCCTTAAGTAAGGCGACATCTCTATCGCTAGATAAACGGCCACAATGTCAATTTTTTAACGAAAGTATTTTTTTGCTGTTATTTTTTTTTTTTTTTTTTTTTGAAACTGTTGTTTTTAATTTTTAAGTATACATTAATTAATTATTTCAAAACTGATATTATTATCTTTAAGGTTATAAAAGCTTACATGTGATTGAGGTAAAAAGAACAAACTAAACCTTTGTACTGCTTAGCAAAGGAGTGAACAATAAGAAAATAGTATAAAATGAAATGCATCAAATATAATGAGTTAAAATGGCTATTTCACAAGATATAAATTAAATTAATAGTTATTCCAATTCTGATGGTAAATTCTTCAGACCAAGTTCCATTGTATGTAACGTGATCTTTGTAAAAAAAAGGTGCTATAAAAACTGTACTTCAAACAGAATTCACCTTATTTTTGATAATTGTATTTCAAGAAACAAGTCTGTTGATTTTTTTTATTAAACAATATTTACAACTGTCCTGCATAGACATTAAGTAAATCTTTTGGCAATTATATATGAAAAATGACATCGATATATAAATAGTGAAAAATGCACAGTTGCATTTTTTCTTTATAAGAAGTAATGTAATGTGACACAAGTAATTATAAGCTAATTAAATCACTAAATATTTTTATTTTGAGTTTTCGTGTTGTGTTTGTGGATAGCAGTGCGTTGGCCAACTCGTTTGGGTGTTCTTCGAGTCTGTCTTTGTGGTTAACAGCCAGATGGGAGTATATTTTGGGGCGCCTAGAGCGATCCTAAGGACTTTGTTCTGAAACCTTTGAATAATGTTAGCATTACTTTTAGATGTAGTGCCCCAAAGTGCTATGCCATATGTCCAAATCGACTTAAGTACAACTTTATATACCAGTAGTTTGTTGTGTACAGAAAGATGGAATCTCGTACCAGTTAAATAATATAGTTCACGTAACTTTTCCTCAAGCTGTTGCCTTTTCTTTTTCATGTGAATTTTCCAATTCAGTTTGCGGTCCAGATGCATGCTCAGATACTTTACGTGTTCGACCTGAGGGACTTCTATTTCATTCACAGTTACTGGTGGGCATGTCTCGTGTTTGAGTGTAAAGTGATGTTGGGATGATTTCTGGCCATTGATGTCAAGCCTCTACAGTTTGTACCATTTTTCTTATGATGTTAAGTGACGTTGAAGTTTGCTCTGAAGCAGTTGTGGGATTTTCATGTTTTGAAAGAGTGCAGATATCGTCAGCAAATGAGGCTATGTCTTCTGTGTCAGGTGAGGTGGGAATGTCAGCTGTAAAAATTAAAAACAAAATTAGGCCGAGAACACTGCGCAAGTCTGTTGATCATAAAACGAAAATACACCTACTAAAGCAGATTTGTTGTGGTAATAAGAGTTCTTAAAGATTTTTGTTTGTTATATTTATTAATATTTAGATTGTTATATTCAATTTTGTTGTCTAATTCAATGATTAAACTGCATCGTCTTAAGTAAATAACGGACCCACTGATTGGATTATAGGGGACTTAAGATGTGACCCCATAGGCGTCATAAAAAGGGGCAGATGACAAATTTTAGAAAAATAATGAATTAGCTAAGAATTTTACTGAACATAGTTTGATAGTTGTTTGTTACGGGGGCGTTCATTAATCACGCGAAGTCTCTAGAGGGAGGGGGGTTTGACAAAATATCACGTGGCGGAGAGAGAAGGGTATAGTTAGATATTTTCCAAATATATAGTAAGACATTTTCAAAAAAAACTAAAATTTTACATTTTTTTCTTATAACTAAAAATATACGTGATGTTCGATGGTGGAGGAAGGGTAATTTTGAATATCACCACTATCACCAAGAGGTGATAAAATAAATTCTTAAAAAATCGTTCACGTGATTAATGGACGCTCTGTAATTTGTTGTGATGTAGTTAGATGGGTTTTCACGGTATAATTAACAAAATTCCAGATGGACCTTTGTGCCATGATCTATCTTACAGTAATTTTCGTTAATTTGTTCTAGAAAGAAACCTAAAACTAGTTGATTAATTTTATTTGATGTTCAGTCTATCGGTTTCCTCCTAAGTTGAAGAAAGGTTTTTCAACAGATCTCAATTCTTGGTCTAACACATGTAATTCTAAAATCAAACCTTATTTTGGAACTAAAATCTAGGTTCTTATATTGCTAATGAATGAAACGTAGTGCAAGAATTCATTGCGAAACTAGTAGTGTACTGCAATGCGCACTTAGTTAGCCATATTGCTGAACTTCCAATAAGATAATTATGAAATTATGAAAATAATTATATTATATATAATAGATTATACTTCATTAAAATTTCATGTCATTATGCCACTATTGCTTCATTTTATTTCATATAATATGCGCTCTTATATGCGGGTTCTAGTTTTTTTTTACTAAAGATGCAATACGCGGTTAACTAGTTTTTATTGCAAAATTGAATATATACATTCATATTAAAAAATAATTGTATCAAAATACAATAACTTACCCGTTAATGAAGTAATAAAAGTATAAAAACTTTGAATCTCCAAATGTGCCAATTCAAACTAAATGTAATTCCACACTAGGCTGGCACTTGACTATGAATATTACCCATGAATATTTCTATGTAGATAGCTTTGCAGTGGGTAAACCATTCATAATATTTGTAGTTGCTGCGTCTTTTTTTATATACCACATACTTCAGCATTTATAATCAATTAGTTATTTATTATACTAAATTTGTTTTAGAAATATTTTATATGGCTGAACGACGTTTGCCGAGGAAATAAAAAAGACAGTGCTCTTATTAATTTTTATTTAAACTAATTTATTGCATATGAAATCGCCGCCGAAAAACAACTGCAAGATACAGACTACTTACATTTTTAAATTTGTTTTTTATTTTTATTTTACATAATTATTTAAATATTTAAGTAATTTTTGATCTATAAAACACTCTTAAGTCTAGGTTTATATTAATTAATTAAAAATTTTGGAGAAAAGGATTTGTACTACATAGATCTACATGACGGATGAAAATAAATAGATTATTTTAGACTATTATAATTAGTTTTTTGCCATATATATAATATAATATAATATAAAATATTATTATGATATTAATAAATGTAAACTAAAATTTCTGGAAAATAGTCATATAATTTTTATAAATACATGTATTCATTGTTTTGTCCGCGGAGTTTTCGTACAAGATATTTTAATTTTAGTAGATCTATACAGTTACGTTTAATAAATATACTAATTCATTCCAAGGCAAAAAATTGTCATTTCCTGACTTACGACATAGTTTTTTCTCAGATTAATGTTGATATATTTGTTGAAGCCCAGGAACTTATATTAAAAAATCCGTTATTTAAAAGTTCAAACATCAAGAATAGTGTTAACAATTTTTGTTTTAGATATCTAATTACATCACTAGAAAGCTTATAATATATTAGCTATATTACAGTAAAACACAAGATATTTTCTATATCAGAAGTACAACATTGCAAGTACTTCTAATTAAATATGGAATCAATTTTTTTTGCTGTGGTTGAATAATATCAAGTTTATGTACTTTATCAGTACATACATCCATCCTAACGATATTAAGAACATAATAAATAATAATGGATTAATATAAAGCTTAAGTTGTCTTCAACAAAAATGTGCAGATCACATACAGTTTCTATCATAATGAATTATCTGAAACAATATTTCACTAATTAATACACATGTCTTCAATATAGAATTAATTTAATATATATATATATATATATATATATATATATATATTATATATATATATATATATATATATATATATATATATATATATATATATATAATAGACCTAAGCTTATTGTCTTCTACCACATATTATTAACTTACCCTAAAAAGTTAATATACCATTAAGTGATAGATGAGATCAATCCTCGCAGAAACAACCATCTTTGGAGTTTTCTCGTATCCATTGCAAGTATCGTGTGACTCTGGTGTACACACCAGGATAACCAGGACGAGCACAACCATTGCCCCATGATACCACTCCAATCAATTCGTATTTCTTATCTTCTCGTTGAGCAGATAGGGGCCCACCACTATCACCCTGAAAATAATATTGAGAAGAAAAATAATATTACTCAATATAATAATTATGTGACACACAATATTAGACTAATTTTACTTTAGAGAGCGTAATTATTTTTAACTTCCCGAATGAGAAGTTTGTTTTCGCCGAAAAATCTGAAAATCCAGAAAACCTATCATTCTGGATAGATTGACACGGAAATTGGAAAAATTATGTATGTGTGACAGTAAAAAATTAAAATCATTTGATAAAACACACTAAAGTCGCAATGCACTAAAGGCCAATAGTCATGCACAACGATCGGCCTGGCCGTTTTGTTTATTAGCAGATAATTGCCAAATATTTCGTCAACGTTTTATCCAAAAACCCTGAACCCATCTCGGAAATCCAAGGGTTATTTGGCAAATATCCCTATTTTGAAAGATGAGCCGAACTGTTTCTTTGCCATTAATTTTTGAAATTTTTTGACGATTTTAATTACTCTTTGCATAATGATAGACTTCGTGGTCTAATTCGATGATTCTCGAAGTGGTTAATTTGGATTCCCGTGGGTCCATGACAACTTTGAAGAGGTCCAGCGGAAAAAAACTTGCAGGGTCGACACAATCAAAAAGGGATTCCACTGTAGCAAATTTTAACACCTGTTAACATCTATTTACTGAATTCAACTAAAATTTAAAAAAAGATGTACTTTTTTATGAAAATGTGTAAATTGTAGCACATGTAGGCTTTTGATTTGTGGTCGTAATATGGCTCAAACTTGGCAGTATTATTTGCTCTTTTACAATGTAGATTTTGGCATACCTTAGAAAAAGTGGATGTATGTGTGTGTGTGCATATGTATGTTTACATACAATTTTTTCCACTATTTTGGGCGAATCGAACTATTTGAACATTCGATTCCTATTAATGGTAAAACGTGTTTAGTTTTTGGCGATGATAGGTCCAGTCGTCCAAAGATACGGGAAAAAAATGCCAAAAATGGTATTTCAGTTTTTGAGAGAATAGAGCATCCGATTTGAATGTTTCAAAAAACATTTTACTTTTATTGACGAAATGAACAATTTATTGAATTTTTGGAAAGACAGGTCCAGCGGTTTCAGAGATACAAAAGAAAAAGTAAAAAAGAAAGGATATTGGAGGTCAAAAATAACTAATGATTATTTTGTTCATTTGTTCATTAAATTATCAGATATTTTATAGAGATTTTATAAAATTAGTACTAATTTTGTTACAATTTTTTGGGATACTGCAAGAGTTTTAATTTTTAAAGTTTACTTGTTCAAACAAATATCATAATTTTCAGAAAAAATATTCAAAAATTTCAAAAATTTACAAAGTTTTACACTTTAAATATGAATTTTAAATTTATAGTTCTATTTAAAAATGTATATATTTCATATGCGTTATTCTAATCGTAAGAAATATATCCTCAGATAGATTCATTCGGCATCTCTTGTTAATGTAAACATTCTTTAGTGTTTTATGCGATAATATCGTCGCTATAATATACGAGCGATAAAATATATATTTAGAATTATCTATTTGAAAAGATTCAAAACAATTGTTATAAATTTTTGATCAATAATTATTGATTACTTATTTGTTTCCTCGAATATTTAATTCTGGTACGGAATGTTCCACCAATTTGCCTTAAGGCCCGACGCCATGCGCCACTAGTTGCTTACTTTACTTTGTCATTCTATATTCAATTTTATTCAACTAAATGTTTGAACCTAGTATGTATATTTACTTAAAATTTGAATAGGGTGATCATGGCAAAGTAAGGGATCCACAAAATGAAAAAGTTTGGGTACTTGCCGTATAAACATACATCCTACGAAAAGTAGTTTAATTGTAAAAGTTGGTTAAAGTTTGGAATAATAATACGCGCCTTTGAGATATATGAAAAGAATGAATAAGAAATTGCATTGATTAGTTTCTAATGAAAATCGAAATTTTTATTTGCTAAATGAGTTGCTGTCTCTTCTAAATAAATAAGTCGATTAACTAGACATTGAAGTTCAAGCATCTTTTATTCAGGTAAAATGTCGCATATTCTTACAATTACTTTAAAAAATTATTTAACCAATAAAGTTATGCTCAATCACGATATCATAAAATTGGCAAAAAGATTTTTTTTGCTTTATGGACAAAACGAATATATAATTCGTGTAACATTTGTAAGTAATTTTCGTAGTAGTATTTGTAGAGAGATAAATAATTTGGTTTTAATAAACCCATCTAGCAGTTGAACTTATAATTACATAAATCTATTTAACGGTTAAGTTGCATCTCACCAATCAATAATAATTGTTGACTAATTTATTCACAGAGTTTTAATAGTACAGTAAGAACCTCATGCCCAGTTTTACCTTATGGTTATAAAGCCCAAAGCCTTATTATTAAGTTAGATGATCGTAGTCTAGTCTTTAGTATATTAATTTTTATTATTTAACTAGTTGCAACTTTTATTAATTGTACTAACCTGACATGAATCTTTCAGGCCAACTCCTGGATATCCTGCGCACAACATGTTGTCCGTTATCATTTTTGCCGAATAATTGGTTAATCTGCATTCATCGTTACTTATCACAGGTACCTATAATAAATGTTTTATTAATATTTTTATTTGGTATTAGACTTCCTAATAGATTGACTTCATATTTTTAAACAATATTATATACTTTTGTTTAAAAGAACTAAGGAACACTTTTAATTATCATCCACATTTTTCAGAAAATCTTAATCAGATTTCTGAAATCCAAAATTTATTTTGAACTATTATTTTTGGTGAACGGGAATTTGTGTTATTTACACAAAAACTTATATGTATATGTATGTTATACAATTATAGATCTACATGCAATATAGTATATGAATAATTTAAATATTTTTGTACCTCGACTTCTTGCAAAATGCACGACGGTTTTCCATCTTCTTTCAAGGTACCCCAGCCCGTCGCCGTAGCCCTCGTTCCAACGTACAAATTATCTAATAGATAAACATATTATTTAATTTGATAGAGATTTTTTTATTTGCTTAATGATCTAACTACGTAAGACTTCGAAGACAATGGTTTAATGGACAAAGTAGAAATAATGAATCTAAAAACTACGCCTAGTGTATCACTGTAAAATATTTACAGCTATGATAGTATAATTGCTTAAAAATGAAAAAAATTGAATTGATTTTTTTTTACTTGGATATTTTAAGCATTTTTTAGTGTGCCTAAAATATCATTTTTGAATTTTTTTTTAGTTTAAAAAAATAGCATAAAATATCATATCACACAATTATAATCCTTGTCTTTTTGGATCAATACATTTAGGATGTTCAGTCAACATGTTTTGACTGGCCATGTCTGAGTAGGTACATCATTTCTGATGGAAAGAATTAAATGAATAATCAAATTGTATTTTATGAATTCTTTTTCTTAACATCTTCCTATCAATTTTTAATTTCTTCATATTAAATGAAATAAAAATACCGAAAAATGCTCTTTCATAAAAATCAAGAATTATACGATTGATCAATATATGTGATAATCTGTTTTGAACGATTGGAAGGTCTGTAAATATATTTGTTCAAAATTACATCGTGCTCATATAATACAACGTGTTTTAATGATCAATCCTGGTCTCCTGGATTTGTGCAATTAATGGTGTGATCTAATCTTATAGACCAGGGTATTGGTTTGAGAAATGTATCTAGAAGATATACATATATATATATATATATATATATATATATATATACATTTGATTCGTTCAAAATGTATTGATTACCTAGTAGAGACTTCGAAAATAGTTTAATCCAGGGACTCTGTATAAGATTTAGTGGGTGTCATATAAGATTCTGGTACACAAATAGACTATTTGTGGTAATAATATCCAGTGTTAATAATGGATAATATTGTAATAGTTAAAAATAGATATGTTATACCAGGCATCTATAAAGTATGGCACTCTATAAAGTAATCAGGAAAGTCGCAAATATTGAGTGATTTTTAAATAAGAGAAAATGTTTAATTATAATTATTTTTCTAACGTAGCTCGCCAATGCAATTCAACCTACGTTGAAGTACTTAAAGACGAATTCTAAAGACTTAAAGACTCTAAAGCTTATGTGCCTATATTTTCCTTCCTCATAAAACCAGATTTAATAGATCCATCAATAATACCGTTTGATTTGTTGATTTTCGAGTGGATTAATGTTGATAATTTTGAAGTGGAAATTATCGAACTAATGTCTTCAGAATTATGAAAAACAAAATTGAAGGAATTACAAAAAAATCTGGAAGATGACTCTATGGACAAATCGACAGCCATATTAAATTGTTGAATGACAGTGCCGGAAAAGAATTAATTGTTTAAAGAAAATTGTATGCGCTCTCCTTTCAGCTTTTGGTTCCACACATCTCTGTGAACAATTTTTTTCTCACATGAAACATATTTTGAGTTCACAAAGAAATCGTTTAATAACTAAACATTCAGAATCTTGTGTTAAATTAAAAGTTACAAATTATACCTTGGATATTGAAATGTTAAGATAAAATGTGCAGGCACAAGGTTCGCTTTAAAGTTGTTTAGTTTATATTAGAAATTTATGTTATTTGTTAATAAATATGTTTAAAAGATAAATTTGGTTATAATTCTTCTCTCCTAAAACCTAACTATATATTTCAAAATTAAGGCGGCACTCTAAATCATATTGGTAGAGTGGCTTGGCACACTACAGTTAAAAGCTTGCCGACCCCTGTGTTATACTATACCAGTCTTATGAAGTGGTAATTAATTGTTTTTGAAAAGAATTATTCGAGGTTTTGAAAAAGTCAAAGATTGAAAAACCGCCAGCCTGATTTTATTAATCTAATGAACCAGTATCTGATAATATACGAAAAATGGTACATCATGTTTTGAAGTTTCATTAATTAAAAATATTTTCTTAATCAATTGCATGAAAAATGCAAAACTTTCTTTAAGCGTTTGGTGTCAAATTAATCGCAATTAAGAAAGCACTAGAGGTGATGATAAATCATAAGTTTGCGAAAACAATTATTTATACTAGCAGTCAAAGTTGCATAAAAAATCTATCAAATTTTGCAAATTCCACAATTTTGTAAGAAGTAATATATTATGAAATCTAATCTGAATTATCTGAAGGAGGAACTATTAAAATCGTATGCATTAGAGCACATTTTGGCACATTTTTAACTTAGGCACCACAGGAAATGAAATAAAAGACAGAAGAGCGAAATCGGCAGTTGCTGATGCATTAAGAATGCCACATTCATGGTCCATAAACAAGCAACAAAAAACTTAGGTTCTATATATTTATAAAGAATCTTTTTTTTTATTCTCGAAATAATATATTTATTCAAATATACCTGCACTTGTTGGAAGACAAATCGGCCTGATGAAGTCTGTGATAGGAACTCTGTCGTTTAGTCGGAGCAGAGCAATATCATTGTCGAAATTAAGAAAGCTGAATTCTTGGGCTATGGCTCTCAGCACGAATCTCGTTTCTGGTCTCTTTGTATCGTTGCATCTATCGTGTTCTCCAAATGTCACTTTTATCATGAACCACATAAACCTGTTGACAAAAATACAGGTTTCAGTCTATTTTACGATCCATAAACGTGGAGAGGATCTTACTCGTAAAACATAAGAGGAATATGCTGGTTAATTGACTAAGATGATTATCTTTGTAAAAGATTCAGCAAGACATCACACATATGATATACAAAACGTATAAACACAAATTCCATGTTATATTTAAAACATATTATTCATTATTATTAAAAAAACTATGAACATATAACAGTAAAAGAACAAAGTGCTTACAAAGTTGTGGTGTGTAAGTAAAGGGCATAAATAATATATCTCAATGCATAGATATAGCATTAATGAACTATATGCATATTAAGTAACATAATTTTATTAATTTCTCGTAGGGCAAGTTATTGTAATCGCAAAAAAATCGAAAATGAAAATTTTTATATATCTTTACGGTTCAAAGGTTTCTGAACATTTTGGCATACCTTAGCAAAAATGGATGTATGTGAAAAATGAATACAATTTTTGTCGACGATTTTGAGAATACGGATCAACCGATTTGAATGATCAAAAAAGACACTCGATTTCTATTGATAAGGAAACGTGCTGATTAGTTTTTGGCTAAGGCTGTTCTGAAGATACTGGGCAAAAAATGCCAAAAATAGTAATTCAATTTTTGAGAGAACGGAGCGTCCGATTTGAAGGATTCAAAAAACATTTTTTTTTATTGACAAAATGAAGAAATGATGAAATTTTTGGAAAGGCAGGTCTAGCGTTTTCTGAGATCCAATAAAAGAAGTTTAAAAAAATGCCATTTGTCAGACAAAAGTGATATGCACATCTAATTATCAGACATTTTATAGAGATTTTAATAATAAGAATGAATTTTGTTTACATTTTTACGGATTCCGTACCAATGTTTATCTATTAGACGCGACGTTTCGATATTTCATTTCTACGCAGCTAACGTGTCGCGATTGCTTTGAAAAAAATTCAACATTTCCAAATTATTTCAAAGTATAAACAAAATCAAATTTTTCAAAAAAGTCAATCTTTTTCAAAAAGTTCAAAAATTTCTAAGATCGATTTTTCACAAAGTTCTATAAGAATATTGAATTTTTTTCGAAAAATTTAATTTTTGGTACGGGAAGTTCCAGCAATTTACCTCAAGGCACGATGCTATGTATCACTAATTAATCCAAATTATACAAACAATCTAGGTAATCGACAGAACTTGCTAACTTACACCTAAATTCGGTGTAAGTAGCATTTTTCCTTAATTCGACTAGCATGATACACATTGGTGTATTACACATAAATACATACGCGGTGTGTATTTTTTAAGAGCTTGAACTATTCCAAATTTTAAAGATTATTTATATGTTAACCCACTTTTTCATGTCTATTATATTTTTTAGGATGTTTGTTTGGATCATAAACTCTATTACTATTCAAAGTTTCGTTGAGAATGTCAAAAAATAGCAATTAATTAAGAAGGATTCCCAACTGATCTTTACCAGAAACTAATCAGTATAACTCTCCACTGATATCTTTCAAAAAGTTTTCGTATTTTCTTAAACGGTTTAAGATTTTTTTAGGGAAATATTGGCAAAAGGCTAATCGTCACGGAAAACCAATGAAAGTTTTTATCAGGTTTTATCAAATGATTTTAAAATTTTTGAAATTGATGAAACCACCTTTGAGGAAGGTCATATTTAAGCACACTTACATAATTCGACACATTTTTTTTTCAATTTTGGTATCAAACGATTGAGAATTATTTGAAACGTCGACAAAACATTGTATTTTGTGGAAAACAAAATGCTGCTTCAGAAAGTTGATAAAATAAAATTAAATAGGAATTGATACATCGAGAATTTTGATGGACAATTTATTTTATATCAGGTTTATAGGAAGATTCTTGTTGAGTCTCCTTTTAGCAAATGAGCCACTTGTGGATAACTAGTGAATTTTTTCATGATGTTTAATACAGCTCTATTTGATTCATACTAAACATGAAATTCACTTGAAAAAAGATGTTGAGGCAACATAATACAGAATTTAAACCTGTTTTGATAATTAGGCAAACGTCTCGAAATGCTTGCAACTTTAACACTATTTATTAAAGTTTGAGCTAAAAATAGTAGTGTAGTGCGGTCATATTTATATCAATATATCTTTACTTGATAGTTATAAATATTTTATTTTATAAATGATGAATTTATTCCTGAAATCTGGGCCACCATTACCATTTGGCACACAATTCACAAAAGCACAATGCCATAATTTGGGGGCATGCCATCTCATATTCACGAACGTCACATTTCCGAACAATGTTCCGTTTGTATTTGTCGCCCATTGTGAATCAACGGAGGAATTTCAAATATTTCACACATGATATGAATCGATAATACGACAACGAGCAATCAGCAAAGTTATATTTTGAGAAAACATATTCTTAATATTGATAATAAAAATTTACAAGAGCCATGGTATTGTGTATATTGGCGTGTGCCGATTTTATTTTGCGACGAACCGTGGATTGAGACAAAAATCTTTCTGATTTCTAAAAACAATTTATGGGCATGGTAAAAAAATAGTGGGTATGTTTACACTACTGTTATAAGCAAGTGTTATGTAAATTAGATTAGAAACAAATTAAAACTAAAATCCTACATTAAAGTATTTCTAAAATTTTCAACTGAAATGTTTTCGCTGTCACTGGAAATCAATCAATACCATTTCTATTTCATATGTTTGAAAAAAAACTAATAAAAATAATATCTGTAGTCGTATTAATTATAGTGCACAATTACACGATTGGATGTTTTAAATATACGGCCCATTAGTCAAAATTTTATTGCATTTTTAAAATTCAATCACTTTTCGTAAGGCTATAATATTAACTTCCCGTAGGGTAAGTTATTGTAATGGGCCGAAAATCTGAATTGAAAATTTTTACATTTCTCGACGTTTTGAAGGTTTCTGAACATTTTGGCATACTTCAGAAAAAATGGATGTGTGTGTGTGTATGTATGTATGGATACAATTTTTGCCCACGTTTTCGGGCGTACGGATCAACCGATTTGAATGGTTCAAAAAACATTCGATTCCTATTGATAAGGAGATGTGCTGATTAGTTTTTGGCAAAGGCAGGTCCAGCAGTTACGGAGATAAGGAGCAAAGAGTGCAGAAAATAGAAATCGAGTTTTTGAGAGAACGGAACATCCGATTTGAAAGATCTAAAAAACATTCAATTAGTAATGATTGGGAGAACGGGTTATTAGTTTTTCGCAAAGGCAGGCCTAGCCATTTTGTAGATACAGAGCAAAATGTACAAAAAATGGCAGTTTTTGAGAGAACTAAGCGTCTGATTCAATTGGTTCAAAGAACTTTCTGCTTGTCTTAACAAAATAATTGATTTTGGAAAAAAAAATTTTGTTTCAATTTTTTTTTTTAATTTTTTGTATATCGAAAATAATTCAGATTTTATTTTTAACTCTGACTATAGTTGTAATATACTTTAAACGAATAATTTTAACTCTGCAATTCAGTTTATATAATTTTATAATTTATATATATATTCTATAATTTAAAAACATTCAGTATTCCTCGAACATTTCCTTACGGTACGGGAAGTTCCAGCAATTTGCCTTAAGGCACGATGCCACCCACCCCACTAGTTTATTTAATTATTCATAAGCAAGTTGTAATCAATAATACTAAATATTATTTCAGACTCTTGTCAAGCTTATTCATAATTAATACTTAAAGGAAAGTAATTTTATAATATTTATGGTATTTTTTGTTGCTCATATCAATTTTGTAAATAAGACATTAAAGTCTTGATTAACAAAAATAAATTGTAACAAAAAAAAAATAATAATATTTATGGAAGCTGCGCGATTTTTGCTTCTGAAAAAAAGGGCTGAAAAAGAGCATTCGAACATGAAATACAATGTTCATCATCAAGTTCTTCATATTAAAGCTTGTTAGACCACCAGTCAAGCCCAAAATTCTTGCACAAGGTTGAAAGTATTTTAAGATGTTCGCCCTGTTGAGTTTTATGAAGAACACTAAAAAGTTTTATTTTAACATTTAACAATGAAGAAACGGCCGAATGATATATAATGAACGGAAAATTTCAAAATCGGTGTTCATATCAGGATTTTTTGAGAAAACGCGGATTTTTTTTTTTGCACTTTTTTGCTAAAACTAATAATCGCATACTTGTTGTATCTTGATATCAATTATACATACACATACTTGTTGTATCTTGAGGTCACTCTTAGTCTCAAACGATTCAAAATGACGAATAAAATAAAATTAGCAAGTCGTATATTCTGGGAAAACCTAAACTTATTTGCGATATTAATAATTCAACAACGTAATAAAGAATAAAATTCTGTAATATTTATGTATTAATTTCAGAGATATCCGAATATTTATCCGACGTGATCACTGAGGTGATCTATCTTTAAGCAAGTAATAGTTATTATTAGAAGAAATTGAACAAAAAATCTTACTTTTACTTTTTAAAAGCATATATTATGTTATTGTAGGGCGTTGACTCGATGCAATAATGGGAAGTTGTTCGAGCAAATATACTCATATTTCTCCCTTTGGACCATATCTCAAAATCTACCGTAAATTGGCACAGCCGTACCCAGTCTGCTAATAAAACTAATTATAGTGTGGATCAGATGCATAACTTTAATTTGTGTTTACCTGCAATATATTTGCAAAATTTCGATACGAATAAATTAATTAATAGATGAGCTTTTAAACATTTGAAGTTTTTAAAAAAACTATCGTTTGTTATTTTGCTGTAAGTTGAACATTAGTAGTTATTTACAAGCAATTAGTTTTGTTTTATGTGATATGTATTTTTTGTGACATGTATTTTTTGTATTTTTTGGATGAAATTTAAACAGATAAATAAAAATCTAACTTAACTGAAACAAAATACGGAAAAGAAAATGAAAGGAATTTCAATACAAGAAAACAAAAGATTTTACAAAGACTTTTTGTTTAAAAAATATGTTTTTTAATTATTATATTATAATTCATAATCTTTGTTCAAATGATTATGCTGTGTTGTGTTACATATTTTTGACAATAAAAGTCGTTATAAACCAATTTCATGTTTATAGCTGTTGTTTTGTTAACCTATTATTATGCCTGTCACAACCATCCTGGGGTATGGATTGTTGTGATACTAGCCCGTTTCTTTTGATTTGATTTGATGACTTATCAATCGAATTTAAGGGCAGTATTTCATTAGTTCCACTTACATTTAGACAAATGTTCAAATTACCATTTAATTTAATTTTCTCTCAGCTAACTGGTGAATTAACAAAATTATTGCTGATCAAAAAACGTGGCACAATCGTACCCAGTCTCGCCAATAAGTAATTGTAAATAAAATCATGGAAGAAAAAACTTCTAAACATTACATTGATTACTATAAGAGACAAAAATGCATTCTTAGAAGCTTAAATATTTAATAATTTTATTTTTTATTATATTGTTAACTAATGCATCGCATCAGTCGAAGTAAATTATGGAAACAAGATATGTTTATACTAAAATTTTCACTTTCAAATTGCAGTAGGGTGCATGGCATCGTGCCGTAATTAAAAATCTTGGTACGGAACCCAAAAAAATTTACACAAACTGTATACACATTATTAAAATGACATTTTTTTCACCTTATTTTCATTAAGAGTCCATAACCACTAGACCTGCCTAAAAATTTAATCAGTTCTTCATATTTTCAATACAAGTACAGTGTTTTTTAAATTATTAAAATCGGACGCTTCGTTCTCTTCAAAACTGAGTTACCGTTTTTGGCACTTTTTCCTCGTATCTTCGAAACGGCTAGACCTGTCTTCCCCAAAAACTAATCAGCACGTCTTCTTATCAACATGAATCTAATGCTTTTTGAATTATTCAAATCGATTGATCGGTGTTCCCGAAAACGTCGACAAAAATTTGTATCCGCACACATACACACATGCTCGCACACATACACACACATCAATTTTTTCTAATGTATGCCAAAATATTTAGAAACCTTCGAAACGTAAAGATATATGAAAATTTTCATTTTCGATTTTTTTGAGATTACTATCCCCTACGGGAAGTTAAAAGTACAACACGTATTAATTTTATGCATCTGATCCACCCTGGTTTCACTGTGATCTTTGATTATATTTTGGGTAAGTTTAGGGAAATTTCAGAAAGCAGGAAGTTATCTAACTTTCCGGTCAGATGAACATTTCATCTACTACGTCTCTTACCCTTTGACGCAATGTGCGGCAGTGAGGACGTATCGGTCGTTGATGAGCATGCCGCCGCAATAGAAGCGGTTGAAGTAGCTCAGCCGGGCCATCCAGGGGAACTCGTTCACGCCGGCCGCCTGGCCGCCCACGATACGCGACGCGTCGTTGCGCTCGCCGCAGCCTGCAACCGGGATATAAATGATTTAGGGAAATACATGTGATATGAATGGTTTTTATGAGTTTGATGATGATGTTACTTTGTTGTGAATAAAAATCAAAACGCAGTATCAAAATGAGAATATACTGTGAAATTCATAACTTAGTTCGCGGATTAATTTGACTCTCTTAACTTACAATAAATGAAATAATTGTTACCGTACAACAAATTAATTTTCAATTTGCATTGAGTAGAAGCGTACCTTGAAAATTATCATCTTATGAATATATCATTAATATAACAAATCATGGCATTATGAAGAAATAAAAAAAAATAATGAAAATAATGGAACTTAAATATATATATATATATATATATATATATATATATATATACTAGCTAATCCGGCATATGTTGTTTTATCATATAAGGTATATGTAAACAATTTCTAGAATATCCAAAAATTGTCATTTTAAATGTAAAAGTTGATATTTTGAGTTTCTAACACCATTTACGATCCGTTTAATCATGTTTTTGTGTAAATAAAACTAAAAATAAAACTACTTACTACAATTAAATAATATTTATCTAGAACATCCTATCAAATTTGTCAAAACATATCTGTCAAAACCATTTGACATTTGACGTATGAGCCGCAGTCGATTGTGCGATTTTGAATTACGCTTCTTAAAAAAAATTAAATAAAAAATGTCGTTTTTAGGCGTTTTGAAATAAATTTTTTATCTTTCCCACAACCTCTGAATTAGCACGAATATTTCAAGTCTAAGACTGGCTAAATCGGTTCAGCGATTTTCGAGTTTTAACGAATCTAGCATAATATCGAGCTCAATTTATATATATATATATATATATATATATATATATATTATACTTCCGGTCCTACCTTGGATGCAATGCATGCGAAAAATGCTGGCGCACGCCTTAGGGGGCGCCAACGCGAGATTCGGAAATTAAGTTTATAATATATTATTTATATATTTTTTAAATATAAAATCAACAATACTTAAGATTATAATAAATAATCTAACTCAACTATGGATGCGGAAACACAAAAAGCATATTTAGTTTGCAATGAGATATCAGTAGAAACAATTAACCGATTAATAACTCTGCAAATTAGTAAATTATTGTTCTGCTTATTGCCTAATCTACTTATTTAATTTTTCTTCGTTTGAAGTTAACTTGGAATAGAAAAAGAAATTATCTAGTGCTCAATTCCGTGAGCGCAAACCTGCGAAAGATTAAATTAATTGTTGGGCATTATTGACGAAAAATTGCGAACTGATTTAATTGAAACGGAACTTATTGACAAAATAGATGCAAATTATACAATTAAAACATATGCAATTATAGATACAAACGGGTTATGGAAATAGAGAAAATATGAATGATGGAAGCAAAATTTACTTTGGAACAAAAATCGTTGAGCTTTTTTTTATGCCATTGAGTGTTGCCCATACTCTAAATTTAATTATTAACTATGCAGACATAATACTGATACAAATATAATTAGTTTATTTTTCAATATAGTAATTTTTTATATGTAATTTTTTATATGTAAAAATATGTATTTTTTTGCACCTTTTACTAATCGAATTATAAACGAAGAATACAATACTTTTAAAATTCGTTAAAAATTTAACATGAACCCTTAAATACCTCGGTATGGTATTGGGTAGACAATTGAATTGGAAATCACATATAGTGACAAAAAGACAACACATGAAAAACATGAGAAGATACCTGCATTAGTTAATGGTTGATTAGTAGAAAATCTATACTATCAGTTTATGATAAAATTCTAATACATAAATCAATATGTAAACCGATATGGACCTACAGTATTCAATTGTGGGGATCCAGTAAAAAAACAACATAAACGTGATACAGTGCGTCCAAAATAAACCTTTGTGACAAATAGTGGGAGCACCTAGATACACGCCAAATTGGTTAATTTACCAGGATATTAATATCATACAGTTGCAGAGCAATGTGCAACTGCAGAGGAAATAACTAAAATCTCAAGAAAAACAAAGCAAAACTTGAAGGGCATTTCAACCATATAGCAGCCAAGTTCTATCACCACCAACCATGAATTTAGACTAAAAAGTAATTAAAAGTATAATAGTAATTAGAAAGCAGTACTAACAATAAGATAAATTTAGTATCTAATCATTACATATATTTGAGTTATTACTTGACTAATAGTTACTGTTGGGTATTCTTGTTTATACCCAAACCATTCACTAAATGTCATTTATGACAGCTTGTGAATTAATACTGGAAATAAAAAATTCTAACTCTGCTGATGAATATTTCTGGCAAAATATCAGATCGTGGTTATATACGGTGTTATCCTTGTGAAAATGTGCCCATGAAATTCATATTTTGCATTGATTGAATATTGTACCTATTATATTATAAAATCTTTTTAAAATTGAAATTAAGACATTGGATTTGTTTTCTCCTAGCTGTCCACATAGGCGGTATAGAAAGTGATACTGATGACAAATTTTGGGAAAAGAGTAAAAAACCATTTCTATAATTATGAATTAACAGAGAATTATGCTGTACATAGTAAGATGATTGTTTGTTTGATACGTATCATGCGTTGTGATGTAGTTCATTTAGCTTAGACATTATTATTACTATGAAAATAGCCCTACTTTATAAGTAATTTTTAGTGTATATATATATATATATATATATATATATACATATATATACAGGGCCGGTCCTGCCTTGCATGCGATGCATGCAAAAAATGCGGGCGCAAGCCTTAGGGGGCGCCAAAACAAGTTTCGGAAATTAAATTTGTAATATAATATTTATATTTTTTTATATAAAATCTAGAATTATTTATTTAAAGTCTAGAATACTTAATAAATTATAATAAATAATTTAACTTAACTAGGGATTCGAAGACACAAAAAGCATATTTATTTTGCAATGTGATATCAGTAGAAACAATTAGTAGGCGATTAATTACTAACAGCCAATTAGTAAATAACAGCTCTGTTTATTGCTTAATCTACTTATTCAATTGTTTTTTTTTTGTTTGAAGTTACGGGGGAATCGAAAAAGAAATTATCTAGTGTTCAATCCCGTAAGCGCACCCCTGCGAAAGGTTAAATTAATTTTTGGGCATTATTGACGAAAAATTGCAAGCTGATTTAGTTTGAACAAATTATAATCGGGAAAATGAAAAATGAAGAGTCAGTGCTTAGAAAAATGTCTGTTTATTCCGAAAAATTGAATTGTAACTTTTGCTTTTGTTGCAAATGTTTTGCATCTGTTGAACAAATATGAAAAATGGAAACAAAATTTACTTTGTAACGAAAATCTTAAGGCTTGTTTTATACCTAGTGATGTCCATACTCTAAATTTAATAATTATTAACTATACAGAAATAATACATATCAAATATAATGAGTTTTTTTTTTCAATATTGTTCAAGAAATGTGTAATTTCTTTGCATTTTTTACTGATTTTTGAACACTACTTCTAAAATACGTCAAAAATTTAACTTTAAAACAACAAGCTGATACTCTGAATATGACGGCTCTTAAGATATCAATAAGGAGAAGATTTCGACGCAATTTTGGATATTGTGAATGATGAAAAATTAAATTAAATTAAAATTTAAAAAATCCAACATGAAATACGAGTGTTATGTTTGAAAATTAAATGCTAGTTTTTTTAAATATTAATATTGCACATACGCTAAAAATAATTGAAAATTTCAAAATACTTGATTATAACCAACCCCCGAATCGCCTCGATTTTTAAATAAATTTAAAATCAATATATTTTATACGCTTCTAGATTATATCTCATTTTTTGTGCACTAAATCCAGAATAATTAAAAATTAATTTATTTATTTCACTTAATATTTTTGTTAAATTAAAGTTATAGAATTTAAGAAATGCATTTCAGAAATAGTATTTATTATTTTGATATCAAGTTCTTCATATCAAAATAATAAATACTATTTCTGAAATGCATTTCTTAAATTCTATAACTTTAATTTAACAAAAATATTAATTCTTTTGCTATGGTAGTCGAACTTACATCCTTAACCAATTTACTACATATTGAATATTACTAGAATGTGAAACTACGACAGAGATTGTTTTATTTATTGATATCGATAATAATAAATAAATTTAAAATCAATATATTTTATACCCTTCTAAATTATACAAATATGTTATATAAATATGAGAATATTTATATAATTTTAGTGATGAACTGTTAAAACGGTGAAAATTAATAGGGGGGGGCGCTAGAAAAAAAGTTACGTGCCCTGTATATATATATATATATATATATATATATATATATATATTAATATATTGATTTGTGTATATTGACAGTTTTTTTTAACTATATTCGTACTAGAGATGAGATTTTTTACTGGCTATATACCATTGAAAGAAGTCATTTACGGACAAGGATTATCGTGTACAGAATATAGAATACAAAATTGCATTATTTTGGGACTTTTTATACCTAGGAAGTCATAAAATTGTCTGTGAGACGAGAAATCGATCGCTTCTTTCCATGCAAATCTTTGCATTAGTAAAAAATATCAAACAAATGTCTGTACGTGTTAAGCGATTTAGTATCAGTTTAGGGAAATCGGATATGACAAATCCTGTGAGACAACTCTTCCCGGATTCGCTCTGAAGGAGGAGTTGTATCGGAATGATACTTCCGGAGTGAGTTACCCATCTCTAATTCGTACCACATTTTTTTTTTACTTTTTCTGTTGAATTCTTTTTTAATTGAACATTTTAACATTTTTAAATTATACATAATTTGTTATGAGTGTTCTTTTTTTTGTTTGTAATTTTATTTAGGTATTAACTGTTTGTATATTGGTTAAATTTTCGCAACTCGCCAAAAGTCGAATATCGCCTTCAGTATTGTTTTTGTATTTGTATTTGTTTTGCAAAGGCATATATCATAATACAGTAACCGCGACTCGGTACAATCGGAAGAGTTTTATGGTATCCATTCTGTTAGAGGTCAGGGACCTCCTCGAATCTACATCAGAATTATTAAACTGTGTTAGTTCTGAATAAATTAATAAATGATTCGATAATTTATGTTAAACTTACGGCAAATGTGCGATGTGTTAAATGAGAATTCAGATCAATAACTCACTTTGCATATTTTTTACCAAAAATAACAAAACTTCTCGAAATATATATGTTCAAAAAAAATGTTGGCGTAGTTTTAAGATTGTTTCTAAAGGTATCATTAATATATATATATATATATATATATATATATATATATATACATATATATACAAACATACATATGGTTTCTAGGATTGTGTAATTCAGTGTCAAACATCCGTGTTTAAATTAAAATACTCGTAAGTTAGAATTAACTTTAATTAATGCAGCATAAGTTTCTACTTTAATAAAATAAAGCAAAAAAAGTTATTTACATTATACAGGTAAAATACCGAACAGCGATCAGTACTCAAGAGTGAATTAACTACGTAGCTTTATTATAGATGGCAACCCAAAAAGTTGTCTTATTTCTATATGATGGATTCTATTAGTACAATTTCTGTGTGTTAAGGGCTATTTTCACATGGAAATATATTGCTATATTCATTTCCAAGTGAAAACTGAAATTACTACTGCTTGACATCTGTCTGCCCGAGACAAATATTGCACCTGAGATCTCTAATTGAAATTCCATAGCTAATCCACGGGAAAACCCAAACAAAATTGAATTAATATATGTTAAAATGAAATTAAAATATACAACTGAAATTAAAGTTATTTTGAAGGTAACGAAAGTGATATAAAAACGCATGATAGAGAAATCAAAATGTAGTGAGTTAACCATACAAAAATTTTAATATGAAATATTCTTACAAAAAATAATGTACTGAATGTACCTAACATAGTCATAGTATTAACAAATATTGAACGAAATCTTATTAATAAACTTAAAGAGCAACGTCTAATATGTATAATTATTTTTAGTGTCTATGTGTGTGTGCGGATACATTTTTTGGTGGACGATTTCGAGGGCGGTTATTGATGAGGAGACTTTTGCAAAGTCTTTGGCAAAGGCAAAGGTAATTTTTGTACTTTGAACAATCAGAAGTTTCGATATTCTATAATCTGCTGAGATGATTATTTTTTACGAATGCCTATTAAACGTCAAAAAAAGCTGTAGTTTTCTGTTGTGAATATTTAGATAATAGAAATAATAATAGAAAAAAATTAAGACAGTTTGCTTCGAAAGCAGCAAAATCAATAATTACATAAAAAATTGTTTTCATATGCTTGTGGTACCAAATAAGTCTGATATGGAGTTCAGACTATGAAAAACTCATACAAAATTATTTTTTTATTTAATCAAAAGTGAAAAATATGACATATTTAATATGGAAGTTTTCATATGCATATACCTCTTTATCTATGATATAAATATTCGTATATTTTGGTATTGTTTCCTTTTTTCACATGCAGTTATCTATAATATTTTTGTATAATTTTTATTTATTTGTTCTAGAGCCTCATTTAATCATTAATATTTTAAATTGTTGTGGGGATTCAAATTTCAGATCACGTTTGAAGTTTAAAAATGATTATTTTTTCTCTTGACAGCTTTTAACAATGTCATTAGTTGTAGACGTTCGAATAAATATGAAAAAATTAAATTTCTTTCACTAGAAAAAAGAGAAACCCATAAAATATCGTAAATGCTAATAAACCGAAAAATTCCATTTATGATAACAGGAATAACAACACAAACATATTTATATTGAATTACTTGTTAACAATAAAATATTGTAAAATTAAAATGCTTTCTAGTACTCCAACGATGTATGTATATATTATATACATATGTACATATGTAGAACTTAAAACTTTTTGTGTTTTTCAGTTTTTTTTTTGTTTTTCATTAAATATTTGTTTGAATACACATTTCATTATATTCTCCATTACATAAATAAAAGCATTTAATTTTTTAAATTTTAATAAACAGTGTAATATTATTTTGAACGATGAATGAAAACGAGAAAAAAAATAAAAAAAACAATTTCTTTCATTTTCATTAGAAACCTATAATAAAAGAAAACAGGTTATAGAGAAACCTATATGTATATATACAATGTAGAACCCCGTTTAGACAATCATGCTTAATACGATTTCTCGCATAATACGTCACACATTACGCCAGTCCGCACTTTGAAACATAATGTTCTTATCCTGCATAATTCACTTTCTTGCACGTTTTTACTTTAATCTATGAAAAATCATGTTACAGGATTTTACAGTATATTTATAGAACAAAATAATAATAATAAAATAGTAAAACTCCATTTAGAAAATATTAGTGTGAGAAATTTTTCATTGCCATTTCATACCGCAGTGCCCAAATGAGCTATTTTCAGTTGGAAACATTTTTTGATCCACATTTTTCAGTAAAAATGAACCTCGCTGCTGCGGATGTCAGGTTGTCCAGAACGAAATTCGAACTCATGATCCCGTCCACACGAGTATATATTATATATATATATATATATATATATATATATATCACATTATGTGTGTGTTGTATATAAATATATAAATTATGAAGATTTTTTACTCACTACAACTGCAAGACGAGGCAGGTGTATCATGGGCAGGTGGATGATTTCCGAACACATCCCAAAAAATTCCTTGATTGCGCGGGCGGATCATTTTGCGTTGCAGACACGCACACTAATAAAATTGCGAAAATCGTATAACCGACAGGATACATTTTCAAATTAATTTATCTACTACACCTATTGTCACTATTCACAATTTCACTTTGATAATTAAATTGTACACACTGGATAATTTTGGCATCAATACATATTTGAAATTCTTCCAAACGTCGGTGGTTAAATGTTAGACGTTAAATGTTCATCGTCAGAGGAGACGAATGATTGTTTTGGTGATGTTGTATTTCGGTGTTTTACCGGGAAGGTTATTTACTTTCTGGAGGAATCAATGTCCGGCGCTGGCTGTTCAAGGCAATTAACTGAATTTTATCTTCGATGCGACTGCGCGCGTGACATGGCTAGTTGTTCTCAACAGTCGTCCCGTACATATCAATGACCACATCGATACTTGAACTTGACTGGGAAACCATATCCAGTATTATACTTGCTCCATGTGCGTTCTTTGCTTGCGGTAATAGACCGAGGGCTAAGCGAAATTCACTGTCTATTTTGTCCATCCATTGTTACATACAGTAGTCCTTCGATAAATGACACCACTGTTTTTGTCTAAAATTTGGGTGATTTAGTATAATTGGCAGGAATCGAAAATTAGCAAATGTGGATGCCAACTTTAAATATCAGGCAGCATTCTCAGCAGTTTATTTCATTATAGCATTTGTGTTTTCAAAAAATGGTTATAAGTTATTACCATTATACTTACCCTTCACTTACTGACAGTTTGAGTACGGGTTAGTATCATTGGTATTGG
>NW_020538040.1:134008702-134110819 GCF_003426905.1 Ctenocephalides felis
TAAAATTAAACAAAAACATTTGCTTTCCTCAAAAACAATCGTTTCGTCAATACGAGCAAAAGGTTTTTTTGAATCATTCAAATCGGTTGCTTTGTTCTCTCAGAACTATCTTTTTTTTGTCATTTATTAGCTTCCCGAAGGAGAAGTTTATGTTTTCGTCAAAAAATCAATCCGATTCGCTAATTTTATGTTTCTCGACGTTTCAAGCCATTCTGAATCGAATGAGACCAAATTTGTAAAAAGTATGTGTGTGTGTGCGTGTGTGAACAGATTTTTTGCCGTAAATCAACGTTCTCTCAAAAAACGACTGGACCAATTACAAAAATTTAGAAGCCATTCGATGTATCTCGATGAGGACTAGGGTTTTGAGTTGTTTGTGCGGCAATCGGCCGGGCCGTTTCTTTGTAAATCTCGCAGAAAAGTTAATTTTTTTTGTCCACGTTTTAGCCCGCAATTCTGAATCGATTTTGAAAATTCAAAAACCGTTCGATAGATATTGGTTGGGAATCGTGCTGATTAATTTTTGGTAAAGATCGGCCGGGCCGTTTTGTTGTAATAAAGTTTAAAAACAAAAAAAATCGACGATTTTTATGATTTTTTTCGACGGTAGATACCATAGTCTTCTCTAGATCATATTAAAATATTACCGCCCTACGCTACGACAACTCATTTTGCTTTAAAAATTTGTCAAAGTTTGCAAAAATTGGTATCGTTTTTTGGCATTTGACAAAATTAGACCTTTCATCGACGTTTGCTCAAAAACGCCCGAACCGATTTCAAAAATTTAAAAGCCATTCGATGTATCTCAATGAGCACTATAGTTTGCCAGTTTTGTGAGACGATCTGCCGAGCCGTTTCTTTGTAATTTGAAAAAGAGTGTTAAACTTTTCGTCCACATTTAAGCTCATTCTACCGAATCGTTTTTAAAAAATCAAAAACTGTTCGAAAGATATTAGTTGGGAATAATACTGATTAGTTTTAGGTGAAAATCTACAGAGCCGTTTTCTTGTAATTAACTGTTGAAAAAAAAATTAAGCCGATTTTTATGGAACTTTTTTAGGCGATATATATCATGGTCTTATAGAGATAAAGATAAAAATCATCAAAGTTTCAGAAAATGAGTAGTTTTTTTGACGTTTGTTAAAATTAAAATTAGATGAGTTACTTGGTATAACGATACATTACTTGGTCTTAATGAACATACTAAACCATTAACGTCCTACGAAAACTGGTTTCAATTATAAAAATTATTGATTTGTGATACTTTTAGAAAATACTCCGAGTTTACGTGTTTGTTCGTTTTCAATTGTGTGTAATAAATCCACTCGGAATACTTCTAATCACTCATAAATTAATTTGTTTATTATTGATTAAGTCCATTATTTGCACATATCGGGAAGTTCGTGTAACTTGCCTTAAGGCTAAATACCAATAGTTATCATCTCTATCGTCTTAGGAAGTTTCGAGGAATATTAATGTTTTTTTTTTCAAGTGTTATAAAATGATCACCTAAATAGTTATAAAACCACAATGAAAGTCGTAAAAGATGAAAATATTAAATTTTGAATATTGCAAACGCTAACGTTGAACGAAAAGAAATGTTTGCTGCATTCTGCATTGAATAAAGCGTCTATCAACTACTTTTATTTTTTATTTTAGATTATTAATGTAGTGGATTATTTATATTACATACATGGAAAAGTTTTTGTAACTAGCCTTAACGTTAAATGCAACATACAACTACTTAATGTACACCAAGATATCTTCACAATCAGAATATTTTGATTATATTGAAATTTGAGAATTCTTTTTTTAATTGCTATTTAAATAGCCAGTGGTCGCTATTTTATAGGCATGACCTTCTCCGTCAGTCAAACTTCTCCTAGTTCATCAGGTTAAAGAAATAATAAACTTGTCGAATAATGATATATCATTTAGTGTCGATATATCATTTCATCACCTGCAAGAGAAATATTTTTCATAATTCATTATTATTTTGTTTTAACTTATTGGCTAATTGCATTTCAATGATATATTTTGACGTCGCGACAAAAATAGCAAATATATACATATACATATATACATATATTTCTATAAATTTATAATGAGGGAAACTGGGTACTTTTTTATCAGCAATAATTTTGTTAACTTACCAGTTAGCTCGGAGAGAAAAATAAATTAAATAGTGATTGGAAGATTTTATTACTAAAATTCTAAAATACTGTTCTTAAATACAATGGATTAGTCATAAAATCAAATTATACAAAAAACAAAGGCGATTGGCACAACCGTACACACTGCCAGGACGGTTGTGACAGACATAAATATATGTTGAAGAATAATAGCTTTGAACACCTAAATGGTTTATAACGACTTTTAATATCAGAAATATGTAAGACACACAACACATTTGAACAAAGCTTATGAATATAATATAACAAAACGATTTTTTTTTAAATAAAGTTATCAAGAAATCGTTATGAATCTTTTTTTTTGTATTGATTTTTTTTTTCTCTTCTCTTTTGTATATTGTCTTGAGTGACTGACAATACCCCAGGGACGGACCCTGTCTCAAAATCAGTATAGTTTAGCCATTAGGACAACTATCACTATCGCACCCTGGCACAACTGTGCAGTCTCTACGGTACATTTAAATTCATCAGTTTGAATCTATCTTTAAATACATTGATTTGCTAATTTTATGTTTTCTCGACTTCTCAAGTTATTCTGCCTCGTTTGAGACCAAATTTAGAAAAAGTATGTGCGTTTATGTATGTGAACCGATTTTTGACCTTTCGTCGGCGATTTATCAAAAACGGGTGAAACCAGTGTTTCAAAAATTTAAAGGCCATTAGAGGTAATTCAATAGAACTCGCGTTCATCAGTCTCGCGCGACAAATTTATATTTTTTTTTGTTAAGATCTGACGGGTCGTTTCTTCGTGATTGATCGTTGAGTTTTTTGTATTGATGTACTGAAAACCCCAGATGTCAAATGTCTCAAAGCAATCGGGGCATAAGCAAGGTTAACTCCAAGCGGGCCGCATAAGCAAGGGTTTAACTTCAAGCGGGCCGAAAAACTATATATATATCTATATATATATATATATATATATATATATATATATATATATTGGTATTATTATATCTTTGAAATGAGTCTGTTGATTCGGGCAGTAGCACTAAATAAAAAAAACTAAAGCAATTAGTAAATATGCTTCATTAATCCATGCGTTTCGATCTGCATCGAGACCGTCATTTAGTGAAACACTAATTCTTCCAAAACATAAATATATCTGTAATAATAATAATACATCCAATAATAAAACAAATTTAATAAAGAAGCAGATTTCTATTGCATATTTCTTTTTTTCCTCATTGAATTGTTATTTATTGCATATTATCATTTGTCAACATATGCGGACAGCCGAGCCGCAAAAATATCCGCTGCGGGCCGCATGCGGCCCGCGGGCCGCGAGTTTGACACCCATGATGTAGAAGATGTGCATGTTATTCTGGAAAGCATGCAAGTCAATACTTCAATAACTTGAAATTCAACTTGAATATCTACTATTATCGGTTGTTTGTGTAAATCGAAATGTTTAAATTTTTAGTGTTTTTTTACTTATTAAATTAATATTATCTTACAAATATTGTACTCTCATGAACCAATGTTTGCGATATCAATGGCTCTTGTACACTGGCAATGTAAAATAAACTATTTTCAATCATTCAATTTGATAGAATCGTAATGCTCTCTCTCGTAATGCAATATGACAGTAAAAAATAAATCCCATAATACTACTGTACACTATAATAAAAATTATAGTGTACAAGCACGCGCTTGTATATTATAATATATGCCCTAAAAGAGCGGCGCATAAATTTCAACTCGAATGAATTTTTTTCGAAAAAAAACGTTAAAAGTCTTGCGAAAATAACTCGCAAAGTTCTTTCCGTGTCTCGTCAATTGGCCTTTTGGCCTTTAAATTTTTAAAATTGATGCAGCCGTTTTTAAGCAAACGTCGGCGTAAGGTCAAACGTTGTCTAATTTTTTTCTAACTTTGATGAATTTTTAAAATGGAACCACTTGTAATGCCGTAGTATGTTCTTTAAGACCGTGAACGTGATATCTATCATCATAAAGAAATTCGTCCATATCGTAGTAAATAATTCAACGATTAATTACGAAGAAACGACCCGTCAGATTTAAACAAAAACTAATGGTGCGCATGGCATCGTGCCTTAAGGCAAATTGCTGGAACTTCCCATACCAAAAAAAATTTTTTTTTAAAAGATAAACGTTTTTGAAAAAAAAATTACTTTGAAATAAATAGATTTTTGAGAAACTATAAATTTTTGACAAAAATTTACTTTTTTAGAAAAAGACTTAAAAAAAATGTTTTCATTATTTTGAAATATTTTGGAAATTGTGAACTTTTTTTAAAGCAATTGTACTGCTTTAACTGCATAGAGTCGAAATATCGAAGCGCGTATGCGCCGCGTCAACGTCTAACGGATGAACATTGGTACGGAACCCATAGGAATGCAAGCAAAATTCATACTTATTGTTAAAATCTCTATAAAATATTTGATAATTTGATGTGCATATGTGTAATGATCATTTTTGACCGCCAAATAGCATTTTTTTCACTTTTTTCACTAGATCTCCGAAACCGCTAGACCTGCCTTCATGAAAATTTAATCAGTTCATCTTGTCAATACAAGTAAAATGTTTTATTAAATATCAAAATTGGACGCTCCGTTCTCATAAAAACGGAGTTACCGTTTGTGGCACCTTTTGCCCCGTATCTTCAAAACGGCTAGACCTGCCTACGCCAAAAACTAATCAGCACGTCTCCTTATTAGTAGGAATCGAATGTTTTTTGAATAATTCAAATCGGTTGAACCGTGTTGCCGAAATCGTCGACAAAATTTGCATCCGCACACACACACACACACATACATCTATTTTTTCTAATGTATGCCAAAATGTTCAGAAACCTCCGAAACGTAAAGATATATAAAAATTTTCATTTTTGATTTTTTTGCGATTACTATAACTTACCCTACGGGAAGTTAAAAATATAAATTTTTTGCACGAGACTGATAATTGCGAGTTCTTCCGAATTACATAATGGTCTTTAAATTTTTTCAATCGGTGCCGCCGTTTTTAAGAAATCGACGACGAAAGGTCAAAAATCGGCTCACATACATAAACACACGTCTGTTCTAAATTTGGTCCCAAACGAGGCAGAATGACTTGAGACGTTGAGAAAACATAAAATGAGCAAGTCAATTATTCTCGCGAAAACATGAACTTCACGTTCGGAAAATTAATCAAAAACTTGACATAAAAATAACTTATCTTGTGATATTTAAATTAATCACAATAGTTAATTTTTATCATATGCAATGAAACAAAATTCTGTTAATTCATTTTAATACATTTAATATCATATATCATACATATTTATATATTATAGAGTTCAAACAAAATTATGAATTCAATAAGATTTATCTACAGTGGCGCTTCCTTAACTCGAACTTTTTGAAAATATTAGTGCAAATTACAAGTCAATTAACTTAATCAATTTTCTTAGTATTTTTAGTTCTTGAAGATAAGAAGAATTTATTTTGACATATAATTATCTATAATACCTTTTGAACTTTTGGAGTTCCGGGTCTTTTTTACTCATAGTAATTTACGTAAATCAAAGAATGCATGTAAATTTGGTACATAGTTACGTCAATAGATTTTTAATTTTATTTGAAACCGAGAGATTTACATGTTCTTCGTCAATTTAAATTTTCTTTGCAGGAATTAGCAAAACAACTTTATAATGTAGAGATCGTCTTTAAACTTTTAAATGTTCAACTAAATAATTCAATATGAGAGTTGTATTTTTACGAAAAAAATTAATTACTTTGTTCGAGTTAACACTAAATCTACCAACATTTTTAAACATTAAAATGCCATTATCAATATATATGGCAATTCTTAGAGCAGAGAAGATACTTAGAACATACTAATAATATTTTCTTCACTCTATAATTTTAGTTTTTTTTTCTATTTTCCGTAAAAAAATTTTATGTGGACTATCTACCTCGGTCGGTCAATTTGACCGGTGGAAAATAATGTTATTTGGGGAGTTGATTTCGTCGAAATTTAGATGTAGATTTATACAAAATATATCAAATAAGATTCTGGGCGGAGTGTGAGGTCAATAGTAAATATATAATAAGTGGGTGTCTCTATTTTCGAAATGACAAGAGAAGATATTGTTCAATTCTTCAATTCGATAGGTAGTTGTTTTAAAACTAATAAATTCTCACACAAATTTTGAAGAAATTTGTATAAATCAAATTTTATTACTCTGTATATAAAAGAAATGTGCTTGTCCCAAGTTTCAAACATTATCCGATATAAATAAGAGGAGTCCCAAAAACTATTAGAAGCTGTATTAGTACTTTCATTGAAAATGAGTGAAAATGTGATCGACCGGATTGCTAAGAAATGTAACATGAAGTCAAAAATTTGTAGGTGGCAACTTTAGATATATTTCAATATTTTGAACTTAGCTGGATAAATTCGTAAGTTGTGTATAGAGTGACGACAAGTAAAAGCATTTTCGGCACGAATTTTTGTTTGAGTTATGTCTAATTTGATAACTCGGCGATGCATATTCAAAATCTAAAGAAATTCAAGTTTTTATCAACACTATTCATAAGTTCGGCTTTGTGTGGATGAAAACAGTGTCAATGCATCATAAATATTTGTTTCAAATGTACATTTCAGACTGAAATAATTGGTAAACGATGTGAGCAAGCCGAATAAAGTACATTATTTATGCTTATGGCATTCTGTATAAATATTTGAGTTTTTTTTTCTCTAATTTCTGTTAAAAATTATATAAAAATAAATTTTAATGCAAGTTTATAAAAGCATATTTATTTTATATACATTAAACAATAAATCAATTATTATCTGAATTGCATAAAAAAAAAGATAACTTTTTAATAGTAGGTCAATTTGACCGCGCGCGGTAGGTATAGGGGAAAGTCCCCGAGTGACGGACATCTAAGGTTATTTATAAATAAATCAAAAAATATTTCACGAAATGTTTATTAAATTATGACATATGTTAGATAACAAAGGTAGAAATCAAACTAAATTAAAAAAAACGCAATCTTTGCTAAAAAATAATTAATACTTCCAATCAAACTTTGGTAACAAGAAATATGATTTTACAAAGTGGCATCTAGTACCGGACATTTCAAAATAACCAGTATTGAACACATAGATAGCCATGTCCATACTCTGGAGTAATGTGACGAATATTCTTAGATATTGCAAAAAAAAAATCACTATTTATCCACCCTTTCGGCTGGGCCACACTGATGCTCTCAGTTGGAGCATTCATCATAAGATTTTCATTCTTTGACTAGGAAAGACGAAAAATGGGGGTATGTAGTGACCGTTAGCACTCATACAGAACAAAATTAAATAATTAAAATAAATTACGTCAACTCTCACAAGAAATTTCAATATGTTTACTGTCCGGCGATAAGGGACGACTAAGTGTCCGATACTAAGGGACAAGCATGTTTGTTCATTTGGTGGTGCCTACTACAATTGTTTGAAATATTTAATAATATTCTACCATTTTACGGATAACAATCAAGTACTACTTTTATCATTCAATGCCACTCAAATATAAATGCCTAAATACAGTAGAATTACATCCATTGATATTTAGGTGACGCCGTGATTTTGCGCCTAAAACAGCAAAGGGTTGCTCCCGCCGTGGCCGTGTGCGTCACAGGTGAGTCTTGGCGGGTGATCCTGCACCTGTGTGCCCCCCGCGCCCCTTTTACTTGTACTTTGATATGAAAAGATTTATACTCGCTTAAATAATACGTGTTAAATAGTGTCCGGTATTAGATGCTGTCCGGCGTTACGGGACTTTCCCCTACACGAATTGTCGGTAGGCTTAGTGTTAAATTAAAAAAATGCCACCATAGGTAAAATATCAGTATATCATATTTTTTATGGTATTGGATAATTTATTCTAAAGGCTATATTAGTCTTAAGTGTTGTGAATACTTCTAAATTATACAAAACTATAAGATTTATGTGTATACTATTCTAAAATTAGTCTATATCAGCCTAAAAAACTTTTCAAAAATGACGCGCATTTCAGAAAAAATGAAGTAGTATGGTCTTACGACGTTACATATTACTCAATTAACCGCCTATATTAAAAATATATAAAATTAATCAGGAAGATATTTAAATGGAATGTATTTTTCAGGATAGGCCGTATAATAATACAGGTCTACAAAATTGAATAAGTTGTCTGTATTGGGTGTGCGGCGTATGTTGTCCAATGTACTTTTTAACGCTAAATGCGAATCAAAATTAAATAAAAAATAACGACAAAATTTCCGATCTATGAACTTTTCGAATAAAATCTTATGATTTCTGTCACCCAATAAGGACAACTTTTTTTATTTTGTGGACCAGTGTATTGTACGACTGGCAGACCGGTAAAATCCATTTACTTATTTTGAATCAATAAATGGGTGACAAGTTGCTATGTGTTTGTTAAAGTAGTTTAATTATAAATCACTTTCCACAAAAGCAAGTTTTCTTAACATTATTGAAAATCCATTCGAAATGATCGGCAACTTTCGTGTACAATGAAACGCCACTCGAAGTAGACTGACGTCGTCGTCTTCGGCAATCCGTAACGTCTGATAGGACTCCAGCAATTTCGAAAAGACCATTCCTGGTGCGATACATAACTCCGCTGCCGGCGTCACTCTGAAAATTAAAGTATTAGTATTTAAATGCAATTATATGAAATAGTTGTGTAGGGAAGCTAGGGGCTTTTTGAAAAAAAAATTTTAATCAATATATCTCGACATTCACTGATTATGTCTTTACGAAACCAAGATGAATAGATGTTACAACTATTCCTCTACGGATTCAAGTCAAAATAATTTCAGAACTACTGTTTATTATTTCACAATTTGATCATTTACTAGAAAGCGTTAGTTGTGCAAATTACCCCGTGTTTTGGACTAGTTGTAACATCTACCAGGACAAGCTGTAACGACAAAAACTTAACGACAAAAATTGTTATACATTGTCAAAGATTGATAAATTTGAAGCAAATTAGAATATATGAAATTTAAAATTAGTTTATAATGACGCAACCCGAAATTCTATGATAGTACAACTTTATATTGCATGTCAAAAATGACGGAACTGCACAGTTCTGTTTATTGCGTCGCCCTGCGGGATAGTAGCTATGACAATATTATGCAGGACGTTTTATCTGTCCAATAAAGCCAAAAAATATTTTAATATCGTTTGAGATCTTATTGAAAACGCCTGTTACTAATTAGCCCTGTTATAAATGGCACCAAGCTCCCTTATGTATACTAAATCCAGATAAATTGTGTTAACAATCGATATTAACTTCAAAAGGAAAATAATAATAAAATGCATAATGAAATAAACAAATGATATGTATATATAAAATATGAAAATTGTTTCATAATTTCTCATACCATACACCACTGTCAGACTGAGATATGAAAATATCTTATATATAAAAATGAATCGCAAAATGTGTTGGTAAGCGCATAACTCAACAACGCCTGTACCAATTTGGCCAATTCTTTTTTTAAAATGTTCGTTGAAGTCCAAGGATGGTTCTTACGGCGAGAAAAAATCGGATGATTGCCGGGAAAATCCTAAAAACAGCCCTTTTCTTTTTCACATACAAACGTTTTCTAACTAAAACGTGAAATCAATTTGAGCTTTATTGCTTTTATATAAAGTTCATATTAAGCACTCACTGTATACCCCTCCTAAGCTATTATTCGGATTTTGATAAATCTTCCTGAAGTTTGTTAAGAAAATTTTCTAGGATGTATGTGATTATGAAGTACTGGGATGCATGTGCAATACTGTAGAAATAAATGAAAAAGAATATAAAAAACATGTCATTGTTTGCATTGAAAACGAATGAAAACTACCATCTGCCAAAAATTTTAATTTAATGATGAACCTAGACAATGTTAGAATATGTATAATAAATTTATGATTATGAATAAGAAAAATGAAACGTCTACATTATTATTGCCAAAAAGCAGCTGAGATGTGCCAGAAATTAAAATAATATAAGATACATTATATGTATGGCAGATTCAATGATACACATTTGAACAGGATATGACAAATTAATTCACTTAAAATATGAAATTAAGTATTAATCAGGGCCGGTTCTATCTTTAATGCGATGCATGCGAAAAATACGAGCGCACGCCTTAGGGCGCGCCAACACAAGATTTTGATATTAAATTTTTCAATATAGTTTTTTTTCAATATATAATTTCTTTGCCTCTTTTACTAATGAGAATTACAATATTTTTAAAATTTGTAAAAATTTCACTGGAAAGTAAAGATGAATATATACGATTCGGCCCTCATGATATCCATTAGGAGAAGTTTAAGATGCAATTTTGAATATCTTAAATAATAAAGAATTAAACTAATTTAATCCAACATGAAATACCAGTGTTATGTTATGATTATGGTTATGTCATACCGTTTAAAAGACTTCAATTTCCAATATAGTGTGGGAATTGAGACTCATCATTTTATTTAAAGCAGTTCTACATTTAACATCGCTCATATTATAAATGTATATGCATTTTGGCGTGAAGAGTAATTTAAAAAACAATAATTATTATTTTTAGGTAAACGGTAAATATTAGTATATTATATCAAAAAATTGTAGACATGGGTACAGGACAACGTCTGTCGGGCCATCTAGTTATATCAATAAAAAAACATGGCAATATGAGATTTATTATTATGATTGGTGCTTGCCTAAAGGCGCATACATGGAACGACTTTTCAAACTTCTAAACATGAGATTTTTGAAGTTAGCACTTAAATTTTAAATTCACAAGCTAGTAGAATGTCATTGAAATATTACGTTTTCTAATACGACGAAAACACGGTCGTCTGAAAAAAATAAACTTTTAAAAAGAAAATCATGCAATAAAGGATAGAGCGGGGCACAAAAGTCCAATTTGACTTTGAGCAAAATTATGTTGTGAAAACCAAACCTATTATATGCCGATATTGGTGTTGGACTTTTTTACTCGCAGACCTTTAAGACCCTACATGCGTGGAACTTATTAAGATGCCGAAAATCTTCAAACGTTTAAATATATGGCAATACAATTTATTTTCATCTTGATTCACCTTTGTCTTTACAGAGAGAAGTGGCTGGTATTTTAAATTATGGTTTTTAATCTTATAAGCGTTATATATTGGTATGAAACTCTTGAATCATGCGGATTCAATACATTTCGAAGGTTACTTGAAATGTTTACATAGAGCGAACTTATCAATTTTCTAATATGAATAACTAAATGAAGTATATTTATTCATTTGCAAAAATATATGATTTTATAACTGATATTCTTACACAAAACCCAGTATCCTTCTTTCTTCGTTCTTTGTATCCTCTAAGAGCCGTTTTTAGCTGCTTGTTTTTAAACCATCCAAATTGTTTTAGCGTACATACATACATACTACCCACTTACACTTTCATGTTTTCGAAGTTATTTCTAAATGATTAAATTGTAAAGACATCACTTATCAATTATTATCCTAAACTCTCATTTACTTACTGGACACAGGGGTGAGATGGATCCAATAATACCAATGCATCCTTGAAAATCCATAGCTGTTGGGCAATCTCTGTTGGACAAAATAGGCAGGCCCAGCTTTTTCGGCTCACATGTATTATTAGAACTTTCCAAATCAGATGGTCCTTCGCTCCAACTTATGATATTACCAACAGTGTTGTCAAATCTGAAGCCTGTGTAGAAACACATGGTTAATGCACTTGATTTTTATGACAATTAGAATAGTTGTAACATTGATCACTTTAGATATTTGCAAAATATTTTGACATAAACAGTTCTACTTTTGAAATAGGAAACGTATCATAATCAGTCAAGATTGGTGCACGTTACAATAGTAAGAATCAGTAGACACTTTTTCTATCGTTTTTTTTTTTTGTTATTTATTGTTTTCTCAAAGGTCTAGACCAAACTGAGAATTCAATAAAATATATTTTCTTCTACCAATTTCGTACATAATTTGCAGACATGTGTGCTAAATAAATTAACAATTTTAGAAAACATTTGAATAGGTCATTCAAACGACTAGAAATTTATAATTATAGTCATTTGTTTGTTTATGTCTGCACAAAATTTTATTCTGGAATTTTTACTAATTTTTTTTGCTACAAATTTGTCATTGTTTTGAACTTTTATAGGTATATGTTCAGACTGAGAAAATATTTGTAGAGTTGCGTTCACAAATGTTTGAGTTCAATTATTTACTTCCCGTAGAGCAAGTTATAGTCATCACAAAACAATCGAAAATGAAAATTTTTATATATCTTTACATTTCAAAGGTTTCTGAACATTTTGGCATCCTTAGAAAAAATGGATGTATGTGTGTGTGTGCGCGAATACAAATTTTCGTCGACGATTTCGGGAACACTGATTAACCGATTTGAATATTTCAAAAAACATTCGATTTGTATCGATAAGGAGACGTGCTGATTAGTTTTTGGCGAAGGCAGGTCTAGCCGTTCGTAAGATACGGGACAAAAAGTTTTACGTTTACTTGTGTATTGACGTTTTACTTGTATTGACAAGATGAAAAACTGATTAAATTTTTGGGAAGGCAGGTCTAGCGGTTATGGACTCTCTATAAAAATAAGTTACAAAAGTGTCATTTGCCTGCCAAAAATATTTATTATACATATGCGCATCAAATTATCTCATATTTTATAGATATTTTAATCATTTTAATTTTGTGTCAATTTTTTTGGGTTCCATATCAAGATTTTTAATTTTTAACTTCCCGTAGGGCAAGTTATAGTAATCGCCAAAAAATCGAAAATGAAAATTTGTATATATCTTTACGATTCAAAGGTTTCTGAATATTTTGGCATACCTTAGAAAAAATGAATGCATGTGTGTGTGTATGTGTTTGTTTGTGTGCGTGTGTGTGTGTGCGGATACAAATTTTCGTCGATGATTTCGTGAACACCAATCAACCGATTTAAATAATTCAAAAAACATTCGATTGGTATTGGTAAGGAGACGTGCTGATTAGTTTTTGGCGGAGGCATGTCTAGCCGTTCCTAAGATACGGTGCAAAAAGTGCCAAAAATGGTAACTTAGGTTTTAAGAGAACGGAGCGTCCAATTTTAATAATTCAAAAAACATTTTACTATAACTTGCCCTACGGGAAGATAACTACTAGTGGTGCATGGCATTGTGTATTAAGGCAAATTGCTGGAACTTCCCGTACCGTAACGAAATATTAGAGGGATATTAAGTGTATTCAAATAGATTATTATAAATACTGTAACCTTGTTTAATATTCATAAGAATTATATAAACTGAATTGCAAAGTTAAAATTATTCATTTAAAGTATATAGTGTAGTGATGTTTATAGCTTTAACCAGAATTAAAATTAAAATCTGAATTATTTTTGATATACAAAAAAATTGTTCATCAAAGCAATTATTTCGTCAACACAAGTAGAAAGTTTTTTGAATCATTCAAATCGGATGCTCCGTTCTCTCAAAAACTCTATTACTATTTTTTGCACTATTTGCTCCGTATCTCCGTAACAGCTGGACTTGCCAAAAATTAATCAGCACATCTCCCTACCAATAGGAATCGAATGTTTTTTGAAACATTCAAATCGGTTGATCGGTGCGACTGAAAACGTGAACGAAAAAATGGGGACACACAAAACACACACACATCGATTTTTTTCTGAGGTATGCAAAAATTTTCATTTTCGATTTTTGTGCCATTACTATAACTACCCTACGCGAAGTTAAAAAAAGGTTCTAATAAGTTTTTGGTGAAGATCGTTTGGGCTGTTTTTTGACGATTTTAATGGCACTCTGCATTCTCATATAGTTCATGGTTTAAGTTAACACCATACTAGCTGTAAGTGGAATTATGTCTTAAGGCAATTAAGGCATCGTGCCTTAAGGCAAATTGCTGGAACTTCCCGTACCAAAAATTATTATTTTTTCAAAAACGATTAACATTTTTGAAAAAAATTTACTTTGAAAAAATAAGATTTTTGAGAAACTATAAATTGGACAAAAATTACTTTTTTTTTGAAAAAAAAAATTTTTTTTTTAAAAAAAAATTTTTTTTTAATTTTTTTTTTTTGGAAAAAAAATTTTTTTTTTTATTTTGACATATTGTGGAAGATCTGAACTTTTTTTTCAAAGCAATCGTACTGCTTTAACTGCATAGAGACAAAATATAAAGCGCGTAAGCGCCGCGTCGCTGTCTAACGCATAAGCATTGGTACGGAACCCATAGGAATGTTAACAAAATGTATACTGATTGTTAAAATCTCTATAAAATATCTGATAATTTGATGTGCATATGTCTAATGATCATTTTTGACCGCCAAATGGCTCATTTTTTTACTTTTTCCTCCATATCTCCGAAACCGCTAGACCTACTATCTTGAAAATTTTATCTTGTCAATACAAGTGAAATGTTCTTTGAATTATTCAAATCGAACGCTCCGTTCTCTTAAAAACTGAGTTACCGTTTTCGGCACTTTTTGCCCCGTATCTTCGGAACGGCTAGACCTGCCTTCGCCAAAAACTAATCAGCACGTCTCCTTATCAATACGAATCGAATGTTTTTTGAATTATTCAAATCGGTTAATCCGTGTTCCCGAAAACGTCGACGAAAATTTGTATCCGCACATACATACACACACGTACATACATACATACATACATACATACGTACATACACACACACACACACACACATACATTCATTTTTTCTAAGGTATTTCAAAATATTCAGAAACCTCTGAAACGTAAAGATATATAAAAATTTTCATTTTTGATTTTTTTGCGATTACTATAACTTGCCCTACGGGAAGTTAAAAATATTATAGCTCTACAAAAGATTAAGTAAAAAAAATTAATTGAAATTTGAAGTGTTAGTGAGCCACATACATAGTTTGTTGTTTGTACTGATTACCTTTGATATGCACACTTATGTAAACACATTTTTAGAACAAAAAGTAGAATGAGATGGCTTCAATGAATTTCATTTAATAAATACAGCAAAAGTTTTGCTGGAAAAATATAAATTAGCTCATAGCTTTATTTTTTAAAATTTTATCTTCACGATTTCAAACGGTGCTAAATCTTAATTTTTGATTAAGTCGATTATTCACACATATTAGTTCATGTAACTTTTCTTAAGGCAAGATTCCACTTACACCTAGTGTCAATGCTAATATTGTTCATGTTTAAGATATAAAATTATTACCTGGACTAGGTAAACAGGCTGGCAATATCCAGGAACTGAATGTGACTCTATTACTTAGTCTGATGAGGGCTAAATCATGGGCTCGCCTGGAAGCTCCATAATCACTGTGTAAGATTATTTCTTCAACACTAATTGTCACTTCTGTCACATCCGATCTGCATCTATCGTGGCGACCCAGGGTAACTTTTGTTTCGTATGGTGTCAATCTAGAAAGGAAAAGAGAATGGCCCAATTTGACTTTTAGTAATTGTATTGTGAAAACCAAACTCATAATTTATATATTAAATAAACAACTATCAAACTAATATGTGCAGTAAAATTTTTAGTTAATTCTTTGTTGTCCAAAAATGTTTTTTTGATAATTATTATAGAGATCGTTATTATTTCGTTTTTATTAATTTATATTATAAATAATGTTCAATTTCTATATATTTTCAATATAATAAAAATTAATGATATTCAATTTAAAACTTTAGTTTTTCAAATTTAGTTAATAAGTTTAAGTTTATTTTAATTTATTATAAAATATATTTATATAAAAAAAAAATTGCTATTTAAATATTTTCGTAAAAATAAAATTATTGTCGTAAATATTTTAAAAATTTTATTATTTAAATAAATATTAGGCCCTTTGGTTGAACATATATTTTTTTCTTGATTAATAAAAAAATGAGAATTCGTGCACTATGCGATAAGCAAGAGTATATTTTTTATTAATTTCCCGAAGGAGAAGTTTGTTTTCATAAAAAAAAATCGATCCGCTAATTTTATGTTTTCTCGACGTTTGCCTTGCATTCTGAATCAACTGAGACCAAGTTTGGAAAAAGTATGTGTGTGTATGTGAACAGATTTTTTGCCGTAAATCGACGTTTTCTCAAAACCGGCTTGACCGATTTCAAAAATTTAAAAGCCATTCGATGTATCTCGATGAGGACTGGCGTTTATTAATTTTGCGCGGCGATCAGTCAAGACCGTTTTTCTTGTAAATCGCAGAAAAGTGAAAAATTTATCTTCCACGTTTTAGGCCGCAATTCTGAATCGATTTTGAAAATTTGAAAGATATTGGTTGGGAATCGTGCTGAGTAGTTTTTGATAAAGATCGGCCGGGCCGTTTTTTTGTAATGAAGTGTTGAAAAAACTTTTTTCGATAATTTTTATGGTAGATCCCATAGTCTTATAGATCATACTAAAACATTACTGCCCTACGACAAGTCGTTTAATTTTAAAAATTCGTCAAAATTTGCAAAAATTAGTATCGTTTTTTTGACATTTGTCAAAATTAAACCTTTCATCGACGTTTGCTCTAAAACACCTGAACCGATTTCAGAAGTTTAAAAGCCATTTGATGTATCTCAATGAGGACTATCGTTTGTCAGTTTTGTGCGACGATCTGCCAAGCCGTTTCTTTGTAATTTGCAAAATAGTGTTAAACTTTTCGTCTACATTTAAGCTCATACTACCGAATCGATTTTAAGAAATCAAAAACTGTGCAAAAGATATTATTTGGGAATGATACCGATTAGTTTTAGGTGAAAATCTATCGAGCCGTTTTCTTGTAATTAACTGTTGAAAAAAAAGTCGATTTTCATGGAATTTTTTTGGCGATATATATCATGGTTTTATGGAACTTACTGAAATATTACGGCCTTACGATAAGTAGTTTCATTTTAAAAATTCATCAAAGTTTGAGAAAATAGTAGTTTATTTGACGTTTGTTAAAATTGAAATTAGACGATTTAAAGATTCGACTTTGTATAACGATAGAGTACTTGGTCTTAATGAACATACTAAACAATTAAATTCCTACGGAATTCAATTACAAAAATGATTGATTTTTGAAAATTTGCTTTTAGAAAATACTCCGAGTTAACGTGATCGTTCGTGTTCAATTATGTGTAATAAATCCACTCGGAATACTTTTAATCACTCATAAATTAATTTATATTTCATTGATTAAGTCGATTATTTACACATATCCGGAAGTTGTTTATGTAACTTGCCTCAAGGCAAAATACCAATACCAACTAGTTTGTAATGTTTTGTTCTATAGCTAAACATATCTACACATACGTATCTATTGGAAACTTTTGCTAATATATACAGAATTGAGATTTTTTAATTAGGAGAATTGAAAAATCTCTGGTTGTTGCAAATATATTGTACTTAATCCATGCCTGCCTTTTACGATTTGTTGCTTTTTGATCAGGATATGCGGAAAATTTATGGTCTGTAAAAATACGTTTTATGGCCTGTCTCTACAGTATGTTGTTTTTACAATTCCAAATTCTTTTATGGTAAATAAATACTACAACCTTTTTATATTGAGTGCAGCTAGTTTTCTATTGGTTTCTAGAAAATGTTATTAACTGAATGATTTTTCTCTTAACATAACTATTATTATTTTAAATTCTTTCTAAGTTTCTTTAATAATTACTTAACTAAAATGTATTAATTAATATTTCTTTGCAAGTTGATCAAATAATAAATCTATTCATTTAAGTAATATTTTTTTTACTCACATGAATTTCACTAGAGAATGCAATACTGGTATACATACAAACCGGTATACCGTCTAAATATTTAGTGGTATCAATATTAAAACGTAAGCGCTATAGTTGATACATGTTACACTTGAATTTTAGTTTCTTGAAACCATTTAAGTTTTAAATCCCATAATCCCTTAAAACATATTATTCTTTCGGTCAATCTGTTGTAGAAACAAGTGTCAAAATAGTATTTCAACTCGTCATTAAACTGAATATGTATTGCTTTCCGAAGGACTTCATTTAGTGTCCCGATGAATAGAATTGGACTAATTAAAAATGATGTTTATTTTCTCTTATGTAAAAATGTTACGACCTAAGTGACATCGGCGACAAAATATTCTACCACTAGGTTACCAGTACCACATATAATAATCTAATCTAAATAAATAAATCTAAAACCACATATAATCACTAAATGTTTTTGTTATTAAAAAATTACATATGAATATTCCTTAAAATTGTCAACAAGTATGGACTCAGGTAGAGCTTTTTCAATTGCTTTGTTCTAAATAGGTTTCATTCTATTTACGATGTAATAAGATTACAGATGTAAAAATATCGAAAATGGTAATGATTCTTTTTAAATTTAGTTTATATTCCAATAAATCATGTGAAATAAGTATATCAAAATAATCACTTCATATTTCTACTTCACCTAATTTTTCATGTTCACGTATGTAGTATTATAAAATTGAGGATATAATTTTGTTAAATTATTATTAGAAATAAATATTTTATTTTTAGTTGTGTTTATATGTTTCTTCAAATTGTATCTTTTATTTTTTATTTAAATAAGATTCATTCATTTGTTATATTTGTACTGGTAACTTTCAATTTTGTTTACATTTTTTAACTTCCCGTAGGGCAAGTTATAGCAATAGGTCAAAAATTGAAAATGAAAATTTTTGCATATCTTTACGTTTCGAAGGTTTGTCCACAATTTCGGGCATACGAATTATCCGATTTGAATGACTCAAAAAACATTCGATTCCTCATGATAAGGAAACGTGCTGATTAGTTTTTGACGAAAACAGATCCAGCGGCTTTGGAGATTTGAAGCAAAAAGTGTTAAAATGTCAGTTTTTAAGAGAACGGATCAACCGATTTGAATGATCCAAAAAAACATTCGATTCGTAATGATGGGCAGAAGTGGTGGTTAGATTTTGACAAAAGCAAGCCCAGCTTTTTGGAGATATAGAGCTAAATGTGCAAAAAAAGCAGTTTTTGAGATAACTAAGCATCCGATTTGAATGATTTAAAAACTTTCTGCTTGTGTTGACGGGATGATTGCTTTTGAGGAAAGATTTTTTAATTTAATTTTTTTTTTTAATTATTGAAAAATAATTTGGATTTTAATTCTAATTCTAGCTAAATTTCTAAACATCACTTATACACTTCAAATAAATAATTTTAACTCTGCAATTCAGTTTATATAATACTTATTTAGCAGGGGCGTAACGTGCCTTGTAGGGGCCCCATATCAAAATCGGTTTGGGAGCCCCCCTAAAGATTTTTCATAATTTAAAGAAACATAAAAAGATTAATAAATTCATTTAATAAAATTAAAAGAAGAATTAATAATAATTCAGCGAGTTCCTTAATGGAATGAATATTTTCGATTTCTGATTTTAAGCATGCTTTTAGAGCTATCAATTGATCGCAAAGATTACCTGATAGATCTTTACAGTATTTTGTCGTCAGTTTTCCGGAAGCAATTATTATTTCATCATTTGAAGAAGACATGAGTTTTTCCGGTTGCAATATTCTGAACATACTATTTACGTCACAAAGGTTTTGAAACCTTTGTTTTGTTTGAGAAATTAAAATATCTAAACAGCAATAGTACACGTTTACTTTAAAATATGATTCAGGGTCTAAATTTCTCTCGTCTTGTGATAACTCATCGAAAAATCGCTTTGTTATCTTCCGCCTCTTGTTTTTAAAAATTGTTTTTATATTCCCATTCTTTGCTAAATCCTTAGTATTCTTTAACAAAATAATGAATGAATTTTCATGCCTCAATTCGCGCAGACTCTTTAAAAGATTTCCTAATAGTATGCTAGTATGTTGTAAGTCATTACTCACATCCTGTAGAGCTTTCGAAATTGGATTAATAATTTGAAAAAATAAAGAAAAAAATGTTACGAGCACTAAAAAATCATAGCTTTCTAAAAGGTTAATTAAGTTCTTGCATCATTCACGTTCATCTTTTTTTTAGAAATTAAATTTAATTTATACAGAGTTTTTACTATTAATAAATAGTTTTTTTATTGCTAATGAGGCGTCGTTCCTTGAAGACCATCTGGTAGGGCATACCCTTTTAAGTGTTACTAAATATTCCTCGGAAGAATCTTGATTTAGCATTGACCAGCGTTGTAAGCTATTGCCAAAAAAGTGTATATTTTTTCGATTTAAGAAATTTTTGGCACTTTTTTTATGACTTCATCTTTTTTCTGTTCAGTTTTTCGTTTCATAGCTCCGCTGGCGTAATCTCTTTTCTTTTCACTCATTGTTTTCTTTAAATCACCGCAAACACTTTTTCACAAATCACCACGTTCTGTACCACCAAATGTTATACTTCTTGTCCATTTTGGGTCAGTTGTAAAAAATATTACTTAATAAAAGAAATCCCTGTTCTTCGTTCGTCGCTTGTCAACATATCATTGTATTTTGGGTACGCATAACTGTACATTGTTTATTGAGGGTTTATCAATGATTATTGAGGGTTAAACGGGGAAACCCCGTAGGCCAAACATGCCGATAATCGATGTAGGTTGTCCCGACAAAAATAATAAATTAATTTTTTGACTTTGTCGTTTATGAAATAAATAAAAAGTTTTTCTCAATTTCTGTTAACGCTCGTTGGGGCCCCCCTGGGCCCGGGGGCCCCGTATCATTGATACGGCTGATACGGCGGTAGTTACGCCCTGTTATTTAGAAATATTAGACAATGTTCTTTATTTTAAATCCGATTGATAGTTTTCTTCACCTACTTTTTATAAAATAAAATAAGAATAATGAAAGTTATATTATTTATAATAATCCATTTGATAACATTTAATATTAATATTTGATAACGGTACGGAAAGTTCCAGCAATTTGCCTTAAGGCACGATGCAACACCACTAGCTAAAATAGTGTTAATGTCGGTACGAAAATTTGTTACATGTCACTGTAATATTTGTATATAAACTATTAACATCAAAATTAAAATATTTAAACTTTCATTTACAAAACCAATTTTTATCTGTTTTTTGAACATTTTATAACTCTTCGCACAATAACTACAGATATTGAAAATTTTCAAATGAAAAGCGCAATCCATCTGGACCATGCGTAACCACACAATGCTGCTGATGAATATAGTTCTTCGGGCAATTCTCTATATTAGAATTGATACAAAGTTCTGATGTGTTTTGGATCGCAAACGTTAACTTGTATGAGGATAATTCATTAAAACTTTTGGTTAGAAATATATGCTACTATATGTTACATTCCAGTAAATATTCCCATGACATTTTGTTGGACGAGCTTTCATTTGATATAGTTAAACGTATGGACGCGCGTGCTTTGCAACTTTAATAATTTTTTTCTTTTGCTTTCATAACAAATACATACTAGTTGTAACTGGCATTTTGCATTAAGGCTAGTTGCATGAACTTCTCGATTAGCTTATTAAGAATTGAGATTTTCAGTATTTAAGTAAAATGTTCAACTGTTTATTTCGAAATTAAGATTTTCGTTTATACTAGAAAAACAATCAAAGCTATTTTTTACTAATAATTTTCAAACATACTTACAATATCACTAATTGTATAAATTGTATTAATTTAACACATTTCACTTCATCTGTATTTTAAAGCATGTATTTTATTTCGGTGTTGATCAATTTTGGTTTAGTTTATTGAAGTGTGATCAATAGATAGGGGTACGGATAAAATGTATATATGGACCAAATGACACAGAATCCTTACTTAGAAATTGACTAGTTTTAGTCGTAATTACAATCCTGTTAGATGTTGAGCGTCATTGTCAGTCCTGTCTGTATTTTGAGGGTGTTTTTTTCATGTTTTTTTTAAGACTTATTTATTGTTATTTGTAATTATTTCTATTAAAATTAATTAACTCATACCAGTACTAGTGATTTTCATAGATTTTATTACTAGGCGTTTGATCGAATTTTGGTAAAATGCATACTTATATAATGGACAAAATAACACTACTATTTTGCACGCACTACAGGGCAGTTCATTCGAGGCCGCAAAACGAAAAGTTGAAACCAGTCAAAAGTTGTTGTTTTTAACTTCTACTTTAACTACTTATAAAAACAAACCAATAAATCGACCAGTATAAAAAAAAGAGACTTGCATTTATTGCTGAACCCTCTTTTCCCGTTCTGAGCCCGGTGAAGGTTGGTTTCGATGTATGATTTATTCTCTTTGGGCTCATGCGTTATGTGCTGGTGATCAAAAGAAAACCTAACATTTTACCTGAAAAATGTCTTCTTACAAATTAGTATCTCAGTAAATTCCTATTTTGTTCGTAGTACATGGACAAAATTGTTTTTGTAATTGGTTGCAATATGTTATTATAGTTCCTTCTTAATTAAAACTCCGTTACCGATAGTCAATGAACCAAAGATAAATAAAAACGATGGAGTTTGGTTATAATATCATTAAATGATTAAAGCTCTTTAAAAAACAAGGCACCATGCCATTTTGTCCCTACCTACGAAATACAGAACGTATGTATACTCGACATAAATTCTGATTCTAATCACTCAAGCGCACGGCGAAACTCTGAACTTTAATGACTTTTTACAATTTAACAGTTTAATCAGAGCTTATTCTCAAAAATCTAATTTTTTCAAAGTTTTTTCGTAGTGTATGTTATATAGTAATCGCAAAAAAATCTGAAATGAAAATTTTTATATATCTTTACGTTTCAAAGGTTTCCGATTGTTTTGGCATACCTATATGAAAAAATAGATGTATGTGTGTATGTATTAGAGATAGGCTCATCATATCCGAAGCCGGATCGGTTAGGATTTGACTCCGCTTCAGAGAGGAGTTATATCCACTTAACAACTCCATAACTCCGGCAACTTTGAAACATAATACTTGACACAAATGTGTTATCTAGTGTGTTGTTAACATATCTAAGGATTTATTAAGACTTTGGAAATAGTTTACAAATAGTTCAAATATTTTTGTTCATTTATATTATAATAATTACTATTTTAGGCATTTCAATATGCATACAAATCTCAAATTGACAAAAACTTGAGGATCAAATTCAATTTTGTAATTATTTTTGAAGAGAAAATATAGATTTCTTTGAAAATGTTTATTTTTATATGAAAATAATGCAGTGAACCTTATATATGAAATAAGAACAAATCTTTGTGTATAATATTTTTCACAAAATAATAATACCTTACATTCTTTTATTATTATCTTTTCGAGAATTAATTATACATCAGGTAGTTTGATTAGCATACCTACTTATTACTTTTACACAATTATGAAATCATAATTGTGTAAAAGTTATAATATAATACTAAATCATTTTTAGTTGGTTGTATACCATTGAAAGAGCTCATTTACGGACAAACATTATCGTATACAAAATATAGAATGCAAAATAGCATTATTTTGAGACATTATATACTTAGAATGTCTTAAAACTGGCTGTTAGACGAGAAAAAGACAATTTCTTTCGACCCAAATTTTTGTATTAGTAAAAAATCTCAAGCAAATATCTGCACATGTTAACAGATTATTTAGTACTAATTTAGGGAAGTCGGATATGACAAATTCTGTGAGACAACTCCACTCTGATTCACTCTGAGGGAGGAGTTGTATCGGAGTGATAACTCCGGAGTGAGTTACCCATCTCTAGTATGTATGTATGTGCGGATACAATTTTTCATCGACTCTTCCGAGAACACGGATCAGCCAATTTGAATAATTCAAAAAACATTCGATTCATATTGCAAAGGATACGTGCTGATTAGTTTTTGTCAAAATCAGGTGCAGTCGTTCCGAAGATACGGGGCAAAAAGAGCCAAAAACGGTAATTAAATTTTTGAGAGAACGGAGCGTCCGATTTGAATGTTTTAAAAAACATTTTATTTGTATTGACGAAGTGAAGAACTGATGAAATTTTTGGAAAGGCAGGTCGAACGGTTTCATAGACCGAATGAAAAAAGTAAAAGAGGGCATTTGACGGACAAAAATGATCATTTGACATATGTACATCAAATTATCACATTTTATAGATATTTTAATAATAAAAACAGACTTTGTTCTTATGTTTATCTGTTTCGCATCTATGTTTATCCGTTATACTGCGACGCGGCGCCCACGCGTTTCGATATTTCGTTTCTACGCAGCTAAAGTATTGCGATTGCTTTAAGGGGGTTGTTCTTTTTTGTTACAAAACATGCAAGGTATTTGTTTTTGTTTTTCTCGAAATGTATTTATCATAAAGACATGCGGTTTTTTTTAAACAAAAATTACAAAATCATAGAATATTAAGAAATTTTTTTTTCGCCGTCGTTTTTCAACCAGGGGGCGCCAAAGTGGGCATTGCAAAATCGATCTCGTTTGCGGTGCCACAGATAAATCCGTTGCGCATCGCCTGAAACAAAAAACGAAACTACGTTGAAGAAGTAGTTTGAATCCAGTCCCTCTACCAAAATGAAAGAAAAAAAGCAGGAAGGAAAAAAATGGCAGCAATTTAAAAAAAAAGTGTCAAAAATGGCCTGTTTTTTTGGGACAAGAAGCTTCGCAAATTTTTTTTGCGTAATGTTATGAAGTTGTTTGAGGTAGGGGGACTAGGTATTGCAGTGGTGAACAAATTAAAAAAAAATGCAAGTCGATTTGACTTGTAGTTTTTTTTAAATTTGTGGCACCGCATTGAAAAAAGTCATTTTGAGAAAAACGTATTTAAAGTTTTTAATATAATGTACTAAATACACCATTTAATTTAATGTACTTATACACCATGGTGTTCAAAGGTGCTGACACATTAAAATGGTCATGTGCATGACGTATTATAATGAAAAAGAGAGCAGCTGGCATAGAATAGCTCTAGGAGCAATGAAAAAAACGGTTTCAGAGGATCATACTTATAGAGACATATATATCTATAACTTCGACAAAAAATAGATATTGAGAAGATTTTTTTTTAAATAATTCTAAGGTTTTTAGCTTTCATAATATCAAAAAATCTCAAAATCGAAAAAAAATAAATAAAAAAGAACAACCCCCTTAAAAAAAAGTCAAAAATCTCAAAAATCTATTTTTTTTTTTGCAAAGTTCTAAAAAATGAATCTTCTTTTTGACTTTAATTTTTTGTGCGGGAAGTTCCAGCAATTTTCCTTAAGATGCGCTACTAGTAAAAACTTAAATTTTTGTTATGGGATGTTCTAGCAATTTGCTTTGAGGCACGATGCCATGCACCACGAGTTTATCCATAAAGTTATATGCATTTATATGGTTGTGAGTGTGTGTGTGTGTGTGTGTGTGTGTGTTAGCTTACCCCACAAGTGGACTAGCTGCCGAGAGAACGTAGCGGTCGCTTATCAGAGTGCCGCCTACGGACAACAATCCACGCACGTTGATCTGTGCAATCCAAGGGTACTCGTGAGGGCTTACTGCCAAGCCTCCCATCAGGCGATGCTGTCTGTTCACACCGCTTACTCCACATCCTTGAATGTAATTATTGTTAATTATCGGAACATACTATAACATAATTGATATGAAATAGTAGAGTCGTTCACTGTAAATTGTATACGAACTCCTTAGTTTAAACAAAAGGTTATATTGGTTGCTTGCGTAGAGGAGCTGAAATTGCGACAGCTTTCCGATAATACGGTACTTCTATTACACGGGTTTGTTCATGTGATCATAAGTTGCTCCTGTGCAATTAAACGTATGATTGAGGTTTTAATTAAGGTGACCATACGTCCCGGATTGGCTGGGACTGTCCGATTTTCCGCCTTGCGTCCCGGATTTTTCTAAAAGCAATATTTGTTCTGGTTTTAGGTGTTTTGTCCCGGATTGTCCCGAATTTTAAAAATGTTTCGATTGCCAATATATTTTAAATATATTTCAACTAGAAAATTTGAACCCAAAAAATGTGCATATAAGTTTTTAGCTCACCAAACCACGCCCCCCCCCCCCCGCACCCGCTCACGCACACATTCAAATCCGTCCCGGATTTCATGCAAAATAATATGGTCACCTTACTTTAATATAAGTTTCAGTATCGGCAATTTTTTCATATCACAGCTGTGTACAGCATCAGTTTTAGTAGTGTGTTAGTATAGGTTGACTGGATATAGAGTTATACATATATCATGTGACTTTTCTAAACTATTTTATTTTGATACATATGCGTTTAATAGAAAGAATGTAAAAAATTTTACCTGATTTATGAATTTTCATATCCATGTTCAAATATTAATAATCTAAATACTACTGTGTACGAATGTGAGTGAGAATTTAAATAAATCTTTATCTATTCTCTTAAATCTAATTTATTCTTCTGAAAATAGTCCCTCTCGGTTGCAATGCAACTATTAGCATGGTTTTTCCAATTTTTAAAACATGTTATTATTCTCGTCTTCCGGAATGGCCATCGATTCGGCTTTTATATCTTCAATCGAAGTCCACGCAATGGTCTTTCGGATATAGAGAATATCTAGAGCAGTCACAATGCTAAATCACAAAGTCACGAAGAACGATTACAGAGTGCGATGGTGCATTATCGCGGTGCTTTTGAAAAAAATACTTTCAAAATTGTGTTACTTGACCCCTGTGAAATTCCTAAAATGTCAGCTCTGTAGTAGTAAATCGACGATTTTGCATCACCAATTCCTTGATTTTGTTGACGTGTAGCTCATCAGTATATATTTCTGATCGTCTTAAACGCGTTCTCGACCTTCTTTGAATAATTTGTGCCAATCAATAATACTAGTTCTTGACAATTCAATATACTTCTGCATTTCTTGCTCTTGACTTTAACATTCTGAACGTTTTGGCTGCTGATATTTCATTGCGAGCACAAAATTCAATGCTACTTGTTTGTTGAAAAATTTTAGATATTTTAAAAATCTAAGAAACAGCATTTCTTTGTTTGCAAACAGAAGCGTAAATACTACAGCATTGAACCAATTGCCGTAAAGTTAGACACAGATAGAATAAGTACTATCAACTTAAAATTAAAAACATTTGTTAGAATAGATGAATCTGGAAAGTTTAAATTGTAACGTCTTACAGATATTTGTACACAGTACTATGTAGATACATGTATATATATATATATATATATATATATATATCTTATATATAAAATTCTTCTGTAACAATGTATGAATGATTAATCCTCCTAAACTATAATTCGGATTTTCATGAATCTTCCTGAAGTTTGTTCGGAAAATTTTCTAGAATTTTTTTATTCATAGATTGTAGATTGTAGATTGTAAATTGTAGATTCACTTAGATTGTAGAAATAAATGGAAAAAATTACAAAAAACCGCTTATAATTTTTTGACTTTGAAAATATTTAAGGCATAGTTTGACATTAAAAACAAGTGAAGACTGTCATTTGCCAAACATTTCCATTCTCTTATAGGCTATAAGACAATATTAAAATACAATATATTTTTGATTATGAATAAGAAAAATGTAATGGTTACATTATTATTGCCGAAAAACAGCTGAGTTGTGCCAAAAATTAAAATAATATACTATTTACAGTCTACATCTGACAGGTGATGCAGTCTGCGCATGCGTCTGTCAGTGATCGCACATCAAACTTAGCCTATAATTTACTTTGTCAGATTATTATTTTTGAACTTTTAAATGCAGTTGTGTTTTGTCTTACTTTACTAAATCACGATACAAAAATAATTTACTTATTCAAACAATTATTTAGAAGTTTCATTGTGTCAAAAACTCATATGTTTGGCATTGGATACGAAATATTTACTCAAGACAATGGAGCATTTTGGGTCTGAATATTTTTATTGTGCTCCAATTCGCATAAAATTTTGAAATTAGGTTCATCTTACTCTCAAGTTTAAAGGTAAAAATAATTTAGACTCCTTTGCCCCACTTCCCGGGGGGATGACATCCCTTTTCAGTGGTTCAATTGTATCTCTTTTAAAATAACGTCGGATATCGATAAAAGAACTAATTAGAAGAGAAAAATGTTTAATAATGTTTATCAAAAAAAAAAATTACTTTTCAAGTTACTGGCTACTGAAAATTTGTTTTTTTTTTTTTTGCTTTTTTTATCGTTTTTCGCAAATATTTATAAAAATATACATTCTAACAAAAATCATGTAATGAACAAAATTATATCAATAAAAATCCTAATAAATCGCTGTTCTATAAATTGTTCTAGGAACAATATTAGGCTAGATATGAAAATGGGGTTTGATAGTGCTCAAAAGAAGCTTTAAAACGAGTACTTCTTCGTATAAAATGAGTGAGCTATCATGCAGGTAAAAGACGCATATAATATTTTTTTCATTTAAAGCAAATAGTTTTTGAGTGTCATTTCCACCAAAATTAAAAATAATCGTATTTCCTCTAGAATCAATTTGGTTTAAGAGATCTTGACAGATTCTAGAAAATACCACAACTTTAGTACAAACGATTTCCAAAAAGCTCACGATTTCATGAAAAGAATCTATTTAAAAAAAAATAAAAGATACGTATAAAGGTATATAGATAAAAATTAAAGGTCTTTTTCTGACTAATTATTGCTTTTTATTTATTTATTTTTCTGTTACACAAATATTGACAGGGTGTCCAACCACAGTGTCTTTTGAGTCTTTTAATCCTTTGCCATTTCAAAATAAGAGAAGTTACGGTAAAATTTATGATAGAGAAAGTTGTAGCTCATTTAATTACCTTTAAAATAGTGTATTACGATTTCTGATAAAATCAGAATTAAGAGTTGTAATCCAATTAATGCGGTGGGTGGTGACGGAGTGCAAATTGTTTTCACTTCTGAACTTAAGACAAAGATTAGCCTATTTCCGATACACGCTTTTTTCCTCTCCATTTACTGCAATAATTTTGTTGATCGTAGGTTAAATAGAGCACACGTGAACAGGATTTGACAAATTAATTATTATTTAAATTAAATTAATTCACTACAAATATGAACATAAATAATAATGTATATTGAATTATCAATTATTAATGAGAAAAATGTAATTTAGATCGTAAATTACTGAAAGCCAGTTAAAATATGGTACGAAATTATAAAAATTATTGAAGCAATTATTTTGGGTAGAAAAATCCAAGGTGATATTGTGCCTTTATCGCGAATGCTATATATTAATTTTTTCTGAATTTGTTATACCTTTTAAAAGACTTCAATTTTCAACACGTGTGTCTTATGCTATGACCATAAATCACAAAGGCGGGCGATCATTTTTGTGTGATAGATTTGGAAAATCAATGTTTTAGTCGTGAATAAACAAAAAATCATTTATTTATACATCCACATCTACAGGTATGATTGAAAAATTGTATAAACCTTGGCATTAGAATAAGTTGAGCTATTGGAAATAAATTTGCAGTGTATAATTTTTATTATACAATTTTATTGAACTCATTTTAATATTTGTTAAAGGGATAATTAAAGTGTTAACTGTGGGAATTGAGAATCATCATTTTATTTGAAGCAGTTCTACATTTAACATCTTATACTTATATATTGGTGTAAATAGTAATTCGAAAAACAATAATTATTATTAACTTCCCGTAGGGTAAGTTATAGTAATCGCAAAAAAATCGAAAATGAAAATTTTTATATATCTTTACGTTTCAAAGGTTTCTGAACATTTTGGCATACCTTAGAAAAAATGGATGTATGTGTGTGTGTGTGTGTGTGTGTGTGTGTATGTGTGTGTGTATGTGTGTGTGTATGTGTGTGTGTATGTATGTACGTGTGTGTATGTATGTGCGGATACAAATTTTCGTCGACGATTTCAGGAACACGGATCAACCGATTTGAATAATTCAAAAAACATTCGATTCGTATTGATAAGGAGACGTGCTGATTAGTTTTTGGCGAAGGCAGGTCTAGCCGTTCCGAAGATACGGGGCAAAAAGTGCCGAAAACGGTAACTCAGTTTTTAAGAGAACGGATCGCCCGATTTGAATAATTCAAAAAACATTTCACTTGTATTGACAAGATGAAAAATCGATGAAATTTTCATGAAGGTAGGTCTAGCGGTTTCGGAGATATGGAGGAAAAAGTTAAAAAATGAGCCATTTGGCGGTCAAAAATGATCATTAGACATATGCACATCAAATTATCAGATATTTTATAGAGATTTTAACAATAAGTATACATTTTGTCAACATTCCTATGGGTTCCGTACCAATGCTTATGCGTTAGACAGCGACGCGGCGCTTACGCGCTTTATATTTTGTGCCTATGCAGTTAAAGCAGTACGATTGTTTTGAAAAAAAGTTCAGATCTTCCACAATATGTCAAAATAAATAATTTTTTTTTTTCAAAAAAAAAAAATTAAAAAATTTTTTTTTTTTTTAAAAATTTTTTTTTTCAAAAAAAAGTTATTTTTTGTCCAATTTATAGTTTCCCAAAAATCTTATTTTTTCAAAGTAATTTTTTTTTCAAAAATGTTAATCGTTTTTAAAAAAATTATAATTTTTGGTACAGGAAGTTCCAGCAATTTGCCTTAAGGCACGATGCCTTAATTGCCTTAAGACAGAATTCCACTTACAGCTAGTTTTCAACTGAATGGTAAATATTAGTATATGATATTGAAGAAACGTAGATGTGGGTACAGGACAACGTCTATCGGGTCATCTAGTATATATATATATATATATATACATATATATATATGTGTGTGTGTGTGTATGTATGTGTCTGTGTAACATCAGTTTTTGTTGCACTATATACAACCAGGTTATAATCCTGGTTTACTTATTACATCCAGTTCCGATCATTTGGTAGCAAGAAGTATTATATCATCATATATATTACTTCGAGTCTTATTGTATATACCAGAAATAGCATTTCTGACTTACAGCACTTCTTCGTTATGTAACTTGTATTTAGTGCTTTAAAAGCCAAAAGCGAAGTCATCAGTTTTAATACTACGTGCTCGTTGAATAGCATAACTTTCTGCACATATATATAAAGTTTGAAGTTTCAAAACAAAAAGTATATGCATGTCTTGTTTCGTGTTGCGACTGGCATTTTATTATAATTTTTATAATACGCATTATTTAACTAGATCAGTTTATATATCATAAAACTATTTGTATGTTGTTCTAATAAAAATAAAACTTACTGCATCTCGGACAGCTATCGCTAAATAGAAAATTGAATACGCCTCGGTCTGAAGGCTGAAAATAGAAATACATTGTTTCAGCTATTCTATTAGGATATATTTTTATACAAAATTCTGTTTTATATATAAACAAATTTAATTTTATATTACTATTTTCAAAATAAAGATTCTTAAATTTGGGTTAATTTTTGTAAACATTTGTACGATTTTTTAAAATTTACTCTCTTTAAAATTTTATACAAACCTTTTTCTTATTTACATCAACTTAATTTAATATTTTTGAATTTCAGAAAGAGAAGCTTGTTTTCGCCAAAAAATTCTATTTGCTAATTTTTTTCTGCTATTCAAATCATTAAAAATTCAGAATAATGTACCGCACCAAAATTTCAAAATTCTATGATAATTTTAAAAATTGCGAAATTCAATTTTTATTACTCAAGATAATTATTATATTCTATTGAAAGAGGGATCTAATTATCAATTCTAAATATCAACCTTATTGATTAAGGAGTGCAAGTTTTATCTAATTTTCTATATTATATATCATTCATCTAATTTATTAACAAAATTTATTGTTTTTTCTAATTATCTATCTTTCAACTATGTTATTGGTTTGAAAAAATGCAAGTTGTAACAACTTACTATTATATTATTCGTTGTTTACTATGAAATTGTAAATTAATTGGTTTGAGCGTTCTTGTTTACCTATAGTCTATAGGATAGGGCGGGGCATAAAGGTCCAATTTGACTTTAAGTAATGATACTGTCTAAACCAAATGAACTACATAACAAATAACACGTATCAAATAAATAACTATCATACTATGTTCAGTAAAATCCCAGTTAATTTCTAATTATAGAACTGTGTATTTTTACTATTGTTCTAAAATTTGTCACCTGTCTCTTTTTACTCCATAGGCAGGGTAAAATGGGACAGCCAGGGGGCAAACAGACCCAATGTCCAATTTAAAGAAATTTTACGGAATACTATCTATAATATTCAACCGATGCAAATTATAAATTTAATGGGTAAATTTTTGGCAAAAATAACACTGTGTACATAACCATGACTTGGTATTTCGTCAGAAATATTTTGTCAGCAGAGTTAAAATAACTATTCATTTAAATTATTTTTTACAAAATTGTTTTTTAACTGAATATACATTTTTATTTACTATTTAAATTGTTTACACCTTTGTCAGGGTAAAGGATCAGTTCGTGTTTTTTACCCCAACCGCATGTAGGCTAAGTTGAATTAACAATACATTTTACAAAACAATTTCATAACGTATACTTAAAAATTATATTAAGGTCTCGCATATTATACAATAGTGCTCACAACCAAAAAAAAGCTAACAAATAAAGAAAATACTGTTGTTATAGATTTTCAAATATTGCTGTTTATATCTTGATATCGACGTTGCTTGTTTTAAGGCGATGGCTGATTACGAATCTTATTCCCTCTAGTTTCAAATATTGTTGTTAAAAAAATTCCCAACTTTACTTGTTTTGGAGATATTGGTGGTGGACCTTTTTACCCATGGACCTTTAAGCCCGCCCTAGCCTATATTTTATAAATTCAAAAAAATATTAAAAAGATTACTTACCGCGACATCTTTGAAGGCGTTCAGCTCCTGTGCCCACAGATTGATGAGCAATGAAACAATGACGACGAGGATCATTTGAAATCGTCCGGACATTTGTACGGCAGAAGTGCACTAACCTCTGCCACTTGAAACCTGTAGGTTGGAGTCGATCGGTTCTGCGCCCGCACGATCGACATGCGACGTTCCACTAAACTAAACGCTTCGAAATATTTATCGCGACTTATTATTATTCATTGCGTATTACTGTGATGCCCGGGTACCTTATCGGGTCCTATGGCGTATAATTTACAAGTTGATAAGTTGTTTGTTAATAACTAATTGATATAAAATGAATCAGGTGCATTTGTTTATTTATTTATTTCATCAGAAACCAAATATTATTTCACGATCTTGTCAATTCGTAATAGATATTGAAAGTAATATTATTAACTTCCAGCTGTCTACAAAATATGAATTAATGAGCCGATTCTACCGCATGCCAGGCCAATATTATGGCAAGGCTATGTTATGAAGAACTTTTTATACTAATTTGTTCTAAATATTGTCAAAACCCATGTGGTTGCTGGTGCAGTCAGGCGTTTTTCTCATATAGAAGATATGAATTAAAGTATTAGTTATTCCAATTCTGATGATAAATTCTTCATACCTTTCATACGAAGGTTGTATACAGTGTGATTTTTGTAAAATGTTCTGTATTGCAAACAGAAGTTGTAAGAAACAAGTCTGTCGATGATAAATAAAAATATATCTACCAAAGAAGATTTAGTAGTAAGAGTTGATAAAGATTTTTGTGTATTATATTTAATATATATTCAGATTGTTATATTGAATTTTGTTGACAGATGACAAATTTTAGAAAAATAGCACAGAAACATATTTCTATAATATTGAATAAGCTAAGAATTTTTCGGAACATAGTTTGATAGTTGATTGTTTGGTATGTTAAATTTGTTGTGATGTAATTAGTTTGGTTTTCACGATATAATTACTCAACTTCAAAATGGACCTTTGTGCCCTGCCCTATTCTATCGTAATATTTAAATTTTGTTCTAGAGTATTATCTTATATATAAAAATGAATCACAAAATGTGTTGGTAAGCGCATAACTTAACAACACCTGGACCAATTTAGCCAATTCTTTTTTTAAAATGTTCGATGAAATCGAATGATGATTCTTACGGCGAAAAAAAATCGAATAATTGCCGGGAAAATCCTAAAAACAGCTATTTTCTTTTTCTCATACAAACGTTTTCTAACTAAAACATAGAATCGATTTGAGCTTTATTGCCATTATATAAAGTTCATATTAAATTACAAAATTCTACTTCTTTCACTCACTGTATACTCCTTCTAAACGATTATTCGGATTTTAATAAATCTTTCTGAAGTTTGTTAAGGAAATTTTCTAGGATGTATGTAATTATAAAGTACTGGGATGTATGTGCAGTATTGTAGAAATAAATGAAAAAAATGCAAAAAACGACATGTCATTGTTTGCATTGAAAACAAATGAAAATTATCATCCGCCAAAAATTTCAATTTACTTATGAGTCTAGACAATATTATAATATGTGTAATAAATTTATGATTATTAATAAGAAAAATGAAATGTCTACATTATTATTGCCAAAAAGCAGCTGAGATAAGGCAGAAATTAAAATAATATAAAATACAGTATATGTATGGCAGATTGAATGATACACATATGGACAGGATATGACAAATTAATTCTCTTAAAATATAAAATTAAGTATTAATCAGGGCCGGTCCTACCTTTAATGCGATGCATGCGAAAAACACGAGCGCACGCCTTAGGGGGCGCCAACACAGGATTTGGATGTTAAATTTTTAATATATAATTTCTTTGCATCTTTGACTAATCTCCCCAAAATTTTTGTTAAAATTCGTAAAAATTTCACTTTATAACAACAAATGGGAAAGTAATGATGAATACATTCAATTTGGCCCTCTCGCGATTTAGATTAGGAGAAGTTTAAGATGCAATTTTGGATATCCTAAATAATAAAAAATTAAATTATTTTAATTCAACATGAAGTACCAGTGTTATGTATGATTATGGTTATGCTATACCGTTTAAAAGAACTCAATTTCCAATATAGTGTGGGAATTGAAACTCATTTTATTTAAAGCAGTTCTACATTTAACATCGCTTATATTATAAATGTATATGCATTTTGACGTGAAGAGTAATTTGAAAAACAATAATTATTATTTTTTAGGTAAATGGTAAATATTAGTATATCATATTAAGGGGGTCTTCCTATGTGACGGCCTGTTTTTTAGGGATATTTTAGGATTTTTTTTCTACGACCAGTAAATATTTAGAGCTTCAAGTTTTTTATCATTTATTAACACATATTTGGACAGTATAAATATAAAATTTCAGCTAAAAATATTCAGTCAAACTAGAGTTACAGCGCTCTGAACACCCCCGCCTCGGAAAAAAGAGCTCCCACTTCCTCCACGATTCCGGCTGATCGGCTTATCAGAAAAAAAAAACGGCGTTTTAATTTGTAGGTTTAAAAGCACGGAATGACCTATAATCAAATGAATATAAAAAAATTGGATTTTTGATAGACATTTGAAATAAAAATTGCAAATTAAACGTTTTTTTTTCTGTGTTTTTTGCTATAAAAAAATTATTAAATTAAAATGTAAATTTCAAGTAATTTGGTCCAGCCGTTTCTGAAATACAATGGAGGAAAGTTTGAAAAACACAGTTTTGAGAAAAACGCGTTTAAAGTTTCAAGTCCGTTAAAAACTATTAAAATATCAACTTACTCTCAATCGGCGATGTCTGGTCAATCGGCTTGTTTAACGACATCACTTACGCGCCGCTCAGAACGTAAGATTCGCTTTTCATCCCGTTTCTCAACATACGCTTGGGCTTCACGACCAACAGGGCATCCCATAATCGACATAACTTTTAAAATACCTCGAAAACCTTCATTAAAGATAATAACTACTAAGTAGCTAGCAATTTCAACAATTTTGGGACCAGGATGAAGATGTTTAGGAGCGAAAGTCCAAATCAAAGAATTCAAAGATTCGTTATTGTTTTGTGTCTCTGCTCCTAAACAAATTTTGTATAAACGGATATATGAATAAAAGGGAGGCCGGGTATAAAGCCGACGGTACACAATAGGCCCGGCCTCTAACTGCCAACTCACCGCTCCGAACCGCTCTTTCTTTTACCTGCTGTGTCTTTAAAACGACTTCGAATTTTCTAAAATCGCTTTACTTTATTCTAGACATGTTAAGGGAGCAATTTATGAAAAGAAAACAGATTCTTTCAACCCATCACATAGGAAGACCCCCTTAAACAATTGTAGACATGAGTACAGATCAACGTTTGTCGAGTCATCTAGTATGTAATAAAACCCTTGCCTAGACACATTTTCTGCAATGTGGAAATTTTAATAATTAATAAATATAAGTGGAAAAAATAGTAAAATATGACTCTGAAAACAGAAAAATATTTTTGCACAAAATTCCAAATTTTTACACTAAGAAGCATGAAGTTATTTGTTGTCTAAGTTTATGATATATATTTATAAGTTGAATATTTAAGTGTTTATTCTACGAGTATATATAATATGTTTGTTCTTGGTGTTATAATCGGCTGAAAGGCTGAAAAGTTACAAATTGTTTTTGCTAAAAAATAATGCAACTCATATTTTAGGACTCAAGATTTTTTTTTTTTTGATTCAGTAATATGATGGACTTGATAAGGCTCTTGATTTTAAGCCTTTCCAATATACCTCAGCTGCAAACACACTTTATAGATTTTAGATTATATAAAATTCACGCAATTATATTAAAGTTAATATCATATTACACGGTCACACCTATTTCAGAACGTATGAAACTAAACGCCAGTTGATTAATTTTATTTGATGTAATGCTCAGTCTATCGGTTTCCTTATAAGTTGAAGAAAGGTTTCTCGACAGATTTCAATTCCTAGTCTAACACATGTATTTCAGAAATCAAACCTTTGAAATTCAAATCTAAGTTCTTATATGCTAATAAATTGAACATAATGCATGAAGTTAGTGCAAAACTAGTAGTGTATTGCAATGCGCACCTATTGTTAGCCAAATTTCTGAACTTCCAATTTAATAATTATGAAATGGAACGTGTAATATAGCAAATAGTATTTGCAACAAAATTCTATTATATATGATAGATTATACTTCATTAAAATTTCAAGTCATTATGCCACTATTGCTTCATTTTATTTCATATACATAATGCGCTCTTATATGCGGGTTCTAGCTTTTTTTTACTAAAGAAGCAATACGCGGTTAAATAGTTTTTATTGCAAAATCAAATTTATGCATTCATATTTAAAAATAATTGTATCAAAATGCAATAACTTCTACGTTAATGAAGTAATAAAAGTATAAAAACTTTGAATATCCAAATGTGCTAATTCAAACTAAATGTAATTTCTTTGTGGCAAGCTTTGCAGTGGGTAAACCATCCATATGTAGTAGTGCGACTTTCATTTATATCCCACATACTCCCACATTTATAATCAATTAGTTATTTTTTATACTAATTTTGTTTTAGAACTATTTTCATGGCTGAACGACGTTTGTCGAAGAAATAAAAAAAAACAGTGTTTTTATTAATTTTTATTTGAACTAATTTATTGCATATGAAATCACCGCGGAAAAACAACTGTAAGATACAGACTACTTACATTTTTAAATTTGTTTTTTAATTTTTTCTACATAAGTATTTGAATAAATATTTAAGTAATTTTTATGGCTTGATCTATAAAACATACTTAAGTCTAGATTTATATTAATTAATTAAAAATTTTGGAGAAAAGGATCTGTACTACATAGACGGATGAAAATAAATAATTAAATTATTTTAGACTATTATAATTAGTTTTTTGCCTTATGTCCTATAATATAAAATAATATAATATAATGACATTGATAAATGTAAACTAATAATTCTGAAACATAGCCATATAATATTTATAAATACATATATATTCATCGTTTTTTCCACGGAGTTTTTCGTACCAGTATTTTAATTTTAGTAGATCTATACAGTTGCATTTAATAAATATACTAATTTATTCCAAGGCAAAAAAATTGTCATTTTCTGACTTGCGACATAGTTTTTTCTCAGATTAATTTGTTGAATACAAATAATGTCATTTATCAGAGGCTTATACTAAATAATCCGTTATTTAAAAGTTCAAACATTGAGAATAGTGTTAACAATTTTTGTTTTAGATATCTAATTACATCACTAGAAAGCTTATAATATATTAGCTATATTACAGAAAAACACAACATATTTTCTATATCAGAAGTACAAACTTGCAAGTACTTTTACTTAAGTATGGAATCAATTCTTTGCTGTTGTAGAATGATATCAAGTTTAATTATGTGCTTTATCAGTACATACATCCATTCTAATGATATTAAGAACATAATAAATAATAATGGATTAATATAAAGCTTACGTTGTCTTCAACAAAAATGTGCAGATCACATAGAGTTTCTATTATAATGAATTATCTGAAAAAAATATTTCACTAATTAATAGCCATGTCTTTAAATCAGTATTAATTTAATATGTATATATATATATATATATTAATTATTATTATTATTATTATTATATTATAAACCTAAACGTATTGTCTTCTACCACATATTATTAACTTACCCTAAAAAGTTAATATACCATTAAGTGATAGATGAGATCAATCCTCGCAGAAACAACCATCTTTGGAGTTTTCTCGTATCCATTGCAAGTATCGTGTGACTCTCGTGTACACACCTGGATAACCAGGACGAGCACAACCATTGCCCCATGACACCACTCCAATCAATTCGTATTTCTTATCTTCTCGTTGAGCAGACAGGGGGCCACCACTGTCGCCCTGAAAATATTATTGAAAGGATATATAATATTACATATACGTTTTGTATTCATTATATGGCGCACAATATTATTAAGTTTGGGTCCTTTATGCTGCTAACAATTAAAATCCAGTCACCAATGTGGAAAATATTCAAATAAACAGACAAAGATTTTTTATATATTTATTTTATTTTTTTTACTTCTGGTATTCTTTAGGGGGAAGTTCCCAAGTGGCGGACACTTAAAGTTATTTATAAATAAATAAAAAAATATTTTACGAAATGTTTATTAAATTAAGATTTATGTTAGATAACAAAGTTAGAAATCAAACTAAATTATCAAAACCGCAATCTGTGCTAAAAAATAATTAATACTATCAATTAAACTTTGCTATCAAAAATATGATTTTAAACAATGGCACCTAGTACCGGACATTTCAAAATAACCTGCATTGATCACATATGTAGCCATCTCCACGCTCTGGAATGTCTGCACATGTGTTCTAGACAAATATTCTTATATATTGCAAAAAAAAAGTCACTATTCATCCAACCTTTTGGCTGCGCCGCACCGATGCTCTCAGCTAATGCATTCATAAGCTTTTCATTCTTTGACTAGGAAATACAAAAAATGTGGGTATGTAGTGACTGTTAGCACTCATACAGAATAAAATTAAATAATTGGAATAAATTACGTGAATTCTCACAAGAAATATCAATATGTTTACTGTCCGACACTGAGGGACGGCTTAGTGTCCGGTGCTAAGGGACAGACATTTTCGTTCATTTAATGGCACCTACTAAAATTGGTTAAAAGATCTAATGATATTGTACCATTTTACGGATGATAGTCAAGTACAACTTTTATCTTCGCATATCACTCAAATGTAAATGCATAAATATGCTAGAATTACTTCCATTGATATTTAGGTGACTCCGTGATTTTGCGCCTAAAACAGCAAAGGGTTGCTACCGCGGTGGCCGTGTGCGTCACAGTTGAGTCTTGGCGCGTGATCCTGCACCTGTGTGCCTCTCGCGCTACTTTTACTTGTATTTTGAAATGAAAAGATTTATACTCGCTTAAATAATACGTGTTAAATAGAGTGTTCGGTCTTTGGTGCCGTCCGGCGTTTCGGGACTTTCCTCTACATATAACTGTATAACTGAGTGTGATTGAAGTATTGAACTCAACTGGTTTGAACTCATACTGACTGTTATTGCATCATTCGCAAACTTAAATGACTTAAACAATGTTTTACGAGCTTTCGTTATTTGAGTTGAGACTTGGCCAAGGATATTTTGAACATACAATCTTGTAGCGTATGACTCATTAACAAACTGCGTTGTTTATATTCTGATCGTTATATAGTGGTTTATATTATTAACACACTATAGGCGGGCCCCGTAAAAATACTCATCAGACCAAACTGATATGTGTAGCGGGCAAATCGCTTGCTCGACACGAGTGCTCTTTCCGTCGCCTCGCATGAACACAACTGACTGTCACATTGAACATATTTTTTTATAACTCTTTAAAAAAAAAAAACCGTCTGGTTGGTTTGAACTATAAAAAAATTATTTAATTAATGCATAATTAAACATAAAACTAACAAAAACTAGTGGCGTATGGCATCGTGCCTTAAGGCAAATTGCTGAAACTTCCTGTACCATAACGAAATGTTCGAGGAATATTGAGTATTGAATGAAATATTTTTTTCCTAAAGCAATTGTTATGTCAATACAATCAGAATGTTTTTTAAATCATTCAATTCGGATGCTTATTTCTCTCAAAAACTGCCATTTTGTGTACACTTAGCTCCGTATCTTTGAAATGGCTGAACCTGCCTTTGCCAAAAACTAATCACCACTTCTTCCAATCATTACTAATTTAATGTTTTTTAGATCATTCAAATCGGATGCTCCGTTCTCTCAAAAACTCGATTTCTATTTTCTGCACTTTTTGCTCTGTATCTCCGTAACGGCTGGACCTGCGATTGCCAAAAACTAATGAGCACATCTCCCTATCAATAGGAATCAAATGTTTTTTGAACCATTCAAATCGGTTGATCCGTGCGCCCGAAAACGTGAACGAAAAAATGCGGCCACCAAAAACACACGCACACAAACAGACACATCCATTTTTTCTGAGGTATGCCAAAATGTTCAGAAACCTAAAAACCGTAGAAAAATGGAAAAAATTTCATTCGTGATTTTCCGCCCATTACTATATTATATATAGGTTAGTTATAACTAACCTACGGAGAGTTAAAAATTTAACGTACATTAGATATATAAACCACTTTTTACATACGTGAAATTTATGGAAAAAATCACCCCTCATGAAGAGGTGCTGGGACCCGAATAGCAAAAATAGCTGAACCACTTCAATTTAACTATTTGGTTTCAAAACAACGCAACTTTGACCTAAAAATGATTCAATAATTGGAGGATTGTCAAATTCTGACCACTCCACTTCTTCATTGTCATTATTTCCAGGATCTCTGGAAATAATCGGTAAAACTCTACGTCTTCTAGGATGAAAAAAATCTTCATCCACATACACTACCAAAATCAGTAATATCAGAATCACTTCCAATTTGTGATAAATTATTGGCGCAAACTTTACTATCGCTATCCGATGCCATTATTTCATTATTGCAAATAACAATGTAAAAAAACTATACAAATTGAACTATACAAATCTGACTAATAACTAATCTGACTATTTTATTGTTGTAAATTTTGCATATTTATCTACAAAACAAATTGCGAGTAGCTTGAATGAAAGAAACTTGAAGATAAAACATATTGTTTCTTATCCTTATTCTTATTCTAAAAGTCTTTCAATACGTAAATCAATTGAATCTAAAAAAAAGTATAATATCAGCTATTCTTTCAATATCATATGCAAACCGATCAGATAAAAGTATTTTGACTCGCTTAGTTAGTCTATTGAAAGCGTAATAATACCTTGCCCGCCGATAAGCAACAGTCCTCGCAGAGCGTAATTTTACGGGGCCCGCCTATAGTGTGTTAATTATACATATAGTGGCTAACATCACTAATTATACGTATCTCTCACAATTAATAAATCCTTTTCATTACAGAAAAAGACACAGCGCAGCATTTATTAAGGTTTAATCGGAGACACGTGCGTAAAGACAGTCTTTAGAGAACATAATTAATTTCAACTTTCCGAATGAGAAGCTGGAAAATCTGATGTACTAATTAAGTTTTATTGACTGTCCACATTCTGAATCAATTGATACCAAAATTGATATAAGTATGTATGTGTATGACTGCTTCACCGATTGCAGAAAATTAAAGTGGTATTTGATAAAACACACTAAAGACAGTTAGGCACGATGATCGTCTTGGCCACTTCGTGAATTAGCAAATAATTGCTAAATATTTCATCAACGTTTTATCCAAAAATCCTGAATCGATTTTGAAAATCCAAGGGTTATTTGAAAAATATTATTCAGAAATAGTGCTAATTGTTTTTTGGCGAAGATGACCCGAACTTTTCTTCACCATCATTTTTTGAATTCATTTGACGATTTTAATTACTCTTTGCATAATGGTATAGATCATGGTCTAATTCAGTTATTCTCAAAGTGATCCATTTGGACCCACACAACGAAAAAGGGAGTCCACTGTAGCAAATTTCAGCATCTGTTAATATCTATTGACTTATATGCTTTCGATAGTATAGTGTCATAGATGGAACTAAAATTAGAAACATAATATATTTTTTACAAAAATGGTAGTATTATTTGCCCCGTTACAGTTAATAAAGACAAACGTTTAAAAGACGGTTTAATAATTGTAGAACGGTACTAAATAGAAAAGGATGTTTCGCATTATTACCGATCTCCTAATAAATTAAAAGATTCGGTCGGGAGATACGCAATCGATTAAAGTTGTCACTAAACTTATTGCTTACTTTATTTTGTCATTCAAAATTCAATTTTATTCAAGTAAATGTTTAAACCTAGCATGTATATTTACTTAAAATTTAAATATGGGTACTCATGGTAAAGCGTAAGGGATACACGAAATAAAAGAGTTTAGGTACGAATGGTGTAAACATACATCCTAAAATATAGGCCTACGAAAAGTGGTTTGATTGTAAAAGTTCGTGAAAGTTTGGAATAATGGTCCGCGTGATTGAAATATATAGGGTGTAAAAATCAATATAAAATCGCATTGATTTAGTTTAATGAAAAGCGAAATCTTTGTTTGCTAATTGAGTTGCTACCACTTATACATAAGTCGATTGTCTACACATTGAATTTCAAGCAACTTTTGTTCAGATAAAATGCCGCTTATTTTTAGTTTATATCGATTATTTAACAAGTGAAATTATTTTTGATCACAATATTACAAAATTGGCAACGACTATGTTTTTGCTTTTTGGACAAAACGAGTATATAATTTATGTAACAAGAGTAATTTTGGCAAAAGTTTTTGTAGCGAGATACGATGTTAGTATTTCGTAAAAGTATTCGTAAATGATTCGGTGTTAATTTAGCTGAATAAATCCATTTAACATTTTAGCTTATACTTACATAAATATGTCTAACAGTTTAGTTGTATTTTGCTAATCCATATTTAGCTAAACTTTTCCAAAGTTTTAATACAAAAATATTCTTACTCAGTTTCTCTTGTAGTTGTAAAACCCAACGCTTGTCATTAAGTTATGATCTTGGTCTAGTCTTTAGTATTTTAATTTTTACCATTTTACCCATTGAAATTTTTATTTATTGTACTAACCTGACATGAATCTTTCAGGCCAACTCCTGGATATCCGGCGCACAACATGTTGTCCGTTATCATTTTTGCCGAATAATTGGTTAATCTGCACTCATCGTTACTTATCACAGGTACCTATAATAGGTTTTATTAATATTTTCATTTTGTGGATGTTAAATAAGACATTGAAGTCTTGCTTATCAAAAATAAATTATAACAAAAAAAAATTGTGGATGTAGACTTTCTAATAGATTGACTTCATATTTTTTAACAATATTATATACTTTAGTTTGGCAGAAATAGGGAACACTTTTAACATCCACATTTTTTAGAAAATCCTAATCAGATTTCTGAAATCCAAAATTTATTTTGAACTATTATTTTCGGTGAACAGGAATTTGTGTTATTTACACAAAAACTTATATGTATATATATGGTATACATATATAGATCTACATGCAATATAATATATAAAAAATTCAATTTTTTTATACCTCGACTTCTTGCAAAATGCACGACGGTTTGCCATCTTCTTTCAAGGTACCCCAGCCCGTCGCCGTAGCCCTCGTTCCAACGTACAAATTATCTAATAGATAAACATATTATTTAATTTGATGGAGATTTTTTTATTTGCTTAATGATCTAACTACGTAAGACTTCGAAGACAATGGTTTAATGGACAAAGTAGAAATAATTAATCTAAAAACTACGCCTAGTGATACGTAGAAATTTTACAGTGATGATAGTATAATTGCTTAAAAATGAAAAAGATTAAATTGATTTTTACCTACTTAGATATTTTAGACTTACTTATTAGTACACTTGAAATATTTATTTTGATATTTTTTTTAAATATTATAAAATATCATGTCATAAAATAATAACCTTGGCTTTTCGGATCAAGGCTCTTAGGCTGTTCAGTCAACATGTTTTGACTGACCATGCCCTGAGTAGATACATCATTTCTGATGGAAAGAATTAAATGAATAATTAAATTGTATTTTATGAATTCTTCTTCTTAACATCTTTCTATCAAACAGTTTTTAATTTCTTCATATTAAATGTAATAAAAATATCGAAAGATGCTCGCCCATAAATATCAAGAATTTTACGATTGATCAATATATGTGATAATCTGTTTTGAACGTCTGGAAGGTCTGTAAATATATTTGTTCAAAATTACATCGTGCTCATATAATACAACGTGTTCTAATGATCAATCCTGGTCTCCTGGATTTGTGCAATTAATGGTGTGATCTAATCTTATAGACCAGGGTATTGGCTTGAGAAATGTATCTAGAAGATATATATATATATATATATATATATATATATATATACATTTGATTCGTTCAAAATGTATTGATTACCTAGTAGAGACTTCGGAAATAGTTTAATCCAGGGACTCTGTATAAGATTTAGTGGATGTCATATAAGATTCTGGTACACAAATAGACTATTTGTGGTATTAATATCCAGTGTCAATAATGGATAATATTATAATAGTTAAAATTAGATATGTTATACTATACCAGTCTTATGAAGTGGTAATTAATTGTTTTTGAAAAGAATTATTCGAGGTTTTGAAAAAGTCAAAGATTGAAAAACCGCCAACTGCCTGATTTTATTAATCTAATGAAACAGTATCTGATAATATACGAAAAATGGTACATCATGTTTTGAAGTTTCATGAATTAAAAATATTTTCTTAATCAATTGCATGAAAAATGCAAAACTTTCTTTAAGCGTTTGGTGTCAAATTGATCGCAATTAAGAGAGCTCTAGAGGTGACGATAAATGACAAGTTTTCGAAAACAGTTATTTATACTGGCAAATTCCACAATTTTATAAGAAGTAATATATTATGAAATCTAATCTGAATTATCTGAAGGAGGAACTATTAAAATCGTATGCATTAGAGCACATTTTGGCACATTTTTAACTTAGGCACCACAGGAAATGAAATAAAAGACAGAAGAGCGAAATCGGCAGTTGCTGATGCATTAAGAATGCCACATTCATGGTCCATAAACAAGCAACAAAAAACTTAGGTTCTATATATTTATAAAGAATCTTTTTTTTTATTCTCGAAATAATATATTTATTCAAATATACCTGGACTTGTTGGAAGACAAATCGGCCTGATGAAGTCTGTGATAGGAACTCTGTCGTTTAGTCGGAGCAGAGCAATATCATTGTCGAAATTAAGAAAGCTGAATTCTTGGGCTATGGCTCTCAGCACGAATCTCGTTTCTGGTCTCTTTGTATCGTTGCATCTATCGTGTTCTCCAAATGTCACTTTTATCATGAACCACATAAACCTGTTGACAAAAATACAGGTTTCAGTCTATTTTACGATCCATAAACGTGGAGAGGATCTTACTCGTAAAACATAAGAGGAATATGCTGGTTAATTGACTAAGATGATTATCTTTGTAAAAGATTCAGCAAGACATCACACATATGATATACAAAACGTATAAACACAAATTCCATGTTATATTTAAAACATATTATTCATTATTATTAAAAAAAACTATGAACATATAACAGTAAAAGAACAAAGTGCTTACAAAGTTGTGGTGTGTAAGTAAAGGGCATAAATAATATATCTCAATGCATAGATATAGCATTAATGAACTATATGCATATTAAGTAACATAATTTTATTAATTTCTCGTAGGGCAAGTTATTGTAATCGCAAAAAAATCGAAAATGAAAATTTTTATATATCTTTACGGTTCAAAGGTTTCTGAACATTTTGGCATACCTTAGCAAAAATGGATGTATGTGAAAAATGAATACAATTTTTGTCGACGATTTTGAGAATACGGATCAACCGATTTGAATGATCAAAAAAGACACTCGATTTCTATTGATAAGGAAACGTGCTGATTAGTTTTTGGCTAAGGCTGTTCTGAAGATACTGGGCAAAAAATGCCAAAAATAGTAATTCAATTTTTGAGAGAACGGAGCGTCCGATTTGAAGGATTCAAAAAACATTTTTTTTTCAATTTTGGTATCAAACGATTGAGAATTATTTGAAACGTCGACAAAACATTGTATTTTGTGGAAAACAAAATGCTGCTTCAGAAAGTTGATAAAATAAAATTAAATAGGAATTGATACATCGAGAATTTTGATGGACAATTTATTTTATATCAGGTTTATAGGAAGATTCTTGTTGAGTCTCCTTTTAGCAAATGAGCCACTTGTGGATAACTAGTGAATTTTTTCATGATGTTTAATACAGCTCTATTTGATTCATACTAAACATGAAATTCACTTGAAAAAAGATGTTGAGGCAACATAATACAGAATTTAAACCTGTTTTGATAATTAGGCAAACGTCTCGAAATGCTTGCAACTTTAACACTATTTATTAAAGTTTGAGCTAAAAATTGTAGTGTAGTGCGGTCATATTTATATCAATATATCTTTACTTGATAGTTATAAATATTTTATTTTATAAATGATGAATTTATTCCTGAAATCTGGGCCACCATTACCATTTGGCACACAATTCACAAAAGCACAATGCCATAATTTGGGGGCATGCCATCTCATATTCACGAACGTCACATTTCCGAACAATGTTCCGTTTGTATTTGTCGCCCATTGTGAATCAACGGAGGAATTTCAAATATTTCACACATGATATGAATCGATAATACGACAACGAGCAATCAGCAAAGTTATATTTTGAGAAAACATATTCTTAATATTGATAATAAAAATTTACAAGAGCCATGGTATTGTGTATATTGGCGTGTGCCGATTTTGTTTTGCGACGAACCGTGGATTGAGACAAAAATCTTTCTGATTTCTAAAAACAATTTATGGGCATGGTAAAAAAAGTGGGTATGTTTACACTACTGTTATAAGCAAGTGTTATGTAAATTAGATTAGAAACAAATTAAAACTAAAATCCTACATTAAAGTATTTCTAAAATTTTCAACTGAAATGTTTTCGCTGTCACTGGAAATCAATCAATACCATTTCTATTTCATATGTTTGAAAAAAAACTAATAAAAATAATATCTGTAGTCGTATTAATTATAGTGCACAATTACACGATTGGATGTTTTAAATATACGGCCCATTAGTCAAAATTTTATTGCATTTTTAAAATTCAATCACTTTTCGTAAGGCTATAATATTAACTTCCCGTAGGGTAAGTTATTGTAATGGGCCGAAAATCTGAATTGAAAATTTTTACATTTCTCGACGTTTTGAAGGTTTCTGAACATTTTGGCATACTTCAGAAAAAATGGATGTGTGTGTGTGTGTATGTATGTATGGATACAATTTTTGCCCACGTTTTCGGGCGTACGGATCAACCGATTTGAATGGTTCAAAAAACATTCGATTCCTATTGATAAGGAGATGTGCTGATTAGTTTTTGGCAAAGGCAGGTCCAGCAGTTACGGAGATAAGGAGCAAAGAGTGCAGAAAATAGAAATCGAGTTTTTGAGAGAACGGAACATCCGATTTGAAAGATCTAAAAAACATTCAATTAGTAATGATTGGGAGAACGGGTTATTAGTTTTTCGCAAAGGCAGGCCTAGCCATTTTGTAGATACAGAGCAAAATGTACAAAAAATGGCAGTTTTTGAGAGAACTAAGCGTCTGATTCAATTGGTTCAAAGAACTTTCTGCTTGTCTTAACAAAATAATTGATTTTGGAAAAAAAATTTTTGTTTCAATTTTTTTTTTTTTAATTTTTTGTATATCGAAAATAATTCAGATTTTATTTTTAACTCTGACTATAGTTCTAATATACTTTAAACGAATAATTTTAACTCTGCAATTCAGTTTATATAATTTTATAATTTATATATATATTCTATAATTTAAAAACATTCAGTATTCCTCGAACATTTCCTTACGGTACGGGAAGTTCCAGCAATTTGCCTTAAGGCACGATGCCACCCACCCCACTAGTTTATTTAATTATTCATAAGCAAGTTGTAATCAATAATACTAAATATTATTTCAGACTCTTGTCAAGCTTATTCATAATTAATACTTAAAGGAAAGTAATTTTATAATATTTATGGTATTTTTTGTTGCTCATATCAATTTTGTAAATAAGACATTAAAGTCTTGATTAACAAAAATAAATTGTAACAAAAAAAAAAATAATAATATTTATGGAAGCTGCGCGATTTTTGCTTCTGAAAAAAAGGGCTGAAAAAGAGCATTCGAACATGAAATACAATGTTCATCATCAAGTTCTTCATATTAAAGCTTGTTAGACCACCAGTCAAGCCCAAAATTCTTGCACAAGGTTGAAAGTATTTTAAGATGTTCGCCCTGTTGAGTTTTATGAAGAACACTAAAAAGTTTTATTTTAACATTTAACAATGAAGAAACGGCCGAATGATATATAATGAACGGAAAATTTCAAAATCGGTGTTCATATCAGGATTTTTTGAGAAAACGCGGATTTTTTTTTTTGCACTTTTTTGCTAAAACTAATAATCGCATACTTGTTGTATCTTGATATCAATTATACATACACATACTTGTTGTATCTTGAGGTCACTCTTAGTCTCAAACGATTCAAAATGACGAATAAAATAAAATTAGCAAGTCGTATATTCTGGGAAAACCTAAACTTATTTGCGATATTAATAATTCAACAACGTAATAAAGAATAAAATTCTGTAATATTTATGTATTAATTTCAGAGATATCCGAATATTTATCCGACGTGATCACTGAGGTGATCTATCTTTAAGCAAGTAATAGTTATTATTAGAAGAAATTGAACAAAAAATCTTACTTTTACTTTTTAAAAGCATATATTATGTTATTGTAGGGCGTTGACTCGATGCAATAATGGGAAGTTGTTCGAGCAAATATACCTCATATTTCTCCCTTTGGACCATATCTCAAAATCGCTACCGTAAATTGGCACAGCCGTACCCAGTCTGCTAATAAAACTAATTATAGTGTGGATCAGATGCATAACTTTAATTTGTGTTTACCTGCAATATATTTGCAAAATTTCGATACGAATAAATGAATTAATAGATGAGCTTTTAAACATTTGAAGTTTTTAAAAAAACTATCGTTTGTTATTTTGCTGTAAGTTGAACATTAGTAGTTATTTACAAGCAATTAGTTTTGTTTTATGTGATATGTATTTTTTGTGACATGTATTTTTTGTATTTTTTGGATGAAATTTAAACAGATAAATAAAAATCTAACTTAACTGAAACAAAATACGGAAAAGAAAATGAAAGGAATTTCAATACAAGAAAACAAAAGATTTTACAAAGACTTTTTGTTTAAAAAATATGTTTTTTAATTATTATATTATAATTCATAATCTTTGTTCAAATGATTATGCTGTGTTGTGTTACATATTTTTGACAATAAAAGTCGTTATAAACCAATTTCATGTTTATAGCTGTTGTTTTGTTAACCTATTATTATGCCTGTCACAACCATCCTGGGGGTATGGATTGTTGTGATACTAGCCCGTTTCTTTTGATTTGATTTTATGACTTATCAATCGAATTTAAGGGCAGTATTTCATTAGTTCCACTTACATTTAGACAAATGTTCAAATTACCATTTAATTTAATTTTCTCTCAGCTAACTGGTGAATTAACAAAATTATTGCTGATCAAAAAACGTGGCACAATCGTACCCAGTCTCGCCAATAAGTAATTGTAAATAAAATCATGGAAGAAAAAACTTCTAAACATTACATTGATTACTATAAGAGACAAAAATGCATTCTTAGAAGCTTAAATATTTAATAATTTTATTTTTTATTATATTGTTAACTAATGCATCGCATCAGTCGAAGTAAATTATGGAAACAAGATATGTTTATACTAAAATTTTCACTTTCAAATTGCAGTGGGGTGCATGGCATCGTGCCGTAATTAAAAATCTTGGTACGGAACCCAAAAAAATTTACACAAACTGTATACACATTATTAAAATGACATTTTTTTCACCTTATTTTCATTAAGAGTCCATAACCACTAGACCTGCCTAAAAATTTAATCAGTTCTTCATATTTTCAATACAAGTACAGTGTTTTTTAAATTATTAAAATCGGACGCTTCGTTCTCTTCAAAACTGAGTTACCGTTTTTGGCACTTTTTCCTCGTATCTTCGAAACGGCTAGACCTGTCTTCCCCAAAAACTAATCAGCACGTCTTCTTATCAACATGAATCTAATGCTTTTTGAATTATTCAAATCGATTGATCGGTGTTCCCGAAAACGTCGACAAAAATTTGTATCCGCACACATACACACATGCTCGCACACATACACACACATCAATTTTTTCTAATGTATGCCAAAATATTTAGAAACCTTCGAAACGTAAAGATATATGAAAATTTTCATTTTCGATTTTTTTGAGATTACTATCCCCTACGGGAAGTTAAAAGTACAACACGTATTAATTTTATGCATCTGATCCACCCTGGTTTCACTGTGATCTTTGATTATATTTTGGGTAAGTTTAGGGAAATTTCAGAAAGCAGGAAGTTATCTAACTTTCCGGTCAGATGAACATTTCATCTACTACGTCTCTTACCCTTTGACGCAATGTGCGGCAGTGAGGACGTATCGGTCGTTGATGAGCATGCCGCCGCAATAGAAGCGGTTGAAGTAGCTCAGCCGGGCCATCCAGGGGAACTCGTTCACGCCGGCCGCCTGGCCGCCCACGATACGCGACGCGTCGTTGCGCTCGCCGCAGCCTGCAACCGGGATATAAATGATTTAGGGAAATACATGTGATATGAATGGTTTTTATGAGTTTGATGATGATGTTACTTTGTTGTGAATAAAAATCAAAACGCAGTATCAAAATGAGAATATACTGTGAAATTCATAACTTAGTTCGCGGATTAATTTGACTCTCTTAACTTACAATAAATGAAATAATTGTTACCGTACAACAAATTAATTTTCAATTTGCATTGAGTAGAAGCGTACCTTGAAAATTATCATCTTATGAATATATCATTAATATAACAAATCATGGCATTATGAAGAAATAAAAAAAAAATAATGAAAATAATGGAACTTAAATATATATATATATATATATATATATATATATATATATATACTAGCTAATCCGGCATATGTTGTTTTATCATATAAGGTATATGTAAACAATTTCTAGAATATCCAAAAATTGTCATTTTAAATGTAAAAGTTGATATTTTGAGTTTCTAACACCATTTACGATCCGTTTAATCATGTTTTTGTGTAAATAAAACTAAAAATAAAACTACTTACTACAATTAAATAATATTTATCTAGAACATCCTATCAAATTTGTCAAAACATAATCTGTCAAAACCATTTGACATTTGACGTATGAGCCGCAGTCGATTGTGCGATTTTGAATTACGCTTCTTAAAAAAAATTAAATAAAAAATGTCGTTTTTAGGCGTTTTGAAATAAATTTTTTATCTTTCCCACAACCTCTGAATTAGCACGAATATTTCAAGTCTAAGACTGGCTAAATCGGTTCAGCGATTTTCGAGTTTTAACGAATCTAGCATAATATCGAGCTCAATTTATATATATATATATATATATATATATATATATATATATATTATACTTCCGGTCCTACCTTGGATGCAATGCATGCGAAAAATGCTGGCGCACGCCTTAGGGGGCGCCAACGCGAGATTCGGAAATTAAGTTTATAATATATTATTTATATATTTTTTAAATATAAAATCAACAATACTTAAGATTATAATAAATAATCTAACTCAACTATGGATGCGGAAACACAAAAAGCATATTTAGTTTGCAATGAGATATCAGTAGAAACAATTAACCGATTAATAACTCTGCAAATTAGTAAATTATTGTTCTGCTTATTGCCTAATCTACTTATTTAATTTTTCTTCGTTTGAAGTTAACTTGGAATAGAAAAAGAAATTATCTAGTGCTCAATTCCGTGAGCGCAAACCTGCGAAAGATTAAATTAATTGTTGGGCATTATTGACGAAAAATTGCGAACTGATTTAATTGAAACGGAACTTATTGACAAAATAGATGCAAATTATACAATTAAAACATATGCAATTATAGATACAAACGGGTTATGGAAATAGAGAAAATATGAATGATGGAAGCAAAATTTACTTTGGAACAAAAATCGTTGAGCTTTTTTTTATGCCATTGAGTGTTGCCCATACTCTAAATTTAATTATTAACTATGCAGACATAATACTGATACAAATATAATTAGTTTATTTTTCAATATAGTAATTTTTTATATGTAATTTTTTATATGTAAAAATATGTATTTTTTTGCACCTTTTACTAATCGAATTATAAACGAAGAATACAATACTTTTAAAATTCGTTAAAAATTTAACATGAACCCTTAAATACCTCGGTATGGTATTGGGTAGACAATTGAATTGGAAATCACATATAGTGACAAAAAGACAACACATGAAAAACATGAGAAGATACCTGCATTAGTTAATGGTTGATTAGTAGAAAATCTATACTATCAGTTTATGATAAAATTCTAATACATAAATCAATATGTAAACCGATATGGACCTACAGTATTCAATTGTGGGGATCCAGTAAAAAAACAACATAAACGTGATACAGTGCGTCCAAAATAAACCTTTGTGACAAATAGTGGGAGCACCTAGATACACGCCAAATTGGTTAATTTACCAGGATATTAATATCATACAGTTGCAGAGCAATGTGCAACTGCAGAGGAAATAACTAAAATCTCAAGAAAAACAAAGCAAAACTTGAAGGGCATTTCAACCATATAGCAGCCAAGTTCTATCACCACCAACCATGAATTTAGACTAAAAAGTAATTAAAAGTATAATAGTAATTAGAAAGCAGTACTAACAATAAGATAAATTTAGTATCTAATCATTACATATATTTGAGTTATTACTTGACTAATAGTTACTGTTGGGTATTCTTGTTTATACCCAAACCATTCACTAAATGTCATTTATGACAGCTTGTGAATTAATACTGGAAATAAAAAATTCTAACTCTGCTGATGAATATTTCTGGCAAAATATCAGATCGTGGTTATATACGGTGTTATCCTTGTGAAAATGTGCCCATGAAATTCATATTTTGCATTGATTGAATATTGTACCTATTATATTATAAAATCTTTTTAAAATTGAAATTAAGACATTGGATTTGTTTTCTCCTAGCTGTCCACATAGGCGGTATAGAAAGTGATACTGATGACAAATTTTGGGAAAAGAGTAAAAAACCATTTCTATAATTATGAATTAACAGAGAATTATGCTGTACATAGTAAGATGATTGTTTGTTTGATACGTATCATGCGTTGTGATGTAGTTCATTTAGCTTAGACATTATTATTACTATGAAAATAGCCCTACTTTATAAGTAATTTTTAGTGTATATATATATATATATATATATATATATACATATATATACAGGGCCGGTCCTGCCTTGCATGCGATGCATGCAAAAAATGCGGGCGCAAGCCTTAGGGGGCGCCAAAACAAGTTTCGGAAATTAAATTTGTAATATAATATTTATATTTTTTTATATAAAATCTAGAATTATTTATTTAAAGTCTAGAATACTTAATAAATTATAATAAATAATTTAACTTAACTAGGGATTCGAAGACACAAAAAGCATATTTATTTTGCAATGTGATATCAGTAGAAACAATTAGTAGGCGATTAATTACTCTGCCAATTAGTAAATAACAGCTCAGTTTATTGCTTAATCTACTTATTCAATTGTTTTTTTTTTGTTTGAAGTTACGGGGGAATCGAAAAAGAAATTATCTAGTGTTCAATCCCGTAAGCGCACCCCTGCGAAAGGTTAAATTAATTTTTGGGCATTATTGACGAAAAATTGCAAGCTGATTTAGTTTGAACAAATTATAATCGGGAAAATGAAAAATGAAGAGTCAGTGCTTAGAAAAATGTCTGTTTATTCCGAAAAATTGAATTGTAACTTTTGCTTTTGTTGCAAATGTTTTGCATCTGTTGAACAAATATGAAAAATGGAAACAAAATTTACTTTGTAACGAAAATCTTAAGGCTTGTTTTATACCTAGTGATGTCCATACTCTAAATTTAATAATTATTAACTATACAGAAATAATACATATCAAATATAATGAGTTTTTTTTTTCAATATTGTTCAAGAAATGTGTAATTTCTTTGCATTTTTTACTGATTTTTGAACACTACTTCTAAAATACGTCAAAAATTTAACTTTAAAACAACAAGCTGATACTCTGAATATGACGGCTCTTAAGATATCAATAAGGAGAAGATTTCGACGCAATTTTGGATATTGTGAATGATGAAAAATTAAATTAAATTAAAATTTAAAAAATCCAACATGAAATACGAGTGTTATGTTTGAAAATTAAATGCTAGTTTTTTTAAATATTAATATTGCACATACGCTAAAAATAATTGAAAATTTCAAAATACTTGATTATAACCAACCCCCGAATCGCCTCGATTTTTAAATAAATTTAAAATCAATATATTTTATACGCTTTTAGATTATATCTCATTTTTTGTGCACTAAATCCAGAATAATTAAAAATTAATTTATTTATTTCACTTAATATTTTTGTTAAATTAAAGTTATAGAATTTAAGAAATGCATTTCAGAAATAGTATTTATTATTTTGATATCAAGTTCTTCATATCAAAATAATAAATACTATTTCTGAAATGCATTTCTTAAATTCTATAACTTTAATTTAACAAAAATATTAATTCTTTTGCTATGGTAGTCGAACTTACATCCTTAACCAATTTACTACATATTGAATATTACTAGAATGTGAAACTACGACAGAGATTGTTTTATTTATTGATATCGATAATAATAAATAAATTTAAAATCAATATATTTTATACCCTTCTAAATTATACAAATATGTTATATAAATATGAGAATATTTATATAATTTTAGTGATGAACTGTTAAAACGGTGAAAATTAATAGGGGGGGGCGCTAGAAAAAAAGTTACGTGCCCTGTATATATATATATATATATATATATATATATATATATATATATTAATATATTGATTTGTGTATATTGACAGTTTTTTTTAACTATATTCGTACTAGAGATGAGATTTTTTACTGGCTATATACCATTGAAAGAAGTCATTTACGGACAAGGATTATCGTGTACAGAATATAGAATACAAAATTGCATTATTTTGGGACTTTTTATACCTAGGAAGTCATAAAATTGTCTGTAAGACGAGAAATCGATCGCTTCTTTCCATGCAAATCTTTGCATTAGTAAAAAATATCAAACAAATGTCTGTACGTGTTAAGCGATTTAGTATCAGTTTAGGGAAATCGGATATGACAAATCCTGTGAGACAACTCTTCCCGGATTCGCTCTGAAGGAGGAGTTGTATCGGAGTGATACTTCCGGAGTGAGTTACCCATCTCTAATTCGTACCACATTTTTTTTTTACTTTTTTCTGTTGAATTCTTTTTTAATTGAACATTTTAAACATTTTTAAATTATACATAATTTGTTATGAGTGTTCTTTTTTTTGTTTGTAATTTTATTTAGGTATTAACTGTTTGTATATTGGTTAAATTTTCGCAACTCGCCAAAAGTCGAATATCGCCTTCAGTATTTGTTTTTGTATTTGTATTTGTTTTGCAAAGGCATATATCATAATACAGTAACCGGCGACTCGGTACAATCGGAAGAGTTTTATGGTATCCATTCTGTTAGAGGTCAGGGACCTCCTCGAATCTACATCAGAATTATTAAACTGTGTTAGTTCTGAATAAATTAATAAATGATTCGATAATTTATGTTAAACTTACGGCAAATGTGCGATGTGTTAAATGAGAATTCAGATCAATAACTCACTTTGCATATTTTTTACCAAAAATAACAAAACTTCTCGAAATATATATGTTCAAAAAAAATGTTGGCGTAGTTTTAAGATTGTTTCTAAAGGTATCATTAATATATATATATATATATATATATATATACATATATATACAAACATACATATGGTTTCTAGGATTGTGTAATTCAGTGTCAAACATCCGTGTTTAAATTAAAATACTCGTAAGTTAGAATTAACTTTAATTAATGCAGCATAAGTTTCTACTTTAATAAAATAAAGCAAAAAAAGTTATTTACATTATACAGGTAAAATACCGAACAGCGATCAGTACTCAAGAGTGAATTAACTACGTAGCTTTATTATAGATGGCAACCCAAAAAGTTGTCTTATTTCTATATGATGGATTCTATTAGTACAATTTCTGTGTGTTAAGGGCTATTTTCACATGGAAATATATTGCTATATTCATTTCCAAGTGAAAACTGAAATTACTACTGCTTGACATCTGTCTGCCCGAGACAAATATTGCACCTGAGATCTCTAATTGAAATTCCATAGCTAATCCACGGGAAAACCCAAACAAAATTGAATTAATATATGTTAAAATGAAATTAAAAATATACAACTGAAATTAAAGTTATTTTGAAGGTAACGAAAGTGATATAAAAACGCATGATAGAGAAATCAAAATGTAGTGAGTTAACCATACAAAAAATTTTAATATGAAATATTCTTACAAAAAATAATGTACTGAATGTACCTAACATAGTCATAGTATTAACAAATATTGAACGAAATCTTATTAATAAACTTAAAGAGCAACGTCTAATATGTATAATTATTTTTAGTGTCTATGTGTGTGTGCGGATACATTTTTTGGTGGACGATTTCGAGGGCGGTTATTGATGAGGAGACTTTTGCAAAGTCTTTGGCAAAGGCAAAGGTAATTTTTGTACTTTGAATAGCAATCAGAAGTTTCGATATTCTATAATCTGCTGAGATGATTATTTTTACGAATGCCTATTAAACGTCAAAAAAAGGCTGTAGTTTTCTGTTGTGAATATTTAGATAATAGAAATAATAATAGAAAAAAATTAAGACAGTTTGCTTCGAAAGCAGCAAAATCAATAATTACATAAAAAATTGTTTTCATATGCTTGTGGTACCAAATAAGTCTGATATGGAGTTCAGACTATGAAAAACTCATACAAAATTATTTTTTTATTTAATCAAAAGTGAAAAATATGACATATTTAATATGGAAGTTTTCATATGCATATACCTCTTTATCTATGATATAAATATTCGTATATTTTGGTATTGTTTCCTTTTTTTCATGCAGTTATCTATAATATTTTTGTATAATTTTTATTTATTTGTTCTAGAGCCTCATTTAATCATTAATATTTTAAATTGTTGTGGGGATTCAAATTTCAGATCACGTTTGAAGTTTAAAAATGATTATTTTTTCTCTTGACAGCTTTTAACAATGTCATTAGTTGTAGACGTTCGAATAAATATGAAAAAATTAAATTTCTTTCACTAGAAAAAAGAGAAACCCATAAAATATCGTAAATGCTAATAAACCGAAAAATTCCATTTATGATAACAGGAATAACAACACAAACATATTTATATTGAATTACTTGTTAACAATAAAATATTGTAAAATTAAAATGCTTTCTAGTACTCCAACGATGTATGTATATATTATATACATATGTACATATGTAGAACTTAAAACTTTTTGTGTTTTTCAGTTTTTTTTTTGTTTTTCATTAAATATTTGTTTGAATACACATTTCATTATATTCTCCATTACATAAATAAAAGCATTTAATTTTTTTAAATTTTAATAAACAGTGTAATATTATTTTGAACGATGAATGAAAACGAGAAAAAAAATAAAAAAAACAATTTCTTTCATTTTCATTAGAAACCTATAATAAAAGAAAACAGGTTATAGAGAAACCTATATGTATATATACAATGTAGAACCCCGTTTAGACAATCATGCTTAATACGATTTCTCGCATAATACGTCACATTACGCCAGTCCGCACTTTGAAACATAATGTTCTTATCCTGCATAATTCACTTTCTTGCACGTTTTTACTTTAATCTATGAAAAATCATGTTAACAGGATTTTACAGTATATTTATAGAACAAAATAATAAATAATAAAATAGTAAAACTCCATTTAGAAAATATTAGTGTGAGAAATTTTTCATTGCCATTTCATACCGCAGTGCCCAAAATGAGCTATTTTCAGTTGGAAACATATTTTTGATCCACATTTTTCAGTAAAAATGAACCTCGCTGCTGCCGGATGTCAGGTTGTCCAGAACGAAATTCGAACTCATGATCCCGTCCACACGAGTATATATATATATATATATATATATATATATATATATATATATATCACATTATGTGTGTGTTGTATATAAATATATAAATTATGAAGATTTTTTACTCACTACAACTGCAAGACGAGGCAGGTGTATCATGGGCAGGTGGATGATTTCCGAACACTCCCAAAAAATTCCTTGATTGCGCGGGCGGATCATTTTGCGTTGCAGACACGCACACTAATAAAATTGCGAAAATCGTATAACCGACAGGATACATTTTCAAATTAATTTATCTACTACACCTATTGTCACTATTCACAATTTCACTTTGATAATTAAATTGTAACACACTGGATTAATTTTGGCATCAATACATATTTGAAATTCTTCCAAACGTCGGTGGTTAAATGTTAGACGTTAAATGTTCATCGTCAGAGGAGACGAATGATTGTTTTGGTGATGTTGTATTTCGGTGTTTACCGGGAAGGTTATTTACTTTCTGGAGGAATCAATGTCCGGCGCTGGCTGTTCAAGGCAATTAACTGAATTTTATCTTCGGATGCGACTGCGGCGTGACATGGCTAGTTGTTCTCAACAGTCGTCCCGTACATATCAATGACCACATCGATACTTGAACTTGACTGGGAAACCATATCCAGTATTATACTTGCTCCATGTGCGTTCTTTGCTTGCGGTAATAGACCGAGGGCTAAGCGAAATTCACTGTCTATTTGTCATCCATTGTTACATACAGTAGTCCTTCGATAAATGACACCACTGTTTTTGTCAAAAGTTTGGCCGATTCATTATAATTAGCAGGAATCGAAAATTAACAAATGTGGATATTAATTTAAATATTATGCAGCATTCTCAGCAGTTTATTTTATCATATGCGTTTGAGTTTTCAAAAAATGGTTATAAGTTATTACCATTATACTTACCCTACACTCATTGACAGTTTAAGTACGGGTTATTGTCAATAATATTAAATACATTATATTATCTAAGTCATAGTGTGCGTCCAAAAGTCAAAATTGAATTTTTTTGCATATTTTTAAGTAATAAAAGTTTCTGGACATTTTGGCATAATTTAAAAAAAAATGGAATGTATGTGTGTGTATGCGTGGATACAGTTTTTTGTCAACGTTTTTAGGAGAACCGCTCAACCGATCTGAATTATTCAAAACGCATTCGATTTCTACCTATAGGGATTAGTACTGACTAGTTTTTGGTAAAGGTCGGTCCAGCCGTTTTCAAAATGCGAAGCAAAGAGTGCAGAAAATGGAAATTAATTAAATTAATTAAAGAAATTGAAAGATCACAGCTTCTGAGTTAAATGATTCAGAAAACATTCAATTTGTAGTGATGGGAAGACGTGGCGATTAGTTTTTGGCAAAGACCGCCGCAGCCATTTCAGAAGCTAAAACTGTAAAAAATAGTAGTTTTTGAGAGAACAAAGCATTCGAATCTATTGAATCAAAAAACATTTTGCTTGTGAAAAAACGATTAGTTTCTGGGGAAATTCAAAAAATTATTTTTTTTATTTAAAAAAAGTTAGTATTGAATCTGAAGCGGATTTTAATTTTAATTCTAGCTAAAATTTTGAAGCTTATTTGTATACTTGAATAAAATAATTTTTACTTCGCAATTCACTTTATATAATTCTTAGAAATATGAGATAATTTTTTTTCATTCTAACTTTACTTAATTGAGTTTTGTTCATATTACTTTTCATGTTAACTTTTATAAACGTCGTCGGTCAATTCATAAGCTCTTACATTTTGTCTATAAAGTACGAATAATGAAAGTTACAGTAATTTAATATTTCTCTAATATTTCATTACGGTACGGGAAATTCCAGCATTCTATCTTAAGGCACGACGCCATGCATCACTAGTTTATTATTATTAATGTATTTTAAAATGCTTATTCTCAATTTTTTTACCTTGATGATGACAAAATTATAGGTCGAAACGTATGGAAAACTGATTCTTTAAGATTTGTCCCTGCATTGCGTAAGTTATCAATCATCTGCATTCTTCTTTTTCCTAGTCTTTCTGTTTTACCTTCGTGCGACAGGCACTCTCTTTAAAATATGGATCCAATCTAGTTTCCTGTACTTTGCTCAGTAAAGTTCTTTCTTCTCCCACTTTTCTCAGCATTTCTTCATTTGTTCTCTTATTTGTCGGCCTTTCATAGAATCCATGACTCTTATACGTACAAAGCTCTGCTTCTAAAGAAACACCTTTTTGAATCATTTCAGGAGTCTAAACTCTATATATTGATGTATATATATATATATATATATATATATATATATATATATATATATATATATATATATATATATATATATATATATATACTGGCCGTGATGACAAAATTTGATTTGATGAGAAAGAGGTATCGAGTTCGAAATCCATCATTTTAAATAAAAAACTGTTTGAGAAATACTAAGTTTGTTATTCTAATATTCTTGATGTTACAATGAATATTCCATATACGTATATATGTAAAACATCCTAATAAAACTTGAATGAAGAATATCAAATATTTCATGTAGAATGTTCAATAGAATTATATGTAAAAGGTATGGAAAGCGAAGATGTAAGTTGAAACCAATATAATGCAGGAAAGCAAATAGAATAAGATACGAAATAATATTATTATAAGGCTAAATGCTGTAGTAAAACCAAACAAATGTGTGTGTATGCATACGTACGTTGATATGTATATGTATATTAGTATGTATACTCTATATGTATATTTACTTGTATATGAATAAAGTAAATAGGGCACAAAGGTTCAATTTTTGACTTTAATGTTGTTCTGCCGCACAACAGACCATATATTATGCTACCGAATCATACTGAATCTGTCAAAATGTCATGTATTTGCTGGGCATTCAGGCGTTTTACACATATACTGCAACGTCACTTGTATGTTATGAAGCTGGATCAGAAAGACCCTGTTATCTAGGATTGTTGTTTTTGTCATTTGTGCGGTTTCTAGGTTAGGTTTTGTTACTCACAACCTTGGAAAAATGCTTGACTGCACAGCAACCACATAGCTTATGTCAATATTTAGTATGGAAAGTTCTTCATAACATAGCCTTGCAATAACATTGGTCTGTTGTGCGGCATAATCGGTCTATAAGTAATTATATCGTCTAAACCGAATTGACTACATCACAACACATGACACGAATCAAACAAACAACTATCGTACTATGTTCAAAAAATTCTCAGTCGTTTTCTATTTATATAAATGTATTTTTTACTGTTTTTTTCGAATTTCGTCATTTATCCCTTTTTATCCCATAGACTGGGTAAAAAGTGACAGCCAGTGGGTAGACGGATGCAATGTCTTAATTTTAAGCATTTTTTACAAAGATAAGACTAATTATAGCCTTTATCTGATATTTCGTTTAAAATATACATCAACACAGTTGGAATAACTATTAATTTACTCTAGCTTTTTTTAGCAGAGTCTACTTTTTATATATTATATTCTTTTATACTTTTACCAAAGTAAAGTTTTAGTTGTTTTTTTTTACCCTACCCATGTGTAAGCTTTTGTAGAGCTTATATGAAAAAAATCTGTTGAACGTAATTTAACAATAACATTACAACAAAAATAACTCAATTTCGAATACTTAAGTATTGTATTAAGGTCTTGTAAACTAAACAAGAGTGATCACAACCAAAGAAACGTACAACGAATGAAAATACGTTTGTATTGGATTTTTAAACATAATCGTTTATCTCCCGATAGAGATGTCGTAAGAATCAAGGTAAAGGCTGGCCATTTTTTGACCTCTATTTCTAAATATTGTTGTTAAAAATCTCTAACTTTACTTGTTTATGATATATTGGTGGTGGACCTTTTACCTGCGGATCTTTAAGTTCCGCTCTACCCTATATTGTTCGTATATGGATATAAATGTTATATATTTAAAAAGATTTATTGCAGTTATGTTGTTTAAATGAATTTATTTAAAAAAATATTATTACAGTTATGCCATTTATTAACTATTTTAAGCCTTTTTCGTCTTAACTCGCCGACTAATTATTCATACATTGTGAGAAAGGAACGTATGTACATTTAAATATGCATTGCATCATAATAAGAGTCTCCTTTGCTCTGAGGATCTTTCTTACTTATTTCTTGTATAGTTCTATACAATATATATATATATATATATATATATATATATATATATACATCAACATCAAACAATCAAAATAAATCGAAACAAAATACGCCTCGGAATGCGTTACCTGCTGCTCTTTCGTCTCACAATACTACGGTACGACATCTCAGGGCCGCTCTGGGACAAAATGTGGATGATTTTAGTTCATATAAGGGATGATTCAAAAAAAATTATAAGGGGAAAAGCTTCAAAAATTTTATTTGCAATTTTGATTTAAAGTTTTTATTTTATACGATAATGGTTATACAAATTAAGTTGTCAAACAATAGTTTTTTACAAGATAGATATATTTTCTAATTAGGGGTGCATGGCATCGTGTCTTAAAGCAAATTGCTGGATTTTTTTTTAAACATTAAAAAAATTAGATTTTTGAGAATTTGTGAATGTTTGAAAAAAATTGATTTTTTTTTAATTTTAGTTTCATATTGTATTTTGAAAATTTTGAACATTTTTTTAAACATTCGCGCTGCGTAGCTGTTTTAGAGGCGAAATATCGAAGCGCGTAAGCGCCGCATTGCAGTCTAACCGATAAACATTGATACCGAACCCATGTAAACAAAATTTGTTCTTTTATTAAAATCTCCATAAAATATCTGATAATATGATGCACATATGCCTAATGATGCCGCTAAATGGCATTTCTTTACTTTTTTCATTAACTCTTCGAAACTGCTAGACCTGCCTTCCAAAAAATTCAATCAAAAATATGTTCGATTTTATGCGAATACTGTAACCTACCTTATGTGAAGTTAAAAACAAAATTTATATATTAGATATTAAAAAGATCTTGTTGGCGCTCACTTAATTTACTTTGCTTTTACACAGAATAAAGATATAATCAATATAAAGATGTTCGAAATAATGTATATAATATATTATATCATAATATTAATAAGATAAAAATTTCGAAAATATGTTAAAAAATCACATTTTGTTAACATTTCTAGAATATTAAAAATCATGGTGTGAAAAAATATTTTTTATTTTGTCGTATTAAATAATTTTTTTTAAATAAATATTATTTATCGTTCAAACTAAAAGCTTTGCTACAATTATTATTATCTCGTAGAATTTCATGAACTTGAATTGTTTGAAGTGACATCTTGCACGATTTACAAAGATGGAATTTTTAGAGAAAATTATACTTAGATGTTTTTTTATTTGCTATAATTATATAGGGTAGACCAGTCTTTCTCAAAGTGGGCGATATCGATATTGATCTCCAGGGGGTCGATGAAAGGCCTCGCGAAAAATTTTGGTTGTTGACGTTGGGTTAGAAGGCATTTGTAATTTTAGTTCGCCAGAATTTGTATCCCAACGATTAATTGGTACTTTATTAGTTTGGTCGTGTATCCATGGTGTTTAAATGATTTTGATACCATTTTATAGCTTTTTACCAAAAAATTGGCTATCAAAAGGAAATTGTCTGACCCGTTTTTACAATCTGTTTGACTCTGTTGTAGAGTTTTTAGAAAATAAGGACACACAGTTGTGTAAAAACCTGATATCATCAAAAAATGATATAGCATATCTCACAGACCTTTATGCATTGCTCAACAATATGAATCTACAACTTCAAGGCGATGGCTTAAATTTAATAAAAACAAAAAATATCATCGCTGCTTTTGTAGCCAAACTGTTATTACATAAGAAAAATATTGGAAGGCGGGAGTTTTATAATTTTCCAAATCGTGCAACAAAGACATGCTCGTATACTGCCAACAATTGGAAAATCCTCATGGCAATTTTATTGAAAGATTTCAAGATATTTTAAACTTGGAAATACCAGGTTGGGTATTAGACCCTTTTTCAAATGCAAATGTAGAAACATCAGCCCAGCTAGAAGAAGAGCTTATAGAATTAACAACTAATGAAGAATTAAAAATCAAATTTAAAGATGGTTATCAACAATTTTGGCTACAGAAGTCAATTTAGCAGTTATACCCTGGCATGTGTTCGGTTGTTCAAAAAATTTTACTAGAATTTCCATCGTCATATTTGTGTGAACGTGGATTTAGCGCTGTGACAATGCTACTTACTAAAAACAGAAATCAGTTGCAAATTACCAAACGCGGTGACTTACGACTGTTTTTGAGTCGAATGGAACCTGATATTGACAAACTTGTAAAAAACCATCAAATTCATCCTTCTCATTAGAGTTTGAAAATAAAATTTGAAATACTGTTTCTATTAATTTGATTATAATATATAAAATATATGATTAATGTCATAAAGTTGCGTTTTATTTGCTCTCACTGGTAATAATGTCTAATTTAGAATGTAAGGTTCTATTGTAAACTATTCAGAGATTGTATAAAAAATTTGGTAGGGGGGCGATACAAAAATTTTGATCTTCAAAGGGGGCGATGGGAGAAATAAGTTTGAGAAACGCTGGGGTAGACTTTAAGTAATAATAATGTCTTTAAGTAATATTTTTTGAGCTATGTTCAGTAAAATCCAGTTAATTTCTATTCATAGAAACATGTATTTTTACTATTTTTCTAAAATGTGTCAGATGTCTCTTTATACCTCATAAGCGGAGTAAAAAGGGACAACCAGCGTGTAAACAGATCCTATGTCTTATTTTTAATTAAAAGTGATTTTACAAATTATTAACTACAATATTCAATCAATGCAAAATATATATTTCATACATAGAAATATTCATCAGCAAAGTTGGAATAAATATTAATTTAATATATTTTATGTAAAATTGCTTTTTTTACTGAATTCACATTTTTATTTACTATTTTTTATTGTTTACGCCTTTGCCATGGTAAAGGTTCAGTCGGTCTTTTTTTTGCTCTATCAACATCTCGGCTATTATAAGGATTATATAATATTGAAATGAATTTTACTTGAAATTAACTAACTAAATTAATACATCTTAAAGAACAAGTGAAAAATGTATACTTAAAAGTTATATTAAGGTCTCATAAACTAAACAACAGTGCTCACAGTAACAACGAAAGAAAATACTTTTGTTGTAGATTTTCAAACATGGCTGTTTCTTTCCTTACAGCGACGTTGCTTTATTTGAGACTACGGCTGATTACACATATTTTGCCCTCTACTTTCAAATATAGTTAAAAAATTTCTAACGTTGTTTGATATTGAGATATTGGTGGTGGATATTTTTACCCGCGGACCTTTAATCTCCGCTTTACTTTATAAGTATTGTGGGTGACGCCGAAAGCTTATAGGTGGCTTACGCCAGCCAAAATAAATTATTCAAATACATGCAGAAGTGGATTTTTAGCATAATTTTGAAGCTCTCGTTTTCAGTGAATAATCATCATTAGAAAGTCTAAACGATGATTGAACATAAAATATTATTTTAGAAAAGTGTTGATTTTCATGTTTAGTCATATCAGCAAAAATATCTTAATTGAATAGGACAATATTCATGAGAAACAAAAAATAAGCGCGGTATAATAAACCCGTAAAATTTTGAAAAACATTTTGTCTAATCTACTTCTGCGCTAAAGACAAATTGCTAGAACTTTTTGTACAGTAATTTATTCTTTATTTTTTTGAAAATTTTGGATTTTTTTTGAGAAGGCGATATCGCCGCATGGCAGTCTATCGGCTAAACATTATACATATATTTTAATACGTAACTCAAAAAAATTGAAACAAAATTTGTACCTATTTCTTCGTGTCTATATTAATGTCTAAGAAATATCTGATAATCTGATGTGTATATGCCTAATGATCATTTTAACTACCAAATGGCCATTTTTTTAACTTTTTTTTTTGAAGCTCCGGAACCGCTAGGTCTGTCTTTCCAAATTCAATTCTTCATTTCGTCAAGTGAAACATTTTTGAATCATTCAGATCGGAAGCTCCAATCTCTCAAAAACTGTTTTGCCATTTTTTGCACTTTTCGTCCGGTATCTTTGAAACAGCTGGTCCAAAACCTCTGCCAAAAACTAGTCAACACGTTTTTCCATCGATATGAATCAAGTGATTTTTGAATCTTTCAAATCGCTTTCTAAATCAACGACGAAAAATTGTATTAGCACATACACATGCACACGCTCTTTCAAAGCTATATCAAAATGTTCAAAAGACCTCGAAACGTAAAGATATGAAAAATTTTCATTTGTATTTTTGTAACAGACTTATGTGAGCCGATTATGGCACACAACAGACCAATGTTATACTGAATCATACTGAATACTGTCATGTATTTGCTGTGCATCCAGGCGTTTTAGGCATAACCTGCAACGTCACTTGTATGTTATGAATATGGGTTAGAAAGACCCTGTTATATAAGTTTTTTTTTTTACATTTGTGCGATTTCTAGGTTAGGTTTTCTATCTGACAACCTGATAAAAACGCTTTTGTCAATATTTAGTACGAAAAGTTTTTCATAACATGGCCTTGCCATAACATTGGTATATTGTGCAGCAAAATCGGTTCATTTACCTTGGACAAAATTGTTTGACACATTTTGTGTTATGTGAAATATTGTAATTCAAATGTCCCGCCATTATTTTAGTAGTGTTGGCAATTGCGCTTTCCCTACCCCTATGTACCCACCATCTTTATATTTATGTTCATGTTAATAGCTATGTAAAATCTTTCTCTTCTTTGCTGAACCGTGAACCAAACAACATATAAAATAAACTAAATAATCAAAAGGAAGCATTTTTATTATACCAACCTACAAGAAGTTAAAGAGAAATTTATCTGAATTTTAGTTTAATTTTGTATTAAATTTCTTTTGATATTTACAATTTTCAATTTATATAACTAAAATGTAATTGTACTATCTGTTATACAATTTAATCTTATAAATAATGTTTTCAAAATTAAATAAATACATAAATAAATTTTAGTTTTTACATATACAAGTGTCTTCTAAATTATTTTTGATCCAACTCAAGTAGCGCCCGACTCGGGTGTATACTCCTGGGTAGCCTGGTCTGCCGCATCCGACTCCCCAAGACACTATTCCTGAAAAAAAATGAATAAAATAAATATATTATGATAATTTAAAACAATAAACTTAAAAATTATTAATATCCTGGAAGAGAAGTTTGTTTCCACAAAAATTTCCGGTTTGATAATGTTATATTTTTTCGAAGTTTCAAGTACATACTTTTTAATCGTTTGAGGCCAAATTCGTGAAAAGTACATGCATGTGTTTGTGTGCATCTGTGTATGAGAGCCGATTTTAGACCTTCTGTTGCTGTTTTTTTTATCAAAACCTGCTAAACCGATATCAAAAATTTAACGAGCATTCGATGCACCTCGGTGTAGAATAGACGACAGTTTTGCCCGACGATGGGCCAAGCCGTTTCTTGCTAATTTTCTGTCTGTTTTTTTTTTAATTCTGAACCGATTTTGAAAATTCAAAATCTATTAGAAAGATATCATTTGAGAATCATGCTGATTAGTTTTTGGAAAAGGTCGACCGGAACTTATCTTTATAATTAAACGATAAAAAGTGCTTTAATGGAACTTGGAAATGCGATGGAATTCGTGGCCTAACCGTGTATCTTAAATTATTCTAGTACTACTAGTGGTTGATTTATGCAAAATTATTAATGTTTGGAATAATAGGACGCTCTTTTAGAAAATATAAGATCGTGTTTATGCACTATAATTAATTGATTTACTGATGTTATAAGTTTTTTTAAAACATGTCAATTTAAAATTGTCCTGATTAGTTTTCATTATTTTTATTAAAAGCAAAAGTATAATTCGAAATTAATAAAAAAAATATATATAAAGAGCTAAATCAGTTCAGTTTAATATATTGCCACGATCGCCAACGTTGTGGCCAATTCTCTGATAAAATAGAAATGTCACATAGCATTGTTATGGTACTCGGGGCTGAGGAGAAACTGCTACCGGGCGCGTCTCCACGTGTGGATTGGAGAAAGCCCTCCCTGTTCTTGGCTCGCAAAGCCTGCTTAGCGGTTAGGAACATAGGGTAGGAGTGAAATAAAATAGCTCCCGTGTACAAAACTCCCCTACATGTAGGTAGGGTTGGTCACTTCACCTGACCATGCAAAGCGGAAGAACGTCAATGAATATGGAGAAAAATAAAGTAGAATCATTTACAGTACAGAGGATAGCTCAGTACCGGCGGCCGAGGGTTTGCGAACGGGCCCGAAGTCGTCGTCATCATGCGACCGTTTGGACAGCGTAGTAGACCCCATGGCTTCGCTGTCGAGAAATGCTACTGGGAGTATAAAAAAGAGCGTGGAAAATCAAATGATGGAGGCACTGAGACGCCTCGAAACACTTCTAACTGACCTCCACAAGATGATTAAGTCGAAATCCAACATTCACATGAAGATTAAGACAAAAACGAGTAGTGTTGCAACTGCCATGACGCGTTTTTTCGACCTCGATAATCGATGGTTGGAGAACCTACGGCATCCCACGCCAAAGAAAAACAGCCAAACTGTTGTGGAAATTGAAGAAGCGAGAGACACCGGAGCTATGTTATGGTATAATCTTTATATAACTTGGTATGACAAACAAGAGAGGTAAACGGCGTTTGGTGGAAGAGACTGCGGTTTCCTAGAGACCAAAGTCAAGCTCGTGGCCTCCGCTCGGTCGGTCTTGTGGGAGATTACGATCTCTTCGGAACCGTAGTCAAGCACGTGGCCCCCTTTTCATGGGTCTCACCGTTAGTATCTCTTTGGAGGGAACTAAGTATCACCGCTGCGCTTATGGACCTGTGAGCTGCCAACCTTCTCGCTCCTATTAACAGTCGGTTCAATCAATGCAAAGCCTCGGATAAATCATTTAAACTCGGGGAGACCAGTAGATCCTTACCCACTGACTGATACAGGGAATCATCTTTGCCGCTACCGTGAATATAACAAAGTGTTATAAGTGTAGTACACAAACAAAGCCAACATAAAAAGTGTTATGACAGCAGAATGGCGATGATAGAGCCTCAGCCCGATGGACTGAAGAAAAACAAGCGCTCATGGCTAGGAAGAAGCAGCACAAACAAAGCTCTTTTTTCTGTTACACCTGGTCGATCACTGGAAGCCACTAAAGCCACTAAAGGCCAAATGAGATCACCGAAGTCGCACTTGACTGCCTACTAAAATATCACAAACAAAAATACAAACCTGTATTTATTGCGTCAACCGACGTTTGATTCTATATCGCATAATGCATTAATTGATACTTTGAAGTTTTACAACCTACCGAATAGGTAGGTGGAGTATATTAATAGGATATATACGAACAGCTGCACAAAACACCGGTATAAAATCTGATCCTCGGATCTCGTTAGTCCGAGGAGCGGGGTAAAACAAGGAGACCCTTCATCGCCAGTCTTGTTCAATCTTATTGATAACAGACTCATTGAAAGCGCCCCATCTGAGATAGGGGTTATTGATAGAGGAAAATCTTAGCTTTTGCTGACTACCTTGTCCCTGTGGCATCGTCTCAAAAAGGTTTTCAAGCACTGCTTGACCACACTGACGTTTTACTATCAAAGTGTGGCCTTATAGTTAACTACGCTAAGTCATTTTCTAGCTCCATCAGAAATGTGCCACACGCACAGAAATCGATTATTGATAAAAGTATTAAGTTCTGATGTGGTAATCGTGACTTGCCCGCCCTCTCTAGGGTGGAAGTATGGAGCTATTTAGAAGTATCTTTTACTCCGAAGGGTGCTATAATGCGCGACCTGAACAAGAAATTACAACACATTATTGAGAAGCTGTCCAGCGCTTCTTTAAAACCCCAGCAACGGCTGTTCGGGCTAAAAACCGTCGGGATTCCCACATTATTTCATCAGCTTACGCTAGGCCCGCACTTGGGCGACACAATTATTAGAAAAGCCGTAAGATCCTGGCTGAGGTTACCAACCGATAACAACCAACGCCTACTCCTGCCAGAGACACAGACGGGGGTTTATCCCTTCCGTCTCTAAGATAGTTGGTGCCTCTCAGACGAAGGAACATACTCTTAAAACTGGGATGGACAGAATCACGTTACCATCAGCTTGAGATAGAAAAATATGTAAAACGCCTCACCGATAATGGAAATAAACTATCTTAATAACTTCAGTCAAACTATTAGATGGTAGTTGGCAAGCTGCTCCACAATTCAGTAGATGGTTGACCGACGCTAAATCATCGAAAGTCCCGCAGCAACACCGGTGGATTACCGATGGCACCAAAATCTTATCAAGCCGGGACTTCATCAATTCCACTCGACTCAGAATCAACTATATGCCCTGCAAAAGTTGCAACAGGAGAGGCCGCCGGGAAAATAGGTTTTGTACAGCAGGGTGCAACGCTCTCGAAACACTGGATCATATCTTGCAAACGTGCCATCGAAGAAACATACAAAGGATTGACAGGCATAAGGCCGTCACAAAATACCTTAAACGGTCTCTAGAGACGACGCATTCTCGTGTTGACTGGGAACCCATATTCCAAACACCAGACGGAACACGCAAGCCAGACCTAATTGCGTCGTAGGGACAATCCTCCATTCGACTTGACACTCAAATTGTGGGAAGTAATGTGGATATGGAGTTGACCCACAGACGCAAGATTGATTACTACAAGAGCTTGGATGCTTTAATCAAGGAGAGATACAATACTTCAGAAGTGGTATATGGTACAGTCACGTTGAACAACAGAAGCGTGTGACACTATGACACGGCCAACTTTCTGCTATCAGGTAAAGTCATTAAGAAAGAGGAACTAAAAATAATATCTACGCGTGTGTTGATCGGTGGACTGAACGGTTTTGGAGCATAGACAAAAACAACGTCCATGAAACGACGACAATAGGGTAGGATGTACCTGATTTCAGCGTGCTGCTTGCGCATAATAACCATCAGGCACGATACTAGGAGTTAGGTTTAGTGGGTATTGCTTGCGAGTTGAGTCCCACACTACCTGGTCAACCTGGCGACCGGTGTGCATAAATCCATTCTCCCCTTAACAAAAAAATATAGCCAAATGCCTCGTCATTTAATTAGTGACGCGCATTAGTGGATTAACGGGATTTCCACTGTCCCTAGCATTCTAGCGGAACCACTGCCAAGGAACGGGCTGGAAAAATTAGCGGGGAAAGAAGACCCTGTGAAGCTTGACCTTAGTCTGGCATTATAAGGAGACATGAGAGGTGTAGCATAAGTAGGAGATAATAAAACATAATCCAAACAACGCACAAACGTTAAAAAACGTTATCATAACTACATCTTTCTGATGTCATTGATAACTTATAGATGAGGTTAGATTTCATATGTAAAACGCCTGACCGAACAGCAAATACATTTTGACAGTTTTCATTACCAATTTATATGAAGGATTCCAACAGCGTTGTTGTAAGATTTAAATTTTATTCGAGATTTGATCCCTTACAAGGAGAACCCGCGCGTTGCTCGTCTGGGATTTTGATGAAATTTGGCACAATTGTAGATTTTATGCTCAAACTGACCGTGGTGAAACATTAGAGGTCTATGAAAAGCGGTTTAGTTATAAAAATTAATTAAAGTTTGCATTTTAGCAGCGCGCTATACCATAGCCGCTATACATAGCTTGCAACGTGCACTGTTATCAGTTCAGTCATAGCCCAATGGTAAAGTGACTGAACTTTACTAACAAACTTTAATAGTGAAATACCTTGTAACGTCTGTATTAAAATTTTTTATAAAATATTGGCTAGAATATTAATAATTTGATATTACGGTACTTCCTAGTCCGTCGATATTAAAGGGTACCTGTATATTGCATACAGGTACAGATTTGCGCATGTATCACTGCAGTAAATGATGAACGAACTTACGGAAAATTTTATGATACAGGTAAAGAGTTATTTAACAAATAATCATTTAATTCATTATAATTTTGTGTCTTGAAGTGTTTAGTTGTGATATTGTGCGTGATCAAAATGGCTGATGATAAAATTAATGTGCCCAGTGATGATGATAGTGTTTTTTCTCATGAAAAGCCAGTTATTGTGGATGCATTTGATGTGTGTAAAAAAACTATTTGAATTAAAAAACATTGATGGAGTTCCGAGTGTTAAATAATTCGAAAAAGCCATTGTTCTTGTAATTTTTTTTTTGTGATGCTATTATTGATATTTTAGAAGAACACTCGTTTGTGACTGTTAATGGATTGTTTATGAAGCATGAACAAGTAGTAATTATTGATTCCGGCGAAAAATCATCTTCACCAAATTTAAGTTCGTCTTTTGCGGAGTCGAATATTAGTATTGTTAGCACGGATACAACAGAAAGCACGGATCCAACAACGGAAAGCAATGGGAATACGCCATTACCAAAGAAAACTAAAACTTTGTTTATCCCATTAGATTTAAAGTTAAAAGTAATACAATTAGCTGAACAACATCCCAAATGGACTACCAAAGGCCTACAGAAGTTTGGAACAGCAGCGCTTAAAACAAAGTCAGATTTGAAAAAATGGCAAAGGGACGGTTTAAATGGCGGCACATCAAATGAAAAATTTGATCAAATTAATAAGTGGACATATGATAGATTCCAAGAAGCTGGCGCATCGAAAAAACCTGTAACTACAAAATTATTACAGCAATGGGCGTCCGTGGTAGCACTTCAGTTTGAAAGTGACTCTTTTAAGTTCAAAGCATCCGAGACATGGATTGATACTTTCAAATCCAAACATAAAATTGTACAAACACGTGCTACTCAATATTTCAAATCAAAAAAAGCGTTAGATATTTATAAAATATTGGAGGACGCTAGCAAATTTCAAAAATATATATGTAATATTTCATTGAACTTTGAAAATGATTTCATTATTAATACTGACCAGGTGCGAATACAGAACGGACGTTAAAAGGTCATTGTCTAATAAGGGGGAAAAAGTTATAGGAGACTTCACTAAAGTTACGCATATGGAAAGTTGCTGCCCAAAGTATTTTTATGTATGCGCGAGCCGAACGGTCAGTTTGGACCAAAAGTTCAAATTGATGTTCAAAACTTTGAACACGAATTCAAAAATATTTGTGTCACTGCGTCGAAAAACGGTAAAATGACGAAGGAACTTTTTTCATATTTTATTGATAATATGCTTAAGCCATATGATAAAGGGAGAAATTTTTATTAATATTAGATTCTTGGGGTGGTAAAACTGATCCATCACTTTTCAATAATTAGTTTACAAACGAAGTAGGGCAACGAACCAGTACAGTAGAAATATTACCACCCCTTCGCACACCATACTGCCAGCCTTGTGACATTTATTTCTACAGACAGGTAAAGTTATTTATGAAGAAAATTTAAAATTGTTACCAAATTAGGCAATTAGAAAGAGAATTAAATAGAAGAGAAGATGCCTTAAGGATACATTCTCTAATTCATCATCAGTTATCTGCGCATATTTTTCAGAATATGATCCAATATGCTTGGTTTGCAAGCAAACTGGCTAATACGAGAGAAATTTTTTTGAATGTGAATCAAGTATATTTCGCGGAAACCGTCGCTAGTGAAAAATGTTTATGTAATACTACTGCATTTGTGAAATGTGCTCATTGCAATTTATTTTCATGTTTTTCTTGTTTCTATGATAAGTACCATCCCGCCAATTATAAACCTTAAAGTAGTTAATATATGCAAATAAATTACATTTTTTCTTCCTTGTTATATGGTACAGCGCGCAGCTAAAATGCAAACTTTAATTAATTTTTATAAATAAACCGCTTTTCATAGGCCTCTAATGTTTTACCACGGCCAGGTTCGGCATAAAATCTACAATTGTGCCAAATTTCATCAAAATCCGAGACGAGCAACGCGCGGGTTCTCTTTGTTAGATTGCTGCTTCACATGTTTCTAAATTATTATTCAATGAATTACTACTTATAGCAACTTCTAAATTTGTATCGAAAACATTTTTTAATATTGACAGAAAGTCTAAGGTTATTAGCTTACCAACTATCTCATGCCTCTCGCTGGTCTGGATGAGTAGAGGTCCACCACTATCACCTTGGCACGAGTCTTGTCTTCCTTTACCGGCACATAACTGCAATTGATACATGATTTTTTTATTATTTATGAACAGCAATCAGAACTTAATAGTCTTACAAGCTGTTGTGCTGATTTTGACTTAATACGAGCCTGTTCTGACAGCTGGCAACCCAAACAGTTATGGCAACAACTGTATGATGTATTATTATTACAATTTCTGTCATAGGGCGAGTATTTTTATTGGTGCAGCAGAGCCGGGTGAAGGCTTTTTTTACTTGTTGTTAATGCTCTAGAAGATCATTCTTTTGGAATAGTTAATGAATTATATATGGATCTTGAAAATAAAAGTGAGGATTCTGACGAAACATCGTCTTCAGCAAACTTTAGTTCGTCTTTTACAGAAACAACAAATGAAAGTTCGAAAAGTACTGAACTAACTACGGAAAGTGAAGAATATGAGCCAATGGAAAAAAATATAAATCGTTATTTATTTCGATAGATTTAAAAATCATGGTGGTGCAATTAATTAGCCGATGAGCATCCGAGTTGGACTATTAAAAGTCTGCAAAAGTTTGGTTCGGATATTATTAAAGATTTGAAAAGGATATTATTAATGGCAGTACTTTGAGCGAAAAATTTGAAATAATTAACAAGTGGACATTTGATAGGTTTCAACAAGCTCGTGCATTGAGAAAATCCGTTACATCTAAATTATTATAACAATGGGCATCTGCTGCCGCCTTTCAATTTTAATCGGATAATTGATGTGATTTTGGACGAATCAAAAAATTTTCAAAAGTATATATCGAATATTATACCGATTTTCAGTAAAGATTTTGTTATAAATACAGACCAAACTAGATGTGAGTATGGATGAGAATAGATGTTAAGATAACTTTATCGTATAAAGGAAAAAACGTGACGGAAATGTTTTTGGGAGATTTTAGTAAAGAGACTCACACTTATACAGCACAGTACTCTATGACAGCTTCCGAAAAACTACTGCCTAAAATATTTTTATGTTTGCGTGAGCTAGCGGGCGAATTTGGCCCAAGATATCAAAAATACATTTGGAAACGTTTTTCTGACTACATCTAAAAGCGGAAAATTAACGAGAGTTCATTTTGTGTCCTACATTAATAATGTTTTATGGCCATATGTGGGAAACAAAAAGACATCATGAGATGGTCAGACAGACTCAGAATTATTTAATAATTTTACAAATGAAGACGGGGAAGGAACTAGCACCATAAAGATTATTTCTCCGCATTGTACACCTTATTGTCAACCTTGTGACGTCATTTTTTTTAGGCAAGTGAAGGGGTTTATACGAAAAGTCCAAAATTGTTACTAAGTTACACAAATTGAAAGAGAACTGAATCGAAGAGAAGCGATCAAAATTCATTCATTAATACACCACCAGTTATCCGCTGTTTTATTTCAAAAAATGATAAGATATGCATGGTTTGCGAGCAAATTAGAAAGTACAGGAGAAGTATTTTTGAATGTGAAACAGGTATGCTTTCCTGGATCTGTAGGTAGTGCCAAATGTCCATGTAATACAGCAGTTTTTTTAAAATGTGCTCACTGTAATGCATTTTTATGTTTCTCATGTTTTTATGATAAATACCATCCAGTAAATTGTAGTTCTCGAAGTTAAATATATCTTATTCATGAAAAAAATGTTTTATTATTAATATGCAATGCAAATACATGTATTTACAGAGTTCTTTCATATGTATATATCAACTATTTACAAATATCATATATTTATGTATTAAACAACAAATGTTTTTATGTAGTATATGTAACTAATTGATATTAATTATTATTTATAATAATATTTAATCAGATAGATGTGGAAATAAAATTTTAAAAAATAACTCTACCAGGGTTCGAACCAGCGCATATCTGTCTTCGACTCTTACAAAATAGTGCTGTGAAATTGACGAGCACTCAATTTTCTAACCTGTAACGGAATTTTCTATAAAGTCTGCTTCTAGTTAGTCTTATTAAAAAAATGTTTTAAAACTAGTTCCTTTTTAGACAAATTCATCCTTTTATAATAAAAATTCGAAATTTAAAAAACGTTAAAGCATTCAGGATTATTTTTGTGAATGACAACGTGAGTAGCAAAAATATACAAGGAACAGTAAGGGAGTTATATTAGCGGTTAAAATTCCTTATGGACAAAGAACTAAGGTAAAAAATTATTCTTACCGCTCTTTTTTGTAATTTAAATATATTCTTTAGTTAAATATATTATTTTGATAAAAATCCCTAGAATTGCATTCTACATGCAAGAGACAAAGAGGAATTAAATAAATAATCGGTTTAAATTGCCTGTTTTCGATTTATTATTCTAAGTATATATGACCTGAATTGCAGAATGCAATTTTTCCATTCTTTCATCTTTTTTGTGAGTGTATTATTCAGATGATTAAGGGATGTCTTATCCCTTTGATAGATGAGAATGTTGCCAGGTACGTCTTGCTTTTCGTTTCTGTGCAATTAGCTTCCTAATCTCTAGCGGAATTATTATATTATTATTTCTTGGAATAATATTCAGGGTGATCTGCTTGGTTGTTTTACGTACAAGCTCAAAAAAATCTTTTTTAATTTCCCGTAGGGTAAGTTATTGTAATGGGCCGAAAATCGAAATTGAAAATTTTTACATTTCTCGACGTTTTGAAGGTTTCTGAACATTTTGGCATACCTCAGCAAAAAAGGATGTTTGAGTGTGTGTGAGTGTGTGTGAGTGTATATGTATGTATGGATACATTTTTTCGTCCACGTTTTCGGGTGTACGGATCAACCGATTTGAATGGTTCAAAAAACATTCGATTCCTATTGATAGGGAGATGTGCTGATTAGTTTTTGGCAAAGGCAGGTCCAGCAGTTTCGGAGATACAGAGCTAAATGTGCAAAAAATGGCAGTTTTTGAGAGAACTAAGTGTCCGATTTGAATGATTCCAAAAACTTTCTGGTTGTTTTAACAAAATAATTGATTTTGGAAATTTCCAAAAAAGTTGGTTTGTATATCGAAAATAATTCAGATTTTCATTTCAATTTTGTTCTAATATACTTTAAACAATTTCAACTTTCCAATTTAGTTTATATAATTCTTATAAATATAAATAGACAATGTTACAATATTTATAATAATCAATTTTAAAACATTTTATTTATATTATTTATATTCCTCGATTATATCGTTGCGATACGGGAAGTTCCAGCAATTTGCCTTAAGGCACGATGCCATACACCCCACTAGTTTTATTTTCTATATCAATAAAGTTAGTAGGCCTTGATTTTGGAAATAATTTTGGTTCAAGTATGGATTTAAATTGTGTTCAGTTAAAAAATTTGTTTTGAGGAATGTGATTGTTGTTAGCTGGAGTAGGAAATGTGCTAAAGGTCATAAGTATTGGAGAATGATCAGAAGAGAATCGTAACTAGATTCAATATTAAGATTTGAATGAGCAATACCTCTTACAATAAAAAAAATCTAAATGGTTTGGAACTTTAACTGGATCAGAAGGCTAATGTGTTGGTCTACAAGTTGAAATACTCGTATAGAAGAGGTTATTTTGCTCTATGGCTGCATGAAGTACCTTACCTTTGGCTGTAGTCAGTCTAGAACCTAAGGCAATATGTTTACAATTAATGTCGCCACCAATTATAAATTTATTACCTAATTGTAAGAAAAATGAAGAATACTGAGAACAAGAAACTTGGTGGACAATAAACAGCAGAAACACAAAAATTATATAAATTTGTTTTAACAGAAATTTGAATTGTTTGTAGAAAATCATCACAAATATTTGGTAGAGTAAAGTGCTTTATATTATTTTTGATTAATATAGCTGACGCGCCGCGACCCCTGCCACTTGGATGATTTGAATTTTAAGTAGTGTAGATGAAAAGTAGGTTTTTTCAGTGAAGTGTGATTCTGAAATTAATAAGATATCTATTACGTCAAATTTTAAAAAACATTCTACTTCATTTTTGTGAGGTAAAAAACTGTTGGCATTTCATTCAGCAATTTTAATTATATGAATGAATATGGGTCCCAGTTTGTTCTTATGCAATCGAATGCTTTGAAATTTAGAAACAGAAGAAAATTCAAACGGGATGTTGTTGATAAGTAGGGAGTTGATATCATTACTTATTTTTTGTTCGATGGGCCATACTTAACATCGCGTAGGGTAAGTTATAGTAATGGCAAAAAATCGAAAATAAAATTGTTTATATATCTTTAAGTTTGAAAGGTTTCTGAACATTTTGGTATACTTATACCTATGTGGATCGATTTTACGGATAACACGGATCAATTTGAATGATTAAAAAAAACATTCGATTTCTATTGATAAGAAGACGTGCTGATTAGTTTTTGGCAAAGGCAGGTTTAGATGTTCCGAAGATATGGGCAAAAAGTTCCAAAAATGGTAATTATGAGAGAACGTAGCGTTCGATTGGAATGATTCAAAAAACATTTTACTTGTATTGACAAAATTAAAAACCGTTTAAGTTTTTGCGAGTTGAAAATGGCATTTAGCCTTGAAGCAAGTTGCATGAACTTCTCGAAATGTGTAAGAATTGACTTATTCAATCGAAATTGAAATTTAGATATTTAGATACAATTTTCAACTATTTATTTCAAAAATAAACTTATCGCTTTCAATTAAATCTAAACATTGCGCTTTTCAATAGAATTTTTTCGAACACATTTAAATTAACTGTATTTATATTAATTATATTGTAGAGACACGTGCTTGTATGGCCTAAAATTGTAGCTTATTATTTTTAAATTTGAATGAATTATTAATGTTTGACTCATCGCAAAAGCAAATTTTGACTATAATATTTCCAAACTTTAATAAATTTTTAACATTAAATTATTTGTCGTAGGGCCATAACATTTTAGTATGTTTTACAAGACTATGATATTTATTGCCAGAAAAAGGTTCATAAAAATCGGCAAACATTTTTATTCAACAGTTAATTTCAAGAAAACGGCCCGGTAGATTTTTACCTATAATTAATAATTATCAATCTCAACCAATATCTTTCGAACGGTTTTTAAACTTTCAAAATCGATTCAGAATTTTTACTTTTCTGCTATTTATAAAGAAACGGCTTTGCCGATTGTCGGTTGGTTGACAAAACTGACGAAAAATAGTTTTTATCTAGATACGTCGAATGGCTTTTAAATTTTTGAAATCGGTCTAGCCGTTTCTGAGAAAACGTCGATTCACGGCAAAAAAACTGTTCACACACACACATACTTTTTCCAAATTTGGTCTCATTCGATTCAGAATGGCTGGAAACGTCGAGAAAATATAAAATTAGCGAATCGGATTTTTTATGAAAACAAACTTCTCCTTCAGGAAGTTAATAAATGCTATTTGGCGGACAAAAATGATCATTAGATGTGCATATGCATCAAATTATCACATATTTTATAGATATTTTAATAATAAGAACAAATTTTGTTCTGTTATCCTGCGACACGCTTTAAATTTTTTGTTTCCGCACAGCTAACTTATCGCGATTGCTTTGAAAAACGTTCAAAATTTCCAAAATAAGTCAAAGTATAAAGAAAAATCAAATTTTTCAAAGAGGGCAATTTTTATTTTCTCGAAGTTATACAATAAAAATTGAATCTTTTTTTAAAAAAATAATTTTTCGTACGGGAAGTTCCAGCAATTTGCCTTAAGGCACAATGCTATGCACCACTAGTTTGAGTCTTCTCTTTATTGAGCCGAAGAATATTAACTTCCCGTAGGGCAAGTTATAGTAATCGCAAAAAAATCGAAAATGAAAATTTTTATATATCTTTACGTTTCAAAGGTTTCTGAATATTTTGGCATACCTTTGTTAAAAAAATGGATGTATGTGTGTGTGTATGTGCGTGTATGTGTGTGTAGATACAAATTTTCGTCGACGATTTCGGAAACGCCGATCAAACGATTTGAATAATTAAAAAAACATTCGATTCGTATTGATAAGGAGACGTGCCGATTAGTTTTTGGCGAATTCAGGTCTAGCCGTTCCGAAGATACGGGGCAAAAAGTGCAAAAAATAGTAACTTAGTTTTTAAGAGAACGGAGCGTACGATTTTAATAATTCAAAAACACTTTACTTGTATTAACAAGATGAAGAATTGATCAAATTTTCATGAAGGCAGGTTTAGCGGTTTCGGAGATATAATGAAAAAAGTAAAAAAAAAATGCCATTTGGCGGTCAAAAATGATCATTAGACATATGCACATCAAATTATCAGATATTTTATAGAAATTTTAACAATAAGTACAAATTTTGTTTATATTCCTATGGGTTCCGTACCAATGTTTATCCGTTAGACGGCGACGCGGCGCTTACGCGCTTTGACGTTTCGTCTCTATGCAGTCAAAGCAGTACGATTGCTTTGAAAAAAAGTTCAAAATTTCCAAACTATGTCAAAATAAAGAAAACATTCTTTTTTTCAAAAAAAAAAATTCGACAAAAAAAAGTATTTTTTTGTCGAATTTATAGTTTCTCAAAAATCTAATTTATTCGAAGTAAAACTTTTTCAAAAATGTTAATCGTTTTAAAAAAAAAAAAAATTGGTACGGGAAAGTTCCAGCAATTTGCCTTAAGGCACGATGCCATGCGCCCCACTAGTTAGAATTGTTTTGGCATTTAATTTTCTTGTGACAGTATATTTCTTACCATGTTGGGCGTTATCCTAGAAGCTCTGTACTTCATTGATCGGCATTGGGCAAGACTGAGGATTGGCACGTTTACTTCCTGCACGATACCTGGCAAGGTTCCACCTTCGCTAGTTCGGCCCCAACCTACCACGGTTCCTTCCTTGCCGGCAGGATCGCTGTAGGTACGCGGCAGGCAAACCGGCCTGATGGTTTTACCTGCACATAATTATAAAATGTACAATTACTGACAATTATATTCGAATAATTAAATTACTGTTCATAGATAGAATAACGATATAACTGTTTGGCCGTCTTCTAGTATTAAAATGCGATATGTGCTTCCTGGAACTAATAGCTTTTGTTCGGAGTGTTATGGAATAAACTATAAAATATTTAATTATAAAATATGTTTTATATGCATGTCAGTGCTAATTATGTGATTTTCCATTGTTCAATCTCTACAAGTGGTGATATAAAATAATATGTCGAAACATATGGTAAAATAAAGATTCCCTAAAAATATTTTTTCATTGTGCTTTTGAAAATTTTATGTATATATATTTATATATATATATATATATATATATATATATATATATTAGAGCCGGTTCTACTTTGCGATGCATGCAAAAATGCGGGCGCACGCCTTAGGGGGCGCCAACACAAGGTTCGGAAATAAAATTTATTATATAATATTTAACTTCCCGTATGGTAAGTTATTGTAATCGTCCAAAAATCGAAATTGAAAATTTTTGCATTTCTCGACATTTTGAAGGTTTCTGAACATTTTGGCATACCTCAGAAAAAATGGATGTGTGTGTGTATGTGTGTGTTTTGTGTGTCCGCCTTTTTTCGTTTACGTTTCGGGTGCACGGATCAACCGATTTGAATGGTTCAAAAAACATTCGATTCCTATTGATAGGGAGATGTGCTGATTTGTTTTTAGCAAAGGCACGTCCAGCAGTTACGTAGATAAAGAGCAAAGAGTGCAGAAAACAGAAATCGAGTTTTTGAGAAAATGATCTAAAAATCATTCAATTAGTAATGCTTGGTAGAAGTGGTTACTAGTTTTTGGCAAAGGCAGGCCCAGCCATTTCGAAGATACAGAGCTAAATGTGCAAAAAATGGCAGTTTTTTGAGAGAACTAAGCGTCCGATTTAAATGATTCAAAGAACTCTCTGCTTGTTTTAACAAAGTAATTGATTTTGGAAAAAAAATTGTTTCAAAATTTTTCTTTCAACATTTTTTTTCAAAAAAAAAATTTTTTTTGTATATCGAAAATTATTCAGATTTTATTTTTAATTCTGATTAAAATACTAAAATACTTTACACAAATAATTTCAACTCTGCAATTCAGTTTATATAATTCTTATAAATATTAGACAATGTTACAATTTTTATAATAATCTATTTGAAATATTTAATATTCCTCGAACATTTTGTTACGGTACTGGAAGTTCTAGCAATTTGCCTTAAGGCACGATGCCATACACCCCACTAGTTATTTATATTTTTTAATAGAAAATCTAGAATACTCAAGGGATTATAATAAACATTCAAACTTAACTATGGATATGGATACGGAGACACAAAAAGCATATTTTAATTTACAATGTAGAAACAATTGATACCTTCGCAAAATAGTAAATTATTGTTTTGCTCATTATCCCATTATCCCATTTTTTCTTCGTTTGGAGTTAACGTGGAATTAAAAAAGAAATTATCTAGTATTATTCAATCCCGTAAACGTAAATTAAATTAATTATTGGGGCATTTACATTTACAATATCAGCTGAAAAAATATTTACAATTTATAATAAAGAAAATTAAAAATGGGGAGCCAGTCGTTAGAAAATGGCTTATTTATTCTGAGAAATTGAATTGTAACTTTTGTTTTTGTTGCAAATATTTAGCATCTGATGAATTTTGAATGTTGAAGACATGCTTGGTTTGGGTTATGGAAATGAAGCAAATATGAAAAATGAAAGCAAACTTTGGACCAAAAATTGTTGATTTTTTGTACCTAATGCTCTCATACTTTAAATTTAATTATTAACTTTGCAGAAATAATACAGATACAAACATTATTAGTTTTTTTTGTTTTCAATATAGTTCAATAAATATGTAATTTCTTTGCATCTTTTGCTAATCTTTGGACAATACTTTTATAATACGTTAAAAATTTAACTTTAAAACAATAATCTGATACTTTGAATCTGATGGGAAAGTAAAGATGAATACAATTCGGTCCTTACGATATCAATAAAGAGAAGTTTACGATGTAATTTTTGGATATTGTAAATAATGAAAAATTAAATAAAAATTTAAATTTAAAAAATCCAATATGAAATACGAGTTTTATATTTAAAAATGAATGGCTTGTTTTTTCTTTTGTTATTTTGTTCAAAATAAATAAGTAAAATACGTTAGAAATAATAGAAAATTTAAAAATTTTTGATTATGATCATCCCGCAAATCGCCTCGATTTTCTAAATAATTTTAAAATAAATGTATTTTATACGCTTTTAGATTATATCTAATTTTTGTGTACTAAATCCAGAATGATTAAAAATTAATAAGAAAATTTATATAATATCAATAATCGCTAAAAAAAAATGCAAACGGGCGCTGAGGACCCCAGGACCGGCCCTATATATATATGTATATTTATGTGTGTGTGCCTGTGTGTGTAATGGTCTGTACTAGAAATCGTGTAGATTATTTGTAGCTGTTCTCTGTACATTTCGAGGTATCAAAATATATTTTGTTCTGCTAACAATATTGGATTATACGAGTATATTATATATTCAAAAGTGTAGCCAGGATCAATCAATTTCAATTAAAATTTAATCCAGGATTAAATCAGTCAATTTCAATTATCATCAAATAATTATATTATCCATCAAGTTAGATTATATTTATATAATTAAAACAATGAATAACATTAACTCAAAATAGACAAAATTAACGAATTGGCGAATAAAATACATTAATACTAATAAATATGATAAAGGTAATTGGTGCTAAATGCCGTAAAAACAAAAATGTCAATGATTGCAGTGATTTATTATTTATTGTGATGTTGGAGTAATTGCTAAATATCTGTTGTAATGCATTTTAACATTTTTTTGAAATGACTGACTTCCTCGTCGCAACTGAGACAATGCCGTTGAACGTTTCCATAATGCTAATTATGTACATTTACTAACATCCCTTAGGATAAGTCATAATAATAGCAAAAAAATCGAAAATGAAAATTTTTATATATCTTTACGTTTCGAAGGTTTCTGAACATTTTGGCATTTTCAAAAAACATTCCATTGCTATTGATAAGGAGACGTGCTGATTAGTTTTTGGCCAAGGCAGGCTTCAAAGATACAGTGCAAAAAGTGCCAAAAATGGTCAATAAGTGTAACCTGTATACTTCAACGCAACGCTTACGCGCTTTGATATTTCGTCTCGACGCAGCAAAGGCAGCGCGATTGCTTTGAGAAAATGTTCAAAATTTCCAAAATATTTCAAAATATTAAATAAAAACTTTTCTTTTTTCAAAAAAGTTTGTTTCAAAGATTTGAAAGTGTAAGTATGTAATAAATCCACTCGGAATACATTTAATCACTGATAAATTAATTTATTTTTCATTGATTAAGTCGATTATTTACACATATCGGGAAGTTTGTGTAACTTTCCTGAATAAAATGCGTATTCTCCTTTTCATTTGATGTTGTGCGCTATGAGTTTTCTAAGATTTTACTCACATATTTCACATCACCTATCTATATATATATATATATATATATATATTACAAAAGTTAAGTCATGTCGAATAGAAAATGTTATGTGCGGAGCAGGAATTTTAAATTAAAGTTGCAAAACAGTTATTTTATCCGCTCTGCTAAATCCGGTATTAACATTTTTATACGCAACGTTGAATTTACACGTAATGCAACTCAAATATACTAATTTCATTGATTTCATACAAAATAAAATTATTATCAACTTAAATATTACGCATATTGTTATAGCTAAACGTCTTTTTCTTCGGTTAAATTGAAAAAATTGAATGAATGAATTATTCGAAAAATAAAGTTTGCGAATAATTTATAAATGATATTCTAGGGTTAGCCGAAACGTATGCATGTAAAATATAAACAAATCATATTTTTTATATTCCATTATTAACTTCCCGTAGGGCAAATTATAGTAATCGCAAAAAAATCGAAAATGAAAATTTTTGCATTTCTCGACGTTTCAAAGCTTTCTGAATATTTTGGCATACCTTAGAAAAAATGGATGTATGTGTGTGTGTGTGTGTGTATGTGTGTGTGTGTGTGCGTGTGTGTATGTATGTGCGGATACAAAATTTCGTCGACGATTTCGGGAACACCGATCAACCGATTTGAATAATTCAAAGAACATTCGATTCGTATTGATAAGGAGAAGTGCTGATAAGTTTTTGACGAAGGCAGGTCTAGCCGTTCCGAAGATACGGGGCAAAAAGTGCCGAAAACGGTAACTCAGTTTTTAAGAGAACGGAGCGTCCGATTTTAATAATTCAAAAAACATTTTACTTGTATTGACAAGGTGAAGAATTGATCAAATTTTCATGAAGGCAGGTTTAGCGGTTTCCGAGATCTAATGAAAAAAGTAAAAAAAATGCCATTCGGCGGTTAAAAACGATCATTAGACATATGCACATCAAATTATCAGATATTTTATAGAGATTTTAACATTAAGTATAATTTTTTAACTTCCCGTAGGGTAAGTTATAGTAATCGCAAAAAAATCGAAAATGAAAATTTTTATATATCTTTACGTTTCAGAGGTTTCTGAACATTTTGGCATACCTTAGAAAAAATGGATGTATGTGTGTGTGTGTGTGTGTGTGTGTGTGTGTGTATGTGTGTGTGTATGTGTGTGTGTATGTGTGTGTGTATGTATGTATGTGTGTGTATGTATGTGCGGATACAAATTTTCGTCGACGATTTCGGGAACACGGATCAACCGATTTGAATAATTCAAAAAACATTCGATCCGTATTGATAAGGAGACGTGCTGATTAGTTTTTGGCAAAGGCAGGTCAAGCCGTTCCGAAGATACGGGGCAAAAAGTTCCGAAAACGGTAACTCAGTTTTTAAGAGAACGGAGCGTCCGATTTGAATAATTCAAAAAACATTTTATTTGTATTGACAAGATGAAGAATCGATACAACTTTCATAAAGGTAGGTCCAGCGGTTTCGGAGATATAGAGAAAAAAGTAAAAAAATGAGCCATTTGGCGGTCAAAAATGATCATTAGACATATGCACATCAAATTATCAGATATTTTATAGAGATTTTAACAATAAGTATACATTTTGTTAACATTCCTATGGGTTCCGTACCAATGCTTATGCGTTAGACAGCGACGCGGCGCTTACGCGCTTTATATTTTGTCCCTATGTAGTTAAAGCAGTACGATTGCTTTGAAAAAAAAGTTCAGATCTTCTACAATATGTCGAAATAAAGAAAAAAAAATTTTTTTCAAAAAAAATTTTTTTTTAAAAAAAAAAATTTTTTTTTTTAAATTTTTTTTTTCAAAAAAAAACTAATTTTTTGTCCAATTTATAGTTTCTCAAAAATCTTATTTTTTCAAAAATGTTAATCGTTTTTAAAAAAAATAAAAATTTTTGGTACGGGAAGTTCCAGCAATTTGCCTTAAGGCACGATGCCCTAATTGCCTTAAGACAGAATTCCACTTACAGCTAGTTTTTACATTTCTATGGGTTCCGTACCAATGCTTATGCGTTAGACGGCGGCGCGGCACTTGCACTGTGACATTTCGTCTCTATGCAGTTCAAGCAGTACGATTGCTTTGAAAAAGAGTTCAGAATTTCCAAAATATGTCAAAATGAAGAAAACATTTTCCTTTTCAAAAAAAATTTGTGTTTTCAAAAAAAAAATGTTTCTTTCAAAAAAATTTTTTTTTTACAAATAAATTTTTTTTTTCAAAAAAAAGTAATTTTTTGTCAAATTTATAGTTTCTCAAAAATCTAATTTCTTCGAAGTAAATTTTTTTCAACAATGTTAATCGTTTTTAAAAAAATAATGATTTTTGGTACGGGAAGTTCCAGCAATTTGCCTTAAGGCACGATGCCCTAATTGCCTTAAGACAAAATTCCACTTACAGCTAGTTTCAAAAAGCGCTTTTATTGATAATCATGTGCCCAAGGCAGTATTTATACAATTTTATTGTATGTGAAATTCTATATATTGGATATATATTATATATTGGAGTATTGTCATATTTATTTTTATACTAATTATTTTTAACTTTCCTTAGGGCAAGTTATAGTAATCGCAAAAAAATCGAAAATGAAAATTTTTATATTTCTTTACATTTCTGAATATTTTGGCATATCTTAGAAAAAATTGATGTGTGTGTGCGTGTGTGTGTGCGGATACAAATTTTCGTCGACGATTTCGGGAACACTGATCAACCGATTTGAATAATTCGAAAAACATTCGATTCGTATTGATAAGGAGACGTGCTGATTAGTTTTTGGTAAAGGCAAGTCTAGCCGTTCCGAAGATACGGGGCAAAAAGTGCCAAAAACGGTAACACAGTTTTTAAGAGAACGGAGCGTTCTTTTTTAATAATGCAAAAAACATTGTACTTGTATTGACAAGATGAAAAACTGATTAAATTTTAGTGAAGACAGGTCCAGGGGTTGTGGGCTCTCAATTAAAAGAAGTTAAATAAAACGCCATTTAGCGGTCAAAAATGTTCATTAGACATATGCACATCAAATTATCAGATAAAATCATTTAAAAATCTAAATTTTGAAAATTTAAAATAAATAGAATATTTTCAGTAATTTCTAAATTCTCAAAAAAATAAAAAAAGCGTTCCTTAAAAAAATTCAAAACATTTCAAACATCTAAATAAATTAAAAAATTTTGAATAAACTTATAAATTATCAAAAAAATCAAATAAAATAAAATAATTTTACATACATTTTTTATAAACATACACAAAAAGTTGTTTGTAGAATACGCTCGAGGCCTAATTTAAAAAGCACTTATAGATTTACAGTATGTATTTATAATAAATTACCTATTTGAAATTATTCAAAACAATTAATGATTATTTTCATTTTTTGAATGTTGACTTACGGTATGGCAAGTTCCAGCTATTTGCCTTAAGGCACGATGCCATGCGCCCCACTAGCTTGATACAGTCATCGCTTCAAAGTAGTACAAACAACTTGACATTTGAATGTATTTTGTTTTTTTTTCACAAATATTAATTTCAATAGTAAACAGTTTTGGCTTTTTTAAAAATGTAAAAATTTTTCGTTGCGAAATGGCGGCTTCAAAAGCGCACAAATTTGATGGGGGTTGGACCGTAACAGAAATACTAGGAGAAGGGGCTTATGGCGAAGTAAGGCTAGTCATAAATCGAGAAACTGGAGAAGCTCTGGCAATGAAAACAATCGTCACAGCCAAGCATCGGGATGCTAAACGTGCTGTGCACAAAGAAGTTGTTATACAAAAGTCTTTACGCCACCGAAACGTGTTAAAACTATTCGGACAAAAAACACAAGCAAATATTGAATATATATTCTTGGAGTATGCAGAAGGCGGCGAATTGTTCGATCGAATAGAGCCTGGATTTGGTATGAGAAATAATGAGGCACAGAAATATTTTAATCAGATTTTGTCTGGTTTACACTATTTACATAGGAGAGGTGTAACACATAGGGATTTAAAGCCCGAAAATATACTCTTTGATGATAAAGATAATTTGAAAATTGCAGATTTTGGAATGGCAACCATATTTCGAGTAAATGGTCATGAACGCCTTCTTGAGGAGAGATGTGGAACTCTGCCTTACATTGCGCCTGAAGTTTTAACTGGACATTATAAAGCCGAGCCTGCCGATATTTGGTCTTGCGGGATAATTTTAACTGCCATGCTTACTGGAGAGTTGCCGTGGGATGAAGCCACGTGGAAATATTATGAATATACAGCTTGGAAGATGAACTCTTATACTTCGCTAACGCCTTGGACCAAGCTTGATAATTTAGCATTATCTTTGCTGAGAAAAATTTTGTCACCTCTTCCAAATAAAAGGATCAACTTAGACACATTAAGAAGTCATAGATGGTGCGCAATGCAATTCATTAGTGAAGATTCTCAAATATCACACCAAGATGTCGTGCATGAGCCCCCTTATAAGCGATTTTGTGCCATGGCTAAGTATGAAAAAAATAACAGCATATGCTCACTTTCGGCATCTGGAATTGTTCCAAATGCTCAAGAAAGTGACACTTCTTCCAGACCTGATGTTTGCTTCTCGCAGCCGGTGCTTATGAATGATATGGTCTTAAGTACTAACTTGAATCTCCCACAAAGTGAAAGAAAAAATATGTTGCCTAAGTCAGTTAAAAGAATGACTAGATTCTTTGTTAGCGGAGATACAAAGAGCGTCATTAAGAAGCTTACTAGTTGCCTCGACAAAAATGACCTTTGGAAGGTAAATGAGGGCGTAGTAACAATAAACACCTTAGACAGGCGCAAAATGCCGTTGGTATTCAAAGACAATATGATAAATGTAAACAAAAACTTGTTGATTGACTTCCGATTATCAAAGGGCTGTGGTCTAGAATTCAAGAGAAAGTTTGAAGAAATAAAAAAGAATTTAGCGGACATTATAGTCAAAGCTCCTGTGAGTTGACCAGTAACTTCATGTCAATAATTTTAACACATTTGAATCTTATAAAATAATTTGTTGATTATTAAATTTATTGATGTATAATTCAACAATATCCTATCCACAATTATACTGCTTGAAATTGTTTATATTTATTTATTAGTAAAAAGTGTATTAATTTTCTTCAAAAAGTTATGTATGTTTGAACACTTTTTAAATAAATTTTTGAACTCAGCGTTCAACATTATGAAAAAAAATTGTTTTGTGGTAAATTTCATTGTCAATATATATATATATATATATATATATATATATATATATATGTTTGATAAAGAATACTAAACATAAATACTTTAAAGATACAATATTTCGCTGTCTTTAACTTCATATTTGATTATGAAAATTACTATCAAAAATAGGAGTTTGTTATAGATGGGTGAATAATTAGGTTTCTATATGACTTTTAACTACGCATTACACAAAAATAGGATATAAGGAAATGATCAAAAAATTCAGAAAACATTTTTAGGGGTGGACCTATTAATGAGTTTTACGTCAAGAAAATGTAACGAAGAATAATAGAGGCGGTGTATGTTTCACAAATTGGTACAGAAAATATAGTTGGTCCGGGTTAATGTACTATTAACTTTAATTCACAGGTTTTTCTCAATATAAAAATTTCTACCATTTTAAATCTTGTAGATCACGCTATTTTATTATCTAATCCTTCGTTTCATGACACAAACATAAAATTAGTTAAAACGTTCTTACTTGGCAATAATTTTTCATACAAGTTAATATGTCCAATTGTTAAAAACAGAGTCGCTAAATTACTTGAACCTTTTGATAAGAAACCGGAAGATCATGGCCAAACACGTGTTCCTGAAAAAACTTTTTTCATTAATTTTCCATATCTTGACAATACTTTTAACCAATTATCAAAAAGACTATTCAAAAAACACAATATTCATATTACTTTTTCTTTGTTGAAACAATTAAAATTTTTATATTCCAACATTAAAGACGAAACTCCTTTAAGAAAAAAGAAAGATATAGTTTAAAAAGTAAATTGTTTGGATTGTAATTGCTCTTATATTGGCGAGACTTGCCAGAACTTAGAAAAAAGACTCAGGCAGCATGAATTACAATGCGAAAAAATAGATTAGATAACAAAAAATTTAGAAGTACACTTGTGGATCATGCTAATATCAACAACCATAAGTTTGATTTTGACAATCCCCAAATCTTGTTCCATGAAAAAGACTTATTTAAACGGAGCGTGGCAGAATCAATGTTAATAGTTCGGACTAACAATAGCGTAAATTTGAGAACCGACACAAATATTTTACACGGCACTTATATAACATCATTATTAATTTATAATTTTTTCATTTATCTTATTCTCTTCAATAAATTAATCTGTTTTCATATTTATTGATTTTTGTATGCGATCGCACTCCTTTTGTTTGCAATATAATAATGCCCATCCTGTCTCCACCTAGCTAGATACTTCAGATTTGTTTAGAATATTTCTGTAAGTGTCACATGTTTTTTAGTACTGTGTCAAGCATTGCAAAGAATAGTTGGTGTTTTTTGTATTTCAAAAATTAAATGTAATATAAATAATATATTAAAGAATATGTAGTATATAAGTAACTGTTTTTGAAATTATACTGAAGATGAGGCATACCATGGTTTCAGACAATATTAAGAGCTAAAACTTTCAGCGATTTGTTTTTTCTCAATTTGGATCCATCTGAGCCTTTGGGAGCAAAAAAATTCGAAAATGTCCATATTAAGGACCACCCTAATATATAAATAATATATATATATATATATATATATATATTATGTTTGTGTGTGTGTATTTTTGATACATGATTATATTTTTAATTCTTTTATTGAAACTTTTATATATCAACTTCAATATTCACTTCAATTTGCGACAAATTTTGTGATTTGATGAGGCTTTCCTCGAAAGCAATTTTTTTGCAATTAACTACCGTTTCTTGAAGTAGCACTTTTCTATTGATTGCTTTTGGTCATTCATTCAAGCAGAACAAAAAAAATAAATGATACTTTTGGCAGTCACCGCTATCACAAACGTTAGAGAGTTTTCTTTTTAACAATGAAACACATTTTTTTAACGTTAACTTATATTTACTCTTTATTACATAAAATTTACATAATATATTCAGAAACACATCGACGTTCGCAGAAAACTATTAAATACACACTGTATGTAACCTTGATCTAATATTTTGTCAAAAATATTTATCCGCAGAGTTGAAATAACTATTTATTCAATTTATCTTGTAAAATTACCTTTTTTAACTTAATTTACTTTCTATTGTTTACGCCTTTGTGAGGATGAAGGTTCAGATGGTCTTTTTTAACCCAGCTGTATATGAGATTTTATAGAGGTTATATATAAAAAACTGTTGAATTTAATAGTATCTTAAATACTATTATATTATATTTTATAAAATATTTTAATAACGTATAGTTCAAAACTGAACAACATTGCTTGCAATCAAAAATAATAACTACGAAAGAAACGTTTGTCTGCTGATAGCGACGTTGTAAGAATAGCTGGTTATACATCTTTCTTTTTCTGTTTTTAAATATTGTTGTTAATTTTTTTTCAACTTTTTTTGTTTTTGAGATATCGGTAGTGGACCTTTTTACCCGCGGACTTTTAAACCCCACTCTACCTTATAATGTGTGTACCTTATAATTTTTTTTTTATTGTTTCCACAGCAATCAGAACTCTTTATAATTGTTCTATAAGCTGTTTTTGTGTATGACTTATGACCTAAGGTATTGATATGAGAAGCAACCCATCGGTGGATCATTCTCCTATGTGTGTTTTTTTATATATTAGCTCTTATGTCTAATAGTGTGCGTATGATTGTATGCAACTATGTCCACGAAGAACGATTTCCACTTGGAATTATATTGTGATCTATAACCCCTAGTGGAAATTTGACATCAAAGTTGCCTGATGTCAGGCTTGGCGGTAGCGGGAATCGAACCAGCGAACCTGGGTCTAGTTGGTGCTAGCCCACGCTCTAACCGATATCGCCACCGCTGGCCCTACCTTATAAAATGATGCTATTTTTAAATATTTTGCTTACCAAATGTGACAGGTTTTCGCAGTCTCAATAAAGCTATGTCATGATTATATGAATTGGCATCGAAATTTCTGTGTCTGATAATTGCTGAGACAGCTCTCATTATGGCCTGCGTTTCCGTCGTCGAAAATTGGTCGTGATCGCCCAATATGACTCGGATCTTCGAACGCTTTAATCTGAGAATATGATCAATAAATTAATAACTGATATTGAATAGAATCAAACATTATTAAATTAGTTTATTAATGGATACGATTGCATGACATTGTCTATTATTTCTTCTTACGAACTGATTAAATAATAATCGCACCAAAGTAACCCTTTTCTGTTCTTTTTCCATCGAACCGCCAAAACAGCTTACCTAACTTTACTAAAGTTTTAAAAATAAAGCGGGTTCTGTAGGGCATCAAGTATTCATAATTTGAGGACCGCCAACTATCTTTAAAATTTTTTACCTCAGATGCCAAGTAACGAGATAACCCACGTTGCCAGCTTCTATGATGGTAGAATTCCCTGTACCTGTCTTTTTACCTTATCCATGCCTCCATGTGTCGTAGCGCTCGACGTAGCCAGTATAAAACTAATAATGGTTTACTTTTATTCGAATTTGCATCATATAATATAGGTTCACTTATATTTCGATGTTTTATTTAAATGCAAATACAAATAAAAGTAAACCATTATTAGTTTTATACTGGCTGCGTCGAGCGCTACGAGGCATGGAGCCATGGATAACATTTGTTTGTTTGTTTTCATAATTTTTGTTAATTCATTTGATAATTTGCGAAAAACCAGGACGAAATATCTAAATCCGGTACAAATAATGCTTTTAAAACAACCCGGGACACAAGCTGGAAATCCGGGACTGTCCCGGCCAAACCGGTAAGTATGGTCACGTTATCTAAACCAGGGCTTCTTAAAGTGTGGGTCGCGACCCCAGGGTGGTCGCGAGACTACTGAAGAGGGATCGCAAAGGTCTGATACTTTTCAATCATTATAAACAAAATTTTAAAATTAGTATCATTAGACCGATTATTTTCACGATAATTTATGGCTTCTCAAGCTATGCTATTTGGCCGATATTTTTGATAAAATCAATGATGTTTATGTTAAAAAATAAACTTGAGGTCTTTGTTAAAATAATTCTAATATGGAAAAACAGAGTGGAAAGTGAATTGCTCGACATGTTTTCATTTACTGATGAGCATATAATTAATAACAATATTTCAAAAAAAGATACTCCTTTAACAAAAATTATAGTTAATCATTTGAAGGATATGGAAGTTTACATACATAGGTATTTTCCCAATGATATCGATACATAACAATGGATTTGCAATCCATTTTCAATTGAAATGGAAGAAATTAATTTTTTAAACTTAAAAGCACAAGAAGAATTTGCCGAATTAACAAGTGATACTACCTTGCGACTCAGATTTTTACGATTTACGACTCAAGTGTCTGTGCATGAATTTTGGATAGAAATCAAATCTGAATATCCCCTTCTATCGGAAATGACAATAAACAAATTACTGCCATTTTGTGCAACATATTTGTGTGAATAAGCCTTTTCCACATTAACTTTAATAGACTTTAATAAGCTTTTATAAACAAAAATTTATTACGATCTGCACTAACTCAAATTGAGCCTAGATTTAATTATTTGTGTGATCATTAAAAAAAATGTTACAAAAGTTTATTTTTTCTATTGTATATATATAGTTTTCAATTATATATATATATATATATATATATATATGTGTGTGTGTGTGTGTGTGTGACATGAATAGGTACATATTATTTAATCCTTATATTTTATATACATCGTAAAATAGTGCGATATTACATCTACATATACGGTTAATATATATTTTATTATATGGAGGAGAGGGTCGTTTAAAATTTCCTAAGCTTGAAGGGTGTCGCTTTATAAAAAAGTTTAAGAAGCCCTGATCTAAATGAACAACATGTTAATAAACTAAACGTCATCTTTTAATGGTCTGATATAAACACTAACTAATTATATCTGGTCCTTTAGCATTATCAGCACAAAAACGATTTTAACCAAGTTTTCCAGCACCTCGTTGGATCACGTACTTTTTTCTACAATTCACGTTATCAATTGATCTAATTTTACAACATAGTTGATCCAAACGATCTCATTAATTCACAAAAGCATACCAACACAAGTTATTGCAACGTAAAGATTTCAAACAAATATTATGAACCATTTTTTATTATTTCAACAACATTCTCTACGGGAAGTTTATTATAAGTGATTTTATGTTTTGTAAAAATTATTAAAGCTTTTAAAGGTCCGGTAATCTAGCCATCAAAAGCAATAAAAGCAACCGAGACTATAAACATATCCTAAGATTTAATAAATTGACAATGAGATGCAAAATCTTGAAATTGATAGGCAGAATATAATAATACCAAAAAAAATGTCACAGTTGATTCCGTCCAGATAGTAAAATGCGAATAAAAAGTATCTTATTATAATCCTATCTTTAGAATATAAACTATTGTTTTATTTATCTGAATATACAAATAAACCGAGCAGATAGAATAAAATAAAATTAAATATAAATTTATTTAGCCTTACTTCTAATAATTTATATTTATTTTATTTCTATTGTATTTAATTTATTTCTATTAGACCGCACCAGGTTTGAGGCCTGGTGGTTTTTAGGTAGGGGAAAGTCCCCGGGTGCCGGACATCTAAGGTTATTTATAAATAAATCAAAAGATATTTTACGAAATGTTTATTAAATTATGACTTATGTTAGATAACAAAGTTAGAAATCAAACTAAATTAACAAAAATGCAAACTTTGGTAACAAAAAATATGATTTTACAAAGTGGCACCTAGTACCGGACATTTCAAAACAACCAGCATTGAGCACATATGTAGCCATCTCCACACTCTGGAATGTCTGCATATTTGTGTTAGACGAATATTCTTACATATTGCAAAAAAAATCACTAATTATTCACCGTTTTGGCTGGGCCACACCGATGCTCATTCTTGACTAGAAAATACGAAAAATGGGGGTATGTAGTGACAGTGACCGTTAGCACTCATACAGAACAAAATTAAATAATTAGAATAAATTACGTCAATTCTCACAAGAAATATCAATATGTTTACTTCCGGCACTAAGGGACGACTTAGTGTCCGGTGCTAAGGGACAGACAATTGCATTCATTTGGTGGTACCTACTAAAATTGTTTAAAATATCTAATAATATTCTACCATTTTACGGATAACAATCAAGTACTACTTTTATTTTTGAATGCCACTAAAATATAAATGTATAAATACACTAAAATTACTTCCATTGATATTTAGGTGACGTCTAACAAAGGGTTGCTCCCGTCGTGGCCGTGTGCGTCACAGGTGAGTCTTGGCGCGTGATCCTACATCTGTGTGCCCCCCGCGCCCCTTTCACTTGTATTTTCCCCCTAAGCAATTATTGAGACTTAACTTTTTGAGGATTGATCCAATAATTCTAATAATCATTATTTTTATGAAGCATATCCTAAGCTTAACTTGATTTTTCTTGATTTCTTCCTTGATTATTTGGCCAGCGATCAGAACTTAAGGGTTCTATTGTGTGCTATTGTACTTTACTTAACTAAGTCGCTTTTCAGAAGGCAACCCAACGCAAGAATGTGTTGGCCCCCACTATTGTTGAATTTATTATTATTCTATAATGGTGATGCATTATAATTGATGCAACAATCTTTGGTAAGGGCTATTTTCACTTGGAAACATATTTTAGCTATTTTTTTTTAAGTAAAACCGATGTCACTACTGCTTGACATCAGACTGTCGGAGGCGGGTATGGAATCTGAAACCCCTACCCATTAACTTACCGTCGAGAGTGCCCAAATACTTTAATTAAATGTCGGTAATTACCTTCGGACGCAATGCGCGGCAGTGAGTACGTAGTCCTCGGAAACAAGAGAGGCGCCGCAGTGGAACTGACCGTCGTAGACGAGACGCGCCACCCACGGGTAGCGATTCACGCCCGTCGGACGCCCCCCAACTATTCGGATCTCTTGATTCGTTATGCCGCAATCTGTCGAGAATAATAATTATTAATCATACAACCTCATTATTTTATAAATATATAACTAATTCGGCTTCCCAATTTTATGACAATGTATTACAATTTTACAAGTTAGCAAAATATGCATACGTACTCGATTGGTAGGTGTCATCGATTGGCAGGTGCCTGAAATGATTTTGGATATTCAAAAACTGATTGGAGATCAGTTGGAAATCGTGCTCATTAGTTTTGGACAAAGATAGGTCAAGCCGTTTCTTTGCAATTGATTGTTTTAAAAAATCTCGATGAGTTTAATGATGGTCATAAAGTAACTGTTCTTTACTCCTTAACTTACGATATAGAATCGAAAATGTTCGGCCAAAGTTGCTTAAGCTGGTGCAGCGTTTGTGACTATTTTCTCACACAATGTGCAGTTTATCGCAAAAATAAAAATAATTTAGTGTTTAATAGTTTCGTATAAATATTTTGTAATACATGCGTAATATTTGCTTCTGGCCAGATTTCGTACGCGGGCTATGCCTGAAATATTAATTGTGGCCTAACCATCGCACGCTTGTTCTGCTCGTCATTGTAAGTTAAGGGGTTAATGTATAGAATAGAGCGGGATTCAAGTTTCCGCGGGTAATAAGATCCACCACCGATATCTCAAAAACAAGTAAAGTTAAGAGTTTTTCAACAACGATATTTGAAAGTAAAAAGATAAAGAGGTATAACTAGCCATTATCTTGATTCTTACAACGTTGCTATCAGGAGATAAACAGCAAAATCATAACAATGTGTTTTCTTTTGTTGTTAGTTTTTTTTGGTTGTGAGCTAAACTGTTGTTTAGTTTACGAGATTATAATACAATTTTTAAGTATACGTAATTTAATTGTTTTGTAAGATGTATTATTATTTTGAAGTTAGATTCAACAGTTTTTATATATTAAAAGGACAAACTGGCAAACGCGTAAACAATAAAAATTAGTAAATGAAAAAAGTGAAAAAAAGTTATCAAAAGCAATTCTGCTTATAAGTTAATAGTTATTCTAACCATGCTGATGATTACTTCTGATGAAATACCAGATCAAGGTTATATACAGTCTTATCTTCGTAAAAATGTAAATAAAATTCTTACTTTGCTTTGGTTAAATTATGTAGCTATTATTTCTTAAAATGTAATTGGTTTAGTTTTCACAATACAATTGCTCAAAGTCGAATTGTATCATTATGCCTGCCCTATTCTATGCTAATACAATATGGAAAGTAATTGAATCTTAATAATTTATTAAAATTTGAATCATTCGGCCGCGCTTTTAAAAAATACTCCGAGTTTTATCAGGCACGTGTATGATTTTCAATAATGTGTAATAAAAAGTTGTGCAGAATTGAATAATCTGCATTGGTTCCTCACATTGTTAAGCCCTACATAATCTCGGGGTACTTATAAATCACTCATAAATTATTATATTGATTTATTAATTATTAAATCGATTCTTTACACGTGCCACTTACAACTAGTTCCTAAATTGAATCAAAAATAAAACACTATTTGTTTTCTATTATTCACAAACTTGCTTTCGCCTTTTCTATTATCACGATTTTAAGTTTTATTTAAAAAATTTATAACATTCTTATTAACAGTAATATCTGATTTTTATCGTCAAACTTCAAATTGCAGAAAACTGATTTGTGTTATTATTTTAAGCAATTTTCCAGTTTCCAATTTTTTAATTAGTGGCTTTTTTTGTCTCATATAAAAATGATATAGAAATTAATAATTGTGATTAAATTCTGCAGTTATAATCGTATGCAACGTAATTAAATTAAAATGAAATTCGTTCGGAAAAAATGAATATTAAATGAAACAATTCGATTCTGGTGAAGTAGATCATAAAAAACAATTCTCTGAAAATTTTAGCTCTTAATATTAACGTTTAGATAGAGCGCAATTCAATCAAAGTTTTGTATGGAAAGAGCATGGAAAATTTTTCAAAAATTTTAAAAATGCTTTTTAAATGTAATTTAGCGAACAAATGAATGAATAAAACTCAAAACATCAAAACATTTTTTTTTAATTTTCAAAATTTTTCCATGCTCTTTCCATACAAACTTTGATTGAATTGCGCTCTATCTAAACGTTAATGTTAAGAGCTAAAACTTTCAGAGAATTGTTTTTTTATTCAATTTGGAACCATTTGAGCCCCTGGGAGCAAGGAAATTCGAAAATGACCATTTTAAGGACCACCCTAATATATATATCTGGAGAACCTGATATTATGCGGTAGTGATATCAATTTTCTTTTTAAAATTCAGTTCCAAAAATATGTTTCCAAATAAAAGTAGCCCATTTCTCTAATACTGAACGATCTTCTGCAGTACCTACTACCTATTATTATTCTATTATATATAGGGTAGGGAGAGGCACAAAGGTCCAATTTGAATTTTGGCCAATTACACTGTGAAAACAGAATAATAACAAACCAGCAATATGAAACCAACAACTATCTGACTATGTATGTATGTTTTTGCTGTGTGTCAAAATATTGAAACACTGGTTCTTTCTACCATTTAGTTTTTACAAAATAATAGCTACATTATTCAATCAATGCAAAATACAAATTTTATGGGTGCATTTTTACAGAGAGAACATAGTAGGGGGAAGTCCCGTAACGCCGGACGGCCCAAACACCGGACACTCTGTTTAATACGTATATTTTAAGCGAGTATAAATATTTTCATTGCAAAATACGAGTAAAAGGGGCACACGGTACAGGATCACGTGCCAAGCCTCGCCTGTGACGCACACGGCCACGGCGCGAGAGCAACCCTTACCGTTTTTGGCGCAAAATCACGGCGTCACCTATATATCAATGGAAGTAATTCTAGGCATATTTATGCACTTACATTTGAGTGGTATGGAAAGATAAAAGTTGTACTTGATTGTTATCCGTAAAATGGTAAAATATTATTAAATTTTTTAACCAATTTAGTAGGTGCCACCAAATGAACGAAAATGTCTGTCCCTTAGCACCGGACACTAAGTCGTCCCTTAGTGCCGGACAGTAAACATATTAATATTTTTTGTGAGAATTTACATAATTTATTCCAATTATAAAATTTTGTCTTGTGCTAAGGGTCACAACATACCACCCATTCTTCGTATTTCCTAGTCAAAGAATGAAAATCTTATGATGAATGCTCCAGCTGAGAGCATCGGTAATAGTGATTTTTTTTTTGCTATATCTAAAAATACTCGACAAAACACATGTGCAAAATTCCAAAGTGTGGAGAGGCTACATATGTGATCAATGCAGGTTATTTTGAAATGTCCGGTACTAGGTGCCACTGTTTAAAATCATATTTTTTGTTACCAAAGTTTGATTGATAGTATTAATTACTTTTTAGCAAAGATTGCGGTTTTGTTAATTTCGTTTGATTTCTAACTTGTGTATTTAACATAAATCATAATTTAATAAACATTCGTAAAATATTTTTTGATTTATTTAAAAACCTTAGGTGTCCGGCACTCGCGGACTTCCCTCTATTAAAATTAATCTGGTATTTCATCAGAATATACATCAGCGGAGTTGGAATAACTATTTATTTAAGTTTTTCTCTCATGAAGTTGCTTATTTTAACTTAATTACTTTTTATTTGAGTTTTTTATTTTTTACACCCTTGCCAGGGTGGAGGTTTAGTTGGTGCGTAATGATAATAGTAATTATATAAGGTCAAACAAGGATTTTCAAACATTGCCATTTTTATTTCGATAGCAAAGTCGTAAGAATTAAGCCGGTTATACATCATTTTCCCTCTTCTTTCAAAAAATTGTTAAAAAAATTGTGAGCTATACTGGTTTTTGAGATATCAGTGGTGGATCTTTTTACCCGCGGACCTTTAAGGCCCGCTTTACCCTATATATACATATATATATATATATATATATATATATATATATATATCTTGAAATTTAACATCATGCTTTTCTCAAACATTGCAAAATTAAAAAGTGAAAGATCACCGTCTTATACGCATGACCATTCTGCCATCTGACGAGTATACTTGTCAATCACAGTAACCTGGTTAATGACCAGTTTTCCCCAGAGAAAAAATTCTGCAAATTTCCAATAGGTAATGTGTTATCTCACATACTAACATAGTAATGCACTTATATGCACAACGTTCTGTTTTAGTTCCGTGTTTGTTAACTTTGATTTGCATATTCACGTCAGATTTCGCCTGGGTATCATTTATCATGGTTTATAAGACAAGAAAAATCATGCATAAATTAATAGATAATGTTGGTATGTAACTGATTTAATGCAAACGGCGAATACTATAGAAAGTGAAAATAAATGTATGAACGATATTGCAAGACGGGCAAGCTGGGGGCCGTTGAATCATCTCACATGGTAAGGCAGAAAATCATATATTGTGCTTGCATTTTCAACATTGGGAAACTACCCTTGTTACTTATCTTTATTTAACACTAAATCTACCAACGTCGG
>NW_020538040.1:134111819-134140474 GCF_003426905.1 Ctenocephalides felis
TGCCAGCTTCTATGATGGTAGAATTCCCTGTACATGTCTTTTTACCTTATCCATGCCTCCATGTGTCGTAGCGCTCGACGTAGCCAGTATAAACTATAATGGTTTACTTTTATTCGAATTTGCATCATATAATATAGGTTCACTATATTTCGATGTTTTATTTAAATGCAAATACAAATAAAAGTAAACCATATTAGTTTATACTGGCTGCGTCGAGCGCTACGAGGCATGGAGCCATGGATAACATTTGTTTGTTGTTTTCATAATTTTGTTAATTCATTTGATAATTTGCGAAAAAACCAGGACGAAATATCTAAATCCGGTACAAATAATGCTTTTAAAACAACCCGGGACACAAGCTGGAAATCCGGGACTGTCCCGGCCAAACCGGTAAGTATGGTCACGTTATCTAAACCAGGGCTTCTTAAAGTGTGGGTCGCGACCCCAGGGTGGTCGCGAGACTACTGAAGAGGGATCGCAAAGGTCTGATACTTTTCAATCATTATAAACAAAATTTTAAAATTAGTATCATTAGACCGATTATTTCACGATAATTTATGGCTTCTCAAGCTATGCTATTTGGCCGATATTTTTGATAAAATCAATGATGTTTATGTTAAAAAATAAACTTGAGGCCTTTGTTAAAATAATTCTAATATGGAAAAACAGAGTGGAAAGTGAATTGCTCGACATGTTTTCATTTACTGATGAGCATATAATTAATAACAATATTTCAAAAAAAGATACTCCTTTAACAAAAATTATAGTTAATCATTTGAAGGATATGGAAGTTTACATACATAGGTATTTTCCCAATGATATCGATACATAACAATGGATTTGCAATCCATTTTCAATTGAAATGGAAGAAATTAATTTTTTAAACTTAAAAGCACAAGAAGAATTTGCCGAATTAACAAGTGATACTACCTTGCGACTCAGATTTTTACGATTTACGACTCAAGTGTCTGTGCATGAATTTTGGATAGAAATCAAATCTGAATATCCCTTCTATCGGAAATGACAATAAACAAATTACTGCCATTTTGTGCAACATATTTGTGTGAATAAGCCTTTTCCACATTAACTTTAATAGACTTTAATAAGCTTTTATAAACAAAAATTTATTACGATCTGCACTAACTCAAATTGAGCCTAGATTTAATTATTTGTGTGATCATTAAAAAAAATGTTACAAAAGTTTATTTTTTCTATTGTATATATATAGTTTTCAATTATATATATATATATATATATATATATATGTGTGTGTGTGTGTGTGTGTGACATGAATAGGTACATATTATTTAATCCTTATATTTTATATACATCGTAAAATAGTGCGATATTACATCTACATATACGGTTAATATATATTTTATTATATGGAGGAGAGGGTCGTTTAAAATTTCCTAAGCTTGAAGGGTGTCGCTTTATAAAAAAGTTTAAGAAGCCCTGATCTAAATGAACAACATGTTAATAAACTAAACGTCATCTTTTAATGGTCTGATATAAACACTAACTAATTATATCTGGTCCTTTAGCATTATCAGCACAAAAACGATTTTAACCAAGTTTTCCAGCACCTCGTTGGATCACGTACTTTTTTCTACAATTCACGTTATCAATTGATCTAATTTTACAACATAGTTGATCCAAACGATCTCATTAATTCACAAAAGCATACCAACACAAGTTATTGCAACGTAAAGATTTCAAACAAATATTATGAACCATTTTTTATTATTTCAACAACATTCTCTACGGGAAGTTTATTATAAGTGATTTTATGTTTTGTAAAAATTATTAAAGCTTTTAAAGGTCCGGTAATCTAGCCATCAAAAGCAATAAAAGCAACCGAGACTATAAACATATCCTAAGATTTAATAAATTGACAATGAGATGCAAAATCTTGAAATTGATAGGCAGAATATAATAATACCAAAAAAAATGTCACAGTTGATTCCGTCCAGATAGTAAAATGCGAATAAAAAAGTATCTTATTATAATCCTATCTTTAGAATATAAACTATTGTTTTATTTATCTGAATATACAAATAAACCGAGCAGATAGAATAAAATAAAATTAAATATAAATTTATTTAGCCTTACTTCTAATAATTTATATTTATTTTATTTCTATTGTATTTAATTTATTTCTATTAGACCGCACCAGGTTTGAGGCCTGGTGGTTTTTAGGTAGGGGAAAGTCCCCGGGTGCCGGACATCTAAGGTTATTTATAAATAAATCAAAAGATATTTTACGAAATGTTTATTAAATTATGACTTATGTTAGATAACAAAGTTAGAAATCAAACTAAATTAACAAAAATGCAAACTTTGGTAACAAAAAATATGATTTTACAAAGTGGCACCTAGTACCGGACATTTCAAAACAACCAGCATTGAGCACATATGTAGCCATCTCCACACTCTGGAATGTCTGCATATTTGTGTTAGACGAATATTCTTACATATTGCAAAAAAAATCACTAATTATTCACCGTTTTGGCTGGGCCACACCGATGCTCTCAGGTGGAGCATTCATCATAAGTTTTTCATTCTTTGACTAGAAAATACGAAAAATGGGGGTATGTAGTGACAGTGACCGTTAGCACTCATACAGAACAAAATTAAATAATTAGAATAAATTACGTCAATTCTCACAAGAAATATCAATATGTTTACTTCCGGCACTAAGGGACGACTTAGTGTCCGGTGCTAAGGGACAGACAATTGCATTCATTTGGTGGTACCTACTAAAATTGTTTAAAATATCTAATAATATTCTACCATTTTACGGATAACAATCAAGTACTACTTTTATTTTTGAATGCCACTAAAATATAAATGTATAAATACACTAAAATTACTTCCATTGATATTTAGGTGACGTCTAACAAAGGGTTGCTCCCGTCGTGGCCGTGTGCGTCACAGGTGAGTCTTGGCGCGTGATCCTACATCTGTGTGCCCCCGCGCCCCTTTCACTTGTATTTTCCCCCTAAGCAATTATTGAGACTTAACTTTTTGAGGATTGATCCAATAATTCTAATAATCATTATTTTTATGAAGCATATCCTAAGCTTAACTTGATTTTTTTGATTTCTTCCTTGATTATTTGGCCAGCGATCAGAACTTAAGGGTTCTATTGTGTGCTATTGTACTTTACTTAACTAAGTCGCTTTTCAGAAGGCAACCCAACGCAAGAATGTGTTGGCCCCCACTATTGTTGAATTTATTATTATTCTATAATGGTGATGCATTATAATTGATGCAACAATCTTTGGTAAGGGCTATTTTCACTTGGAAACATATTTTAGCTATTTTTTTTTAAGTAAAACCGATGTCACTACTGCTTGACATCAGACTGTCGGAGGCGGGTATGGAATCTGAAACCCCTACCCATTAACTTACCGTCGAGAGTGCCCAAATACTTTAATTAAATGTCGGTAATTACCTTCGGACGCAATGCGCGGCAGTGAGTACGTAGTCCTCGGAAACAAGAGATGCGCCGCAGTGGAACTGACCGTCGTAGACGAGACGCGCCACCCACGGATAGCGATTCACGCCCGTCGGACGCCCTCCGACTATTCGAATCTCTTGATTCGTTATGCCACAATCTGTCGAGAATAATAATTATTAATCATACCACCTCATTATTTTATAAATATATAACTAATTCGGCTTCCCGATTTTGTGACAATGTATTACAATTTTACAAGTTAGCAAAATATGCATACGTACTCGATTGGTAGGTGTCATCGATTGGCAGGTGCCTGAAATGATTTTGGATATTCAAAAACTGATCGAAGATCAGTTGGAAATCGTGCTCATTAGTTCTGGACAAAGATAGGTCAAGCCGTTTCTTTGCAATTGATTGTTTTAAAAAATCCCGATGAGTTTAATGATGGTCATGAAGTAACTGTTCTTTACTCCTTAACTTACGATATAGAATCGAAAATGTTCGGCCAAAGTTGCTTAAGCTGGTGCAGGGTTTGTGACTATTTTCTCACACAATGTGCAGTTTATCGCAAAAATAAAAATAATTTAGTGTTTAATAGTTTCGTATAAATATTTTGTAATACATGCGTAATATTTGCTTCTGGCCAGATTTCGTACGCGGGCTATGCCTGAAATATTAATTGTGGCCTAACCATCGCACGCTTGTTCTGCTCGTCATTGTAAGTTAAGGGGTTAATGTATAGAATAGAGCGGGATTCAAGTTTCCGCGGGTAATAAGATCCACCACCGATATCTCAAAAACAAGTAAAGTTAAGCGTTTTTCAACAACGATATTTGAAAGTAAAAAGATAAAGAGGTATAACTAGCCATTATCTTGATTCTTACAACGTTGCTATCAGGAGATAAACAGCAAAATTCATAACAATGTGTTTTCTTTTGTTGTTAGTTTTTTTTGGTTGTGAGCTAAACTGTTGTTTAGTTTACGAGATTATAATACAATTTTTAAGTATACGTAATTTAATTGTTTTGTAAGATGTATTATTATTTTGAAGTTAGATTCAACAGTTTTTTATATATTAAAAGGACAAACTGGCAAACGCGTAAACAATAAAAATTAGTAAATGAAAAAAGTGAAAAAAAGTTATCAAAAGCAATTCTGCTTATAAGTTAATAGTTATTCTAACCATGCTGATGATTACTTCTGATGAAATACCAGATCAAGGTTATATACAGTCTTATCTTCGTAAAAATGTAAATAAAATTCTTACTTTGCTTTGGTTAAATTATGTAGCTATTATTTCTTAAAATGTAATTGGTTTAGTTTTCACAATACAATTGCTCAAAGTCGAATTGTATCATTATGCCTGCCCTATTCTATGCTAATACAATATGGAAAGTAATTGAATCTTAATAATTTATTAAAATTTGAATCATTCGGCCGCGCTTTTAAAAAATACTCCGAGTTTTATCAGACACGTGTATGATTTTCAATAATGTGTAATAAAAAAGTTGTGCAGAATTGAATAATCTGCATTGGTTCCTCACATTGTTAAGCCCTACATAATCTCGGGGTACTTATAAATCACTCATAAATTATTATATTGATTTATTAATTATTAAATCGATTCTTTACACGTGCCACTTACAACTAGTTCCTAAATTGAATCAACAATAAAACACTATTTGTTTTCTATTATTCACAAACTTGCTTTCGCCTTTTCTATTATCACGATTTTAAGTTTTATTTAAAAAATCTTATAACATTCTTATTAACCTTAATATCTGATTTTTATCGTGAAACTTCAAAATTGCAAAGAACTGATTTGTGTTGTTATTTTAAGCATTTTTCCAGTTTCCAATTTTTTATTAACTTCCCGTAGGGTAAGTTATTGTAATGGGCCGAAAATCGGAATTGAAAATTTTTACATTTCTCGACGTTTTGAAGGTTTCTGAACATTTTGGCATACTTCAGAAAAAATGGATGTGTGTGTGTGTGTATGTATGTATGTATGTATGGATACAAATTTTCGCCCACGTTTTCGGGCGTACGGATCAACCGATTTGAATGGTTTAAAAACATTCGATTTCTATTAATAAGGAAAAGAGCTGATTAGTTTTTGGTAGAGGCAGGTCCAGCAGGTACGAAGATAACGAGCAAAGAGTGCAGAAAATAGAAATCGAATTTTTGAGAGAACGGAGTATTCGATTTGAATGATCTAAAAAACATTCAATTAGTAATGATTGGGAGAAGTGTTTATTAGTTTTTGGCAAAGGCAGGCCCAGCCATTTTGAAGATACGGAGCTAAATATGTAAAAAATGGCAGTTTTGGAGAGAACTAAGCGTCAGATTCAATTGATTCAAAGAACTTTCTGCTTGTCTTAACAAAATAATTGATTTTGGAAAAAAAAAAATTGTTCCATTTTTTTTTTTTTTTTTTAGTTTTTTGTATATCGAAAATAATTCAGATTTCACTTTTAATTCTGACTATAGTTCTAATATACTTTAAATAAATAATTTCAACTCTGCAATTCAGTTTATATAATTCTTATAAATATTAATTCTTAATAATATTAGACAATGTTACAATATTTATAATAATCTATTTGAAAACATTCAATATTCCTCGAACATTTCGTTACGGTACGGGAAGTTCCAGCAATTTGCCTTAAGGCACGATGCCACCCACCCCACTAGTTAGTGGCTTTTTTCGTCTCATATAAAAATGATATAGAAATTATTAATTGTGATTAAATTCTGCAGTTATAATCGTATGCAACGTAATTAAATTAAAATGAAATTCGTTCGGAAAAAATGAATATTAAATGAAACAATTCGATTCTAGTGAAGTAGATCATAATTAAGTGGCAAATATTGAAATTATAGAGAAAAACACTAAATTATCAGAGAAAAATAATGAAAATTTTTGGAATTGAATATAATTATATATTATTAAATTTAATAAAACATTATTAAATATAATGAAATAGCATTGAATGTAATGAAATATAATTACATTCAATAACACTTAAATTACTTCGAAACAATTTAATAAAGTTTAAAAGAACTCGTATTGTTAAAACGGCAGAAGAAAAGTAAGTAATTGTAAATCCAACATGTAATTAAATAATAAATAACATTAAACTTAAACAACATAAATTATATATATATATATATATATATATATATATATATATAGAATTCAGATTCAATGAAATAAGTTTCAATTTACTAAAATATAACATTTGAACTTACAAAACTTTGATAGAACTTTATATGACTATGATTTATATGAATTTAATAAAAATATATGAATCAAATTAAATATAATAAAACTAAATTTAACCATATAAATTTGATTTCATATACTATAATGAAGTTCAATAAAATTAAATTATTCAATAAAATTATATTAAAGTTGAATTAATAATTTTACTACTTTCAATTTATTTTTATTAACATTTATTTTATTATGAATAAATTAAATTAAATGAGATGAATCATAAATTGATCAATTCATATTAGTCTTACTTTATTAAAATTTATTGAAGTTTAATTAAATTAAAAAAAGTAAAAGTGAAATTTTAAATTTAATTCTTACGAAAAAATAATAATAATAAACTGAAATTACTTAGCATATATTCATACTTGTGCAATTTCTTCGTTAACACGAATTAAGCTTGATAATTAAATTTAGAAAAGTAAACTTAATATATATTAATTTAACTAAATAAAATATATTTGCACCACATTGCCGTTATTTAATTATTATGATATTGGCAATAAATCTATGCAAATAAAAAAAAATAATTATGACACACCTATAATTTTTTATCCATTCGTACATGATTTTGTTTTGTAGCAATAATATTGCAAGGAAAAATTAGGATTTTTTAGAACTATCCTGATGATAATTGTATTGTGATGATTATTTTTACACATTGCTATTAATAAAATCGTTGTTATATTCTAATTGATGTGAGATTTTTTTAGCATTTTGCAATAATGTCTGGAAGCGCTATATTTTCGAGTGAATATGAATTTCACTACTTATATATATATATATATATATATATATATATATATATATATCTGCAGAACCTGATATCATGCGGTAGTGATATCAATTTTCTTTTTAAAGTTTAGTTCAAAAATATCTTTCCAAATAAAAGTAGCCCATTTCTCTAATACTGAACGATTCTTTCTGCAGTATTACCTATTATTATTCTATTTTATATAGGGTAAGGAGAGGCACAAAGGTCCAATTTGAATTTTGGCAATTACACTGTGAAAACCAAAACAATAACAAACCAACAATATCAAACCAACAACTATCTGACTATGTATGTATGTTTTTTTGCTGTTTGTCAAAACATTGAAAACACTGGTCCTTTCTACCATCTAGTTTTTACAAAATAATAGCTACATTATTCAATCAATGCAAAATACAAATTTTATGGGTGCATTTTTACAGAGAGAACATAGTAGGGGGAAGTCCCGTAACGCCGGACGGCCCAAACACCGGACACTCTGTTTAATACGTATTATTTAAGCGAGTATAAATCTTTTCATTTCAAAATACAAGTAAAAGGGGCATGGGGGGGGCACACAGGTACAGGATCACGTGCCAAGCCTCGCCTGTGACGCACACGGCCACGGCGAGAGCAACCCTTACCTGTTTTTGGCGCAAAATCACGGCGTCACCTATATATCAATGGAAGTAATTCTAGCATATTTATGCATTTTATTTATCATTTGAGTGGTATGGAAAGATAAAAGTTGTACTTGATTGTTATCCGTAAAATGGTAAAATATTATTAAATTTTTTAACCAATTTTAGTAGGTGCCACCAAATGAACGAAAATGTCTGTCCCTTAGCACTGGACACTAAGTCGTCCCTTAGTGCCGGACAGTAAACATATTAATATTTTTTGTGAGAATTTACGTAATTTATTCCAATTATAAAATTTTGTTCCTTCTGAGTACTAACGGTCACAACATACCCCCATTCTTCGTATTTCCTAGTCAAAGAATGAAAATCTTATGATAAATGCTCTAGCTGAGAGCATCGGTAAATAGTCTGAAAATACTCGTCAAAAACACATGGCAAACATTCCAAAGTGTGGAGATGGCTACATATGTGATCAATGCAGGTTATTTTGAAATGTCCGGTACTAGGTGCCACTGTTTAAAATCATATTTTTTGTTACCAAAGTTTGATTGATAGTATTAATTACTTTTTAGCAAAGATTGCGGTTTTGTTAATTTAGTTTGATTTCTAACTTTGTTATCTAACATAAATCATAAATTAATAAACATTTCGTAAAATATTTTTTGATTTATTTATAAATAACCTTAGGTGTCCGGCACTCGCGGACTTTCCCCTAATTAAAATTAATCTGGAGTTTCATCAGAAATATACATCAGCAGATTAAAAAGCGAAAGATCACCGACTCATACGCATGACCATTCTGCCATCTGACGAGTATACTTGTCAATCACAGTAACCTGGTTAATGACCAGTTTTCCCCAGAGAAAAAATTCTGCAAATTTCCAATAGGTAATGTGTTATCTCACATACTAACATAGTAATGCACTTATATTGCGCAACGTTCTGTTTTAGTTCCGTGTTGTTAACTTTGATTTGCATAATTCACGTCAGATTTCGCCTGGGTATCATTTATCATGGTTTATAGACAAGAAAATCATGCATAAATTAATAGAATAATGTTGGTATGTAACTGATTTGATGCAAACGGCGAATACTATAGAAAGTGAAAATAAATGTATGAACGATATTGCAAGGCGGGCATGCTGGGGGCCGTTGAATCGATCTCACATGGTGAGGGAGAAAGTCGGATATTTAGCTTGCATTTTCAACATTGAGAAACTACCCTTGTTATTTATATTTACTTAACACTAAACCTACCAACGCCGGTCAAAATGACCGTTTCAAACTTTGTGTATAACTTAGACATTTTTAAATAATAAATTACTATTATCAAACTATATGACAATTGTTAGAACAATGATATTTAACTTCCCGTAAGGCAAGTTATAGTAATCGCAAAAACATCTAAAATGAAAATTTTTATATATCTTTACGTTTCAAAAGTTTCTGAATATTTTGGCATACCTTAGAAAAAATGGATGTATGTGTGTGTATGTGTGTGTGCGGATACAAATTTTCGTCGACGATTTCGGGAACACCGATCAACCGATTTGAATAATTCAAAAAGCATTCGATTCGTACTGATAAGGAGACGTGCTGATTAGTTTCTGGCGAAGGCAGGTCTAGCCGTTCCAAAGATACGGGGCAAAAAGTGCCAAAAATGGTAACTCAGTTTTTAAGAGAACGGAGCGTCCAATTTTAATAATTCAAAAAACATATATATAAATATATATATAAATTTTTATTTTCGATTTTTTTTGTGATTACTATAACTTGCTCTAGGGGAAGTTAATAAAGAAAACTTTTTTTTCTCAAAAATTTAATTTTTTTGAAGTAAAATTTTTTCAAAAATGTTAATCGTTTTTAAAAAAATAATAATTTTTGGTACGGAAAGTTCCAGCAATTTGCCTCAAGACGCGATGCCATGTGCCCCACTAGTTTCTTCATTATTTGATTTTATTTATTTTTTCTATTTTCCGAAAATAAATTGTTATGTAGTCTAACTACCGCGGTCGGTCAACTTGACCGGTAGAAAATAATGTTATTTGGGGAGTTATTTTCTTAGAAATGTATTTGCAGATTTATACAAAATATACCAAATGAACCAGAAAAATTTAGAATAAAGTTCTGGGTTATGTGTGAAGTCAATAGTAAAAATATAATACATGAGTTTTCCTATTTGGACAATGACAAGGGAAGAGATTGTTCAGTTTCTCAATTGGATAGTTTGTTGTTTTGAAACTAATTTGTCACTTAATAGTCACAAATTTTGAATAAATCTGTATAAGTCATATTTTGTTACTCTCACGCAGTGCCGGCTTTAGGGTAGGGCGAGTTGGGCGACCGCCCTGGGCGCTAGCAAAAAGGGGCGCCACAGGCGCCCCCCGGCTAGTGCTTATAGTTCGAGGTCTGCTTAGTCGTAAATTCCCTAAATTAAGCGGTTTTTTTGTCTATTGTCAAAACACATTGTCTATCTCCTTTTAACGTTTTGGTTAAAAAAGCTAGCGTTATTGTAGCGAAGCGTAACAAACTCAGTTCATTCACATTGGCCAGCGAACTTGGCCACTTGGCCAGTCACTCGAAATGGCAAAATCATTGATCACATAATTAGTAGTAGCCCAGTGCGAACTCACATTGATAATTATCCGAAGAATGATACAGGCCGACATTTCTCTAATTCTCATTTCACAAAAATTCTTGCAAACAATGAAACAATTCAGCGCCGTTGGTTAATTTACTCCGTTTCTAAGGATCGAGTTTATTGCTTTTGCTGTAGACTATTTGATAGTAGCTCAACGTCGAACTTAGTCTCTGAAGGGTATAACAACTGGAAATACTTGTCTGAAATATTAAAAAATCACGAAAATAGCACTTTTCATAAGAAGTTTTACCTTTCATGGATTGAAGCTGAACTACGATTAAAAATAGGGAAAAGAAAAGCAACACTTGATTAGAAAGGAAACTACAAGATGGAATAATGTTTTGTCTAGATTGATGCATATCACACTTTATTTAGCCGAAAACAATATGGCGTTCAGAGGCACTTCTGATAAACTATATACGCCAAATAGCGGAAAGTTCTTAGGCTTAGTACAACTACTAGCAAAATTTGATCTAGTCATGCAGGAGCACTTGCGATTAGCTATGAAGTGTGATATTTCAGACCACTCAGCTTCTGTTCATCGATGGAAATTTCTAACCGATCACTTCGAACTATATACTATAAAAAAGCACAGTGACACTCGTTGGGAAGCAAGAATGAGTAGCGTTAAATCAGTCTGTTATCAAATTAGTACTATCCATGATGCTTTGATTACTTTGGCTCTTGAAACTCAGAAAACTGATGTTCAAATGTCTCATGAGGCTACTACACTAGTCGAACAACTGAAAGATTTCTGCTTCATAGTTTCATTGGTTGTTTGGTATGACATACTTCATCAAATAAATGTTGTAAGTAAATCTCTACAGTCAACAGATATGGATCTTGGTGAATATACACAAATGTTGAAAAAAATGCTGCAATTTTTTGGAAGACTACAGAAATACGGGCTTTAAAAGCGCTATTTTAACTGCAAAGGAGTTGGCCGAAGAACTAGAAATTGAACCTGAATTTCGAGCTACAACAAGAATTCGACGTATTAAGCGTCAAGTTGGTGAAATTGCACGCGATGACCTTATAACTTCTCCAGAAAAAAATTTGAGGTTAAATTTTTCAACTGTCTTTTGGACACTATATTAATTTCAATCAATGAAAGGTTCGAACAGTTAAATGGGTACTCGGAATCTTGGTCTTTTTTGTACAATATCAAACAGATTCCAGAAAAACGCGACCTTCTCAAGCTCTATAGTGATCTCCAATTAAAATTAACTGTAGACTCTAAATCAGACATAGATGGTTGTATGTTGTGTGATGAACTTATAAGTCTGGCATCCTTTTTACCTGATAAAAATGTGGTTGCTTACATTTTTGTTTTAAATTTCATCAACGATTTCAACTTACAAGAACTGTATCCAAATGTATGGATATCATTGCGAATTTTATTAACTATACCTGTAACTGTTGCTAGTGGGGAGCGGAGCTTTTCAAAGCTGAAGCTGATAAAAACCTATCTTCGATCAGCGATTTTCCAATCTAAATTGACAAACTTAGCAACTTTGTCAACTGAAAACGAAATTGCTGAAAACATCGACTTCGACAACCTTATAAAAGAGTTCGCTGATAGAAAGGCCAGAAAAGTAAGGGTTTGTGTAACTATCTGGTTATCTAACTCGTTATCTTTTATAATAAATAATTTTTTTTTTAATAAACGGTTATTTCATTAGATGTTTTTCTTTTTTCCAAATGGGTTTGAATTGCAGGTGGAGTTCGCCGTAGAAATCTCGCCTAGGGCGCTGGTAGTGTTAAAGCCGGCCCTGCTCTCACGGTGTATAAAAGTAAATCGAAAAGCGTTGTCCCAAGATTCAAACATTATCTAATAGAAATAGGAGAAGGCAGCAAAAGTGTACCAAAAACTATTAGAATTTGTATTAGTAGCTAAAAATTGCAAGATAAGGTCGAAACTTTGTAGTTGGCAACTTTATGTATATTTCAACATTTTTATTTATGTTGGATAAATGCGTAAATTATGTACAGAAAGACGACGAATAAAAGCATTTCTAGCATGAATTTTTGTAATTTTTTAACTCGACTATGCATATTCAAAATCTCAGGAAATTCAAGTTTTTATGAACACTGTCCAGAAGTTCGGTTTTGTGTGGATGGAAAACTTGTCAAATTTTTGTTTGTTAAAGTTACAAATATACTTGCTTCAAATGTAGATTTCAAACTAAAATAATTAATAAACAATGTGAGGAAGCCAAATAAAAATCTGTATTAATATTTAATTTTATTAGTTTATTTCTCATAATTTGTTTTAGAAAATATATTAAGATATATTTAGATGAAACTTTATAAAAAAAATTATTTTATATTCATTAAACAATAAATCGATTATTTATTGAATTAAATAATAAAATATATAACTTTTTAATTGTAGGTCAATTTGACCGCGTGCGGTGGGTAAAGGCAAATACGAATTGTCGGTAGGTTTAATATTAATAAAATAGAATATTTTTTATTTTACTATATAGTTTACAACTTAGTTTTCAGTAGACATCTAGCAAATATAATAAATACTAATGGTGGATGTTATGCACACGGCTCATTCATTATTCCAATCCTTGATGATTTTTTATAATTTAACTACTTACTGTAGGCCTATAATATTTTAATATGGTAGGGCGGGGCTCAAATGTCCAATTTGACTATATCACAACTCATATCATGTGTCAAACAAACAACTATGTTCAGTAAAATTCCCAAGTAATTCCTAATTATAGAAATATGGTTTCAGCTATTTTTTTCTAAAATTTATCATCTGTTTCTTTTTTACCTCATAGGCTGGGTAAAAACGGACAGCCATTGTGAAAACGGATACAATATCTTATATGTAATTTTAAAAGAATTTTCTGTAATAATAGCTAAATTACCAATGCGAAATAAAAACTTCATAGTCACATTTTTACCAAGACTACAGCAAATATAACATTGATCTAATATTTTCTCAGAAATATTTATCAGCATAGTAGGAATAACTATTAAATTAATTTATTTCTTGTAAAATTACTTTCTTTAACTTATTTTACTATTTTACATTGTTTACACAATTGCCATGATGAAGGTTCAGTTGTCCCTTTTTACCCGACCCGCATGTAATCTATTATAAAGGTTATATAAATAAATCTGTTGAATCTAACTTAAAATTAACGATACATCTTATAAAACAATTAAATAATTTATACTTAAAAATTATATTAAGGTCTCGTTAAACACTAAAACTCACAATAAAAAAAGAACATCGAAAGAAAATACTTTATTTATAGTTTTTCAAACGTGAAAGTTTTTATCCCGTTAGCTACGTTGTAATAAAAGGTTGAAAATTATATTAAGGTCTCGTAAACTAAAGAACAGTGCTCACAATAGAAATAGAATATCGAAAAAAAATACTTAATTTATAGTTTTTCAAACGTGACTGTTTATCTCCCGATAGCAATGTTGTAAGAATTAAGGTGGTGGCTGATTACACATCTTTTACCCTCTACTTTTAAATATTCCTAACTTTACTTGTTTTTTAGATATTGGTAGACCATTAAGCCCCGCTCTACCCTATGTTAGACAAACGACAATAAGTAAAAGTTACTAGTATTACTTCTACTTCAAATAAAAAATGCAATTAAAAGTAGAAATAAGTTCCTGTAGAAGAACTAACTAAAAATAGTTTTAAAAAAGTCCATGTGAATTAAATTTCTTCTACATAGCAGACGAGAAGTACGATAGATTATTTAATTAGACTTATTTGCTGGATCATCTATCTGCATAATTCATAAAATAAAAAAGTAATGAATTTAAGAACTCCGCACAGAGATGCAGTTCTTTGCAGTGATGATAGTACAAAATAGGATACAGTTAGAGGACTTAAAATATGCATTGAAAAAAGATTTTATTTCTTTTGTTATGAATTTAATCTGACAACTTTTTTATTCTCTATCAGGATGTTCAGTCAGCCTGTTTTTATACTTTTGACTATGTCAGAGAATCTCATTTCTAATGAAGTAGGATTTATAATTGAAGGCTAGGTGAATTTTTGGTAAGTTGATAGACTTAATTAGTAGGAATCGAGATTTAGCAACTTTTGAAATTGTGTTGATAAAATTTTGAAATTTTAAAGCAATATTTGATAAAGTTTTATAGGTAAATCACTTTTAGTAGGCCCAAATTACTTTGGCAAGTCTTTAAGACCGTAAAGTCTATCATCATAAAAAGTTTCATCAAAATTGTCAAAATTCAACAATTAGTTACGGAGGAACGGCCTATTCGATCTTTCCCAAAAACTATTTATTACGATTCCCAATTAATATCTATCGGCTATAATATCGAACGGTTTTCAAGTTTTTGAAATCGGTTCAGAATTTTTTTTGAAAACGTAATCGAGAAATTAAGGGGCCAATTCTGCCGTAAAATAGTCAAATGTTATGGGAAAGGCTATAAGTTGTGTGCAGTTTTCATATAAAGTGGTATGAAAACTGTAAAAATTCTATGTGGTTGCAGTGTAGTGAGGCGTTTTGGATAGAAAACTCAACCTAGAAAACGCACAAATGTCAAAAACTTAAGTTATCATAACTGTATCGTTGAGATATGGCTTGATACCATATGAGTGAAGTTGCATTTTACGTGTAAAACGCCTCACAGCAAATACATAGCATTTTGACAGTATTTAGTAGCATTTTGTATGAAAACTGGAACGTAACATAGCCTTGGCATAATATTGGTCATAAGTAGTTCTATCTGCCAATTATAAAGAAATAGCTTGGCCGATCGTCGCAAAAAGCTAATCAGTCTAAGCCCTTATCGAGTTCCAAAGAAAGTTAAAATTTTTGGAATCGCTTCAGCCGTTTTTTTGAAAATACGTCGACGAATGATAAAGATTTGGCTCACATACTTTGAATACACATGTAATATTAACAAATAGGAGTTTTTGGCTTTTTCTGGCTTTCCGGGAAGTTTATAATTTCTGGTCGCCAAATTTACGTTTCAAGGCTTTTTGAACATTTTGGCATACTTAAGTGAAAATTGATGTACATATTGTATAATATGTATGTATGTATGTATAATATTACGATATGTCATGCTTTAGGAAAAATTTCTGACCAGTTTTGATGGTTCCCAAAACATTCCATTTGTTTTATCTATTTTTTGTAGAACGACCACACGACCAAAAAAGTGGTAAAATGGCTATTATGATATTCGATCACTTGACACATATCTTATATTTAGATCATGTTTTAATAATTATATTTATTTTATTCATCAAATTTCGGGTTCCGTAATTATAAATACTCATAATAAGATTCAGATTGACGACTTATATGTTTCACTCCAAATATTCAATAGAGTGAAACTTTCGATATTTTTGTTGAAGAATTACAAAAGTCAGGTTTTATTTCAAATTTGGGGTTTTCAATTTTACATGAATTTATCCTGTGTATAAAGTTAAATATAAAAATAGTTATTTTAAATATAGGACTAGGACTTACGATAACTGCCCTAATATTTTTTTATATAATATAGAGTTCCTTGTTATTTGTAACTTTTTTCAGTCACAATTTTGATTATCTTCGTGCATTGACCATACTTTTTGGATCATACTCAAATGTTTTAAATAATTGTTCAAAAAATTCAAAATTACGAAAAATACAATTTTATAAAAAATGTATAGATGCTTGTCAAATTTTCATAATTCATTATTTATTATGTTTATTTATATGTAATGTTATTTTTTCGCACAATAATTAAACTGCAAAAGTATAAATAATTCATTTTTATGGTGTCATAATATTCTTATAATGTGTTTCATATTTATAACGCATAAAAATACATATTTATTATTAAATTACAAACAATAACCACATTAGTTGTTATTGAACTATTAATACATGATTTACGATTAAATTACTGACTATAACCAATTGAATTATTAATACACGATTAAATGAATTAAAGTAGTACATAAATGACATTGAATTGTATTTAAAGATGATAATGTTGTATATAAATCTTTGTTTATGAATTTATGCAAGATTCACTGCTGAATAGTTTTAATTACTCCAATTAGGTATTAATTAACTTCCCTTAGGATAAGTTATAGTAGGCATATAAGCACGTAATCGCAAAAAAATCAAAAATGAGAAAAATTATGTATTTTTACGTTTTTGAAGTTTCTGAACATTTTGGCATATCTTAGAAAAATAGATGTATGTGTATGTGTATGCGTGTGCGTGTGTGTATGTGTGTGTGTGTATGTTCGGATAAAAATTTTTGTCGACAATTTCGGGAGCACGGTTCAACCGATTTGAATGTTAAAAAAAACATTCGATTCCTATTGATAAGGAGATGTGCTGATTAGTTTTTCGACAAGGCAGGTCCAACCGTTTCGAAGATACGGCGCAAAAAGTTCCAAACACTCAGTTTTTTAGCGAACGGAGCGTCCGGTTTTATTAATTCCAAAAACATTTTACTTATATTGATAAAATGAAGAATTGATTATATTTTTGGGAAGGCAGATCTAGCGGTTTCGGAGTTCGAGTAAAAAAAGTGATAAAAATACTATTTTGCGGTCAAAAATGATCATAAGACATCTGCACATAAAATTATCAGATATTTTATAGAGATGTTAATAAAAAGTATAAATTTTGTTTACATTTCCATGGGTTCCGTAACATTGTTTGTCCGTTAGACTGCGACTTCCAAAATATTTCAAAATTCCAAAATATTTCAAATTAGAAAAAAAATCATTTTTTTCAAAAAAGTCAATTTCTTTCAAAATTCTCAGAAATCAAATTTCTTCAAAGTTTAAAAAAAATCTTTGGAAGTTCTAGCAATTTGCCTTAAGGCACGATACAATACACCACAAGTTTTTTCTTTTAGAAATCATTGTGAGTTTTCATATTTTTATAATATATTTATAAATGAAAATAGTTTTTATAATCACTTGTCGGTAGAGCAAGAAAAAGAATTTCTTGAAAATGTTTCAACGATAAATAATTTCATGGGCATTTTATTTTTATAATTTTTTATTAATAATATTTAACAGTAGGTAATAACTAAATAAATAAATGTTATATTAGCTAGCTGTATTATTTATATATTTATTTACTTATTTATATATGAATGAGTATTTTGCTGGAAAGGAGGACCGTGAACCAAATTTCCGATTCAATTTGGGACAATTTTGTTATGAGTGATTTCCTATTGCCATTTCGCACCATAGTGTTATTTTCAATTGTAAACATAATTTTAATCTATATTTTGGAAATGGACAAAATGTTGTATAAAAAAATTATACAACATCTTAAATTAAAAAAATATATTAGGCCGTGATGTCCACTGAATACTTCAAAGACAAAAACCGATTATATTTATATATATATATATATATATATATATACTCGTATATATATATATATATATATATATATATATATATATATATATATAATAAAAATATTATTGGAAAGTGTTTATATTGTGTTTGTTTTTTGATCTTACCACAACTGCAATTTTTCCTAATACTGTCCGAGGTCTCAAAAGAATTATCTTCTAATCCAAAAAATGTATCAAACAGGAACCGCTCTGATCTCTCGCTAATCACTAAATGCCCTAACGACATCACAATAAATAAATATTTATACAGACACATTTTGGAAAAAGCAAACGATGCATTAAATCACATAAACACCATTAGAAACTGTAACACAATTTCGTACTGTGCACTTTGTCATTATCACAGACTTATTGATAATAAAATAAATATTAAACTAACTATTAATAGTTAGTAAATTGCATCGATGGGATACTTCACAAATTCATCCATGTCGGCGCGTTAATTAATAACCGTACTTATGCTGCGAATTGATTTGGCCTGGTTATGACTAATATAGCAGGCGAATTCGTTCTGTTATAATATAATATCAGCTATGCCGATGGTATTCGACAACGCAAATATAACAAGTGTGTAAATGCTTTCTCCGAACGGGGAAAGTTACACCAGTAATTTATTTAGATGGAATATGCCGTTTGGTGAGAGATGGTGGGACACTGATAGCGGCGCCGAAAGTCGAACTGGACGCGTTTTGCGTTCGCGATCGACGTCAGGCCGAGGACTCATGCACCGGACGACAGATGATAACGGAAAACAACATACAAAACATAATATCATACATAACTGGGGAAAAAAATTAGTGGTGCATGGCATCATGCCCTAAGGCAAATTGCTTATACTTTCCATTGCAAAAGTTTTTTTTTGAAGTAAAACTTCTTTAGGCGCGACTAGGGTGTAAATCCGTACAAATGCAACGGAAGTGCGTTGCGACAGATAAGATAAGATAAGAGTCGAGTGCCAATGATTCGTCATTCGCTCTCGATGATACCATTTCTATACAGGTCGATTGTGATTAGTCGTCGCGTATGTGAATAGAGATCTGTCGTTCTATGCGTACCGGCGCCAACGTTCTATGCGTACCGATATCAACAATGAAATCGGCATAGATAAATAAACATTTTAAAGTTACATCGTAGTACAAATCTTGATTTAATGAAAAATGCCTGAATTAGAAAAATATTTTACCCTGTTTCTTGATAATATTTTTTAATAAGATTAATGATTATTGAGTTTTTTTTATTAGAATTTATTTCTATATTATTCGTAGTTTCTATGAATTTCTGAAGTTATTAAAATGGAAAATATTTTTTAGACAAGACAGATATTACATCTGTTCAAAGAATGAGATTATATCGCCAGCGAAAAAGTAAAAAAAATACAAGCAGTCAATGAATGTATGTTAATTTTCATTACATGAAGTTCTTCAAACACAATTATTACATCATGAGTATAATAATTATGCGAAAACGATATTTGTTTAGGCGTTGTTTAACATAATCCACTGTATGAACGTATATTATAGAATTTATTAATCAGCAATTACTTTATTACCCTAATGAAGGTTCATTTCTAAATGCATTTCTAAGTGCGCAACTAAGTTCTCGCTGTTTGTCAGTATTTGGCTCTAGCAGTAAGGGTTGGTCGATTTTGACAAATTCAAAACGTCTTGAAACAAGCTTAGACATATGGTGAACAAACTGCTGCGACACATGAGTGATTTCGTTTTTACATTATAATATACTTCTGGTTAAGTGGATATGTCCAATTTTGTGCCAAACAATCGTCATTTGCGGGGAGTGTTGATCTTTGTCTTCCATTCGAAAAAAACGGCAGCTCAAGTGCATCGAGAGCCACGGAAATGTTGCTCTGAGCGAAACAACATGCCGTGAGGGGTTTCGTCGCTTCAAAAATGGTGATTTTGATGTTGACGACCACCCTCGTAAAGAAAGGCCAAAACCTTCATAAATGCTAAATTGAAGGCCTTACTCGAAGAGGATTCATTCCGAACTCAAGAATATCCTGGTTCAGAATTAGGAGTTACCCATCAAGCCATTTCCAAGCTATTGCATGCATTGGGGATGATTCAGAAGCAAGAAACTGCGGTTCCTTGTGAGTTGAAGCCAAGAGACGTCGAGCGTCGTTTTTTCGCCTGTGAACAACTGCTCCAGTGGCGAGAAAATAAGAGGTTCTTTATTACATCGTGACAGGTGATAAAAATGAATACATTACAGCCGAAGGTCATGCTCTACATATGGTGGGACCAGGTCGGTCTTATTCATTATGAGCTGTTGAAACCGAGCGAAACCATCACTGGAGAACTGTATCGAACTCAATTGATGCAATTTAGCCGAGCACTGCGCGAAAAACGGCCACAATACGAGCAGAGTGATTTTACTGCATGACAACGCTCGGCCTCGCGTTTTCAAGTCTGTTAAAACCTACTGGGAACGCTCAAATGGCAAGTCCTACCCCACTCGCTATATTCCCCAGATATCGCACTGTCCAATTTTTACTTGTTCCGTTCGATGGCACATGGTCTGGCTGATCAGCAGTTCAACTCATATGAAGACGTCAGAAAATCACTTGATTCGTGGATAGCCTCAAAAGACTACCACTTCTGGCGCCAAGGTATTTGAGCTCTGCCAGAAAGGTGGGCAAAAGATGTGCCTAGCAATGGGCAATACTTTGAATGAACCAGATATAGAAGTTTTTTTATAATAAAGTTACATTTTCATCGAAAAAACAGCGAGAACTTAGTTGCGCACCAAATAAATAAAATTTAAAAATAATGCAAAGCATAACTGGTGAGAAACACATAAACAAACTTGGGAAACATAACAAGTGAAAAACACAAAAACAAATATAATGGGATACTTAACTAGTGAAAACTACAAATGCAAATATAACGGGTAAAAAACTCGAACATGAACATAATGGTCGAAAAGCAACGGATTCATCAACAATCATTAATTACTTTTATTTCATTTTAATTACTGTCCCAAAATAGTACTTTACCTTTACCTTTCATGAATCCGAAGATTTTGCCACCTCGTTTAGGAAAATATTTGTAATGTGTGTAAGGGAATTTCCAAATATTTACTTATACTAATTCAATAATTACTGCTAATTGAATAATGCAAATATTTGTTCTGTCATAGGTACATATCAAAATCATTGATAGCTTATTGGTTGGTTGATTGCGTAAAGCAAATAAATACACTATCCATAGGTGTGAAATTGTTATCGAAACGAGAAATTAATACAATTTATAAAATAAATTTGTATCATTAATAACATAATAAATTCATGCAAACAATAATAAGGTATTTACTCCATACGTTTTGGTACGATGTTCATTCATTCAGCAGTTTATACCAATTACAACTCAAAACTTGGGGAGCGCATGGCACCGTGCCTTAAGGCAAATTGCTGGAACTTCCCGTACCGTAATTAAACATTCGGGGAATGAAAATAATCAATAATTGTTTTGAATAATTGCAAATAGATTATTACATACTGTAAACTTATAAGTGCTTTTTAAATTGGACGACGAGCGTATTTTATGAACAACTTATGTGTACGTTTACAAGAGTCCTTTTTTTTAAATTTTGAGAATTTGAAGATTTTGGAAAATATTCGATTTTTTTTAATTATTGAAATATTCTCAAATTTTTGTAAGAAATTTTTTTTTAATTGTTAAAAATTTAGTTTTTTTGAAAATTTTCAAAATTTTAAATTTTCTGTAAATGCATTTTTTGCACACCATCTACTCAAGCAAATTGTTATTTGAATTCATCTAATCGGGTGATCCGTTCTCTCAACTGAAGAACCGTTTTTACACCCTTTGCGCACCATACCTCCGAAACATCAAAATTGCCTTTTGCAAAAACGCCTCGCAATCGAGTACGAACCGAATGATTTCTCAATTTTATAAATCGGTTATTCTATACTATCGAAAAAGTCGGGGACATTTGATTGAACCATATACGTGAATTTTAAAATTAAAAATCTTGGTACGGAACCTAAAAAACATATAGGGTACGCATTATTAAAATCTCTATAAAATATCTGATAATTTGATGTACATATGTCCAATAAACATTTTTAAGACTAGACCTGCCTTCGCCAAAAACTAATCAGCACGTCTCCTTGTCAACAGCAATCGAATGTTTTCGAATAATTGAAATCGGTTGAACCGTGTTCCCGAAATCGTCGACGAAAATTTGTATCCGCACTCACACACACACATACATCCATTTTTTCTAATGTATGCCAAAATGTTCTGAGAGAAACGTAAAGATATATGAACATATCCGTTTTCGTGTTTTTTTGCGATTACTATAACTTACCCTACGGGAAGTTAAAAAGTTTAAATTTTTTGAAAAATTCAAAGTATAAAAAAATTTCGAAACATAAAAAAATTCAAATTTCTCAAAAAAGTCAATTTTTTCAAAAAATTTCAAGTCTCATTTTATTCAAAGTATTACAGAAAATTTTAAAGGTTGTTAAAAAAAATAATTTTTGGTACGGGAAGTTCTAGTAATTTGCTTTAAGCCACGATGCTATGCATCACTAGTTTATTTTATATTTATCATCTAGGAATTATAACTAGAATCATTTCGTATACCGCCATAAATTTCGAATATTAGCCTGTATAAATTGCGTGAATTGGAATTGGAATTGTTCAATTACAAAATAAATTCAAAAAATCTCAAGATATATTTTGGAACTTTTTATGTTAATGATTAATAATATCGTTAATGATTAATTAATATCATATTAATTTTTTTCATTATAGAAATACATTATATCAATTAATATTGTTTTTTAACGTCGATATAAAAATATGCATAATGCAAAATTTTGCATCTTCATATATTTTCAATGATACAGATAATACTGGTTTGATTTAAAGACATTTTTCTGATTTTATTGGGTATCTTTCTGTTTTTTCGACTGCATATAATTTTTAAAATTCTTAATAAATAGTAATAAATCGTTGTAAGTAAATAAAAATGCATTACATTGATAGAAGAATGGAAATAGTTTGCACCTGTCTACGATACCTTCGACCTAATTCCACGCCTGATGTATCACTTTCGTTGGAATTTCAATGTTTCACTTTTATCGGAAAGCGAAAACCGTTGAAGTAATTTTACTTAAAGAATGTCATGGAAATGCTGTGAATGAGAATTTAGTAACACGAATTTCTTTTTATTATTGTCGTAAAATAAATAGATTCATAGAAAGATGTAAATTTGTAAAGTTTGCGAATAAATTTCTATGATAAATGCCACGGATGCCAATAATGAAAGAGATACTGTTAAGGCACGTTCTCATGCGCCGAGCAAAACTTCAAGAAATAATAAGTAGATATTAATTAATTAAGCCCAATCAAAATGTGAGAAAGAGCTTAAAACATGTTCACTAAATTAAGAAAAATCATGTGATAACTAGGTGTAAGTGTCTTTTTCTCTTATGGCAAGTTGCTTGAACTTTCCGATATGTGATAATTGATTTTATCAACAAAAATTAGCTATTTGAATAAAATATTTAACTGCTTATTTCAAATTTTAGGTTTCTGCTTTTACTGAAAACCAATCAATCAAACACATCGACAAAATTCACATTTTGAGTAATCACATCACAAAGGAGACTTTAACACAAATTTTGACTCATCATATTTTTCAAATTTTGAAGATTTTTTTAAATTAAACCACATGTCGCCGGCCCATAATATATAGGTATGTTTAGTATAATCATGATCTCTATTATCATGAAAATATTCATCAAAAACATCCAAAGAAAATTTTTAACATTTGATTACAAAGAAATGGTCCGGCCGATCTTCACCAAAAACTAATCAGCGCAATTCTCCACCAATATCTTGTTGAACAGTTTTTGAATTTTAAAAAATCGATTCAAATACAGAATATTTAAATATTTCTCTGGAATTTTGGAAGGTATCACATTTTGCACTATGATTTGTCTTTTAAATAATTCTTTTCACATTTATGCAGATGACACTAACTAGCGATAACTATTTTTGCTATAATTATAATTATTAAAATATTTTTCTGTTAGTTTTCTGTTTAATGATTATTTTCACAAGATAGATTGCACAATATATACTACTTTATAGGTCTGTATTATTTATTTAATAATCCTGTTGAGACATAACATCAATATTGGTTAGTAATTAAAGGAGGTATCAAAAATTGTTAAATATAATAATAAATGCCTTTACTGTGAATGTTTTATACACTACGTTCTTATATTTAGAAATATATTATAACTACATAAAATATACAGGCCACTTTGGCGTATCTTACAATGATCTCTCAACCCTCCTTCATGCATAATGCTAGTAAGTAAAATAATTATTTTGGCTTTATCATACAATTATACATCTCTAGATCATGTTATCCCAACTGAGAGACTGCATATTTCTTACAATAGTTTTTGAGATATTAAAATAATAGTGATATTTGACGGTTTTACTGTCTGACTAAAGCATAAAAGCTTATGAAGTAAGTAGAGTTGATGACATATAATAGGATAGATGAAGCCATAAAAGCGGATACAATAACATTTTTATTCTTGCTTTGATATCCTAAGTAAAATGATTTACAAGACAAGAGAGCTTATTTGAAAAATATCTTATACCTTTAAAAATAAATAATTCATACATCAACTAGTAGTAATATGACACATTTGTTTATAAAATTATATTACTGAATTGCATGTTTTATGGCTAAAACTTCCGCCACAGGCCAATGTACCATCGGATTGTTCGGTTATTTGCCACTGATATTTTTCTCCTGAATTGAAGGAATTAGCATTTTGGAATAAGTTTCACAAGATGAACTATCGTGCACGCTGACCTACATCTATCTGATTGGCCTGAGGTTATTGAAAATTTATTTATCGCTGATAAATCGCAATAAATTCATTGTATGGTATCAACAGCAATTCACAGATTTGCTTGTTTTTATCACTTTTCACTCTTTAGAAATGGTTTTTGAATTTTATATTGTCAGACATTTCTTCTGTACTGCGCATTCGTCTTGAATTTATGTTCTTAATTAGTAGGATCTTTATAAACGATGTCTCAGAAATCGAATGATTTCTGAGACTGATTTTTACCGTTGATCATTTACCTGCGCCAATGCGTGTTCCTGCGGCACAGCCAAGTTTTCTATACCACGAAATAGTTGGCATATAAAATATGAATCAACTGTCATACTTCCAAACATTTTGGATCTGCCTCTGTCAATTGTTCTTCAAAATTGATAAATTACCTTTCTTTCTTTCAAGAAAATCAAATCGATATGACGAATAATGTCGAACTGTACAGGACTCAGATAACGTATTTTCCATTTGTAGAAAGTTTCTATCACAATGTGAGCTTAGAAACTAACTAGCCCGTGTTTTTGCAATTTGTATATATAACACGCAGTCCAGTTATATAAGACTTCATTTGATACTATATTATCAACAGTACGGCTGTAAATATAGAGTAAAGATGCCCAGCACGAAAAAAAATAATAAATCGGTCCAGCCGTGTACTTAATAACTATTAATATCCAACATTGAAAAAATATTAGCAGCATCTAACAAACTTTAGCCGTATATCTTCTAAACACTGGCGCATATCTTCACGCAACTCACGCATCTTCACTCGTACTTCTTCCCTCATCAAATTGTAGCACATCGCCACCAAACCCATCCCAAGCAGTAAATAAATAAAATTGATTACAAGTTTTGTTTGGCTGCCATCTCGGGATTCCATTATATTAGCACCGGGCACGAAATCACCAATACCTATCTTGCATAGACTCGTCACGCAGAAGTACGTAGAATCCAAGTAGTTCCAGTTTTCCCACTCTGCGAACATGACTGTTCCTGTCAAAACGTAGAAGCTGATCACCCATAAACAGGCAGTAGATGGCACAATAATCTTCCTGGCTGGTAAATCGTCGCCTTCCTCCATACTCGCTTCTGAGTCATGTTCCACGCTGCACTCATGAAGCCAGGTATATAGCCAACGGAACGTCTGTGCAAGTACCTTTCCCATATTCAGAAAGTATAATATGTAGAGAGGAATTCCAAGGCCGGCGTACATGACAGTGATTCCTTTACCCCATGGGGTACGGGGCAGCATATTACCGTATCCGATCATGGTGAAGATTGACAAGCAGAACATTAGTGCAGCAGGAAAAGACCAAGTCTCTTCCGCGGTGCGTCCATCATAGCCGCGCTGAATTGCTGCAGTCAGACCATTCTATGTAAATATAAAGAAAAGATTTTACCAACTATAATACGGAATAATAATAAAAACTATTAATAATTATTTTTAATCTGTTTTTTATGCTAATTTTTAATGAAAGACAGCGCTATTTGTAGTTGACAGGATGGAAACGAAATACATTTTTTCTCTTGTATGTTATGATGACCGAGTACCAATATAAGGTCTTTTGAATAACGATGTTTTTGTAAGGCGTAAAATTTTTGTACTGGTGGTGATTCTTAGCGTGCTAAGTTGGAAACCATCCTGGATCCTGGCAGATTTCAGACCTGCATATCATAGTCGCCCAGGCGTTAAGAATGCAAATACCGAAACACAAACTTGTTCCTGTAATTTCAAATTTTTATACGCTTTCATTTATTCATTGAGAAGTTCAAAAATCAAAAGGCAAGGCGATTTCAGCCTGAACAAGTACTGGCCAGGCAAACCGAAAGGTTCACTTTTATGAGCAAGATGTATATGCATTAAAATAAACTTGGTCCTATAAGGTTAATAATTTATATATGTGTAAAATTCTGAGAAGAAAAGGAAACTGGATCGGATCTCTTTTGCAAAAAGAGTGCCTCCTGCACGATGTCGTCGAGGGTAAAATAAAAGGAACAAAAGGAATGGGAAGAAGAAGAATGCAGATGATTGACGACTTACGCGAGAAGAGAAAATACATGGAACTCAAAGCCGAAGCACAGGATCGAAGCATGGAAGCAGAAGTTCTGAAAGGAAATATATGAAATAAAAAAGGGGAGTGGGAATAGTAGTAATGAGATGAAGGGTAAGGGAATCATTTATTTGTGGTAGCTCTCAAACTATGAACCTGCCTTCGGGTAGACTACCATTTATTATTAAATGTGTTTGTCTAAGCTATTTAAAAAAGTATGTACAATGCCAGGCGATTTTGTTCAGTCTAGGCCAGCCTTTCTCAAAGTGGGCGATATCGCCCCCTGGTAGGCGATATTGATCTCCAGGGGGACGATGAAAGGCCTCGCTAAAAATGTTGGTTGTTGACGTTGAGTTAGGGAGCATTTGTAATTTTATTTACTTTATATTTTAAAGTTCACCAGAATTTGTATCACAACGATTAATTGGTACTTTAAAAGTTTGGTGTTTTCCCATGGTGTTTAAATGATTTTAATGCCATTTTATAGCTTTTTACCAAAAAATTAATATAGCTATTTTCAACTCACTTAAATTAGATGAAAATACTGTAGTTAAATTCAATACTACAGTTGTGTAAAAATCTGATATCATCAAAAAATGATATAGCATATCTCAAAGACCCTTTATGCATTGCTCAACAATATGAATATACAACTTCAAGGGCTTAAATTTAAAAAAAAAAAAAAAAATATCATCGCTACTTTTGTAGTCAAACTGTTATTACATAAGAAAAATATTGGAAGTCGGGAGTTTCATAATTTTGCAAATTTTATCGGTATCGTACACGAAGACTTGCTCGTATACAGCCAACATTTGGAAAATCTTCATGGCAATTTTATTGAAAGATTTCAAGATATTTTAAATTTGGAAATACCAGGCTGGGTATTAGACGCTTTTTCAAATGCAAATGTAGAAACATCAGCCCAGCTAGAAGAAGAGCTTATAGAATTAACAACAAATGAAGAATTAAAAATCAAATTTAAAGATGGTTATCAACAATTTTGGCTACAGAAATCAATTCAGCAGTTAAACCCTGGTCGTTCAAGGAATTTTACTAGCATTTCCATCGTCATATTTGTGTGAACGTGAATTGCGCTGTGACAATGCTACTTACTAAAAGCAGAAATCAGTTGCAAATTACCAAACGCGGTGACTTACGACTGTTTTTGAGTCAAATGGAACCTGATATTGACAAACTTGTAAAAATCTATCAAATTCATCCTTCTCATTAGAGCTTGAAAATAAAATTTGATATACTGTTTCTATTAATTAGATTATAATATATAAATATATGATTAATGTCATAAAGTTGCGTTTTATTTCTCTCACTGGTAAAAATGTCTAATTTAGAATGTAAGGTTGCATCAACTAATATATCACACTATAACTATATTAAAAAAGTAAAAAAAAACAGTTTTCAGAGATTGTATAAAGAATTTGGCTGGGGGGCGATACAAAAATGTTGATCTTCAAAGGCGATGGAAGAAATAAGTTTGAGAAACGCTGGTCTAGGCACTCACCAAC
>NW_020538040.1:134141474-134170573 GCF_003426905.1 Ctenocephalides felis
AAAAAATAAAAAAAGCGTTCCTTAAAAATTCAAACATTTCAAACATCTAAATAAATTAAAAAATTTTGAATAAACTTATAAATTATCAAAAAAATCAAATAAAATAAAATAATTTTACATACATTTTTTATAAACATACACAAAAAGTTGTTGTAGAATACGCTCGAGGCCTAATTTAAAAAGCACTTATAGATTTACAGTATGTATTTATAATAAATTATCTATTTGAAATTATTCAAAACAATTAATGATTATTTTCATTTTTGAATGTTGACTTACGGTATGGCAAGTTCCAGCTATTTGCCTTAAGGCACGATGCCATGCGCCCCACTAGCTTGATACAGTCATCGCTTCAAAGTAGTACAAACAACTTGACATTTGAATGTATTTTGTTTTTTTTTCACAAATATTAATTTCAATAGTAAACAGTTTTGGCTTTTTAAAAATGTAAAAATTTTTCGTTGCGAAATGGCGGCTTCAAAAGCGCACAAATTTGATGGGGGTGGACTGTAGCGGAAATACTAGGAGAAGGGGCTTATGGCGAAGTAAGGCTAGTCATAAATCGAGAAACTGGAGAAGCTCTGGCAATGAAAACAATCGACACAGCCAAGCATCGGGATGCTAAACGTGCTGTGCACAAAGAAGTTGTTATACAAAAGTCTTTACGCCACCGAAACGTGTTAAAACTATTCGGACAAAAAACACAAGCAAATATTGAATATATATTCTTGGAGTATGCAGAAGGCGGCGAATTGTTCGATCGAATAGAGCCTAGATTTGGTATGAGAAATAATGAGGCACAGAAATATTTTAATCAGATTTTGTCTGGTTTACACTATTTACATAGGAGAGGTGTAACACATAGGGATTTAAAGCCCGAAAATATACTCTTTGATGATAAAGATAATTTGAAAATTGCAGATTTTGGAATGGCAACCATATTTCGAGTAATGGTCATGAACGCCTTCTTGAGGAGAGATGTGGAACTCGGCCTTACATTGCGCCTGAAGTTTTAACTGGACCTTATAAAGCCGAGCCTGCCGATATTTGGTCTTGCGGGATAATTTTAACTGCCATGCTTACTGGAGAGTTGCCGTGGGATGAAGCCACGTGGAAAATTATGAATATACAGCTTGGAAGATGAACTCTTATACTTCGCTAACGCCTTGGACCAAGCTTGATAATTTAGCATTATCTTTGCTGAGAAAAATTTATCACCTCTTCCAAATAAAAGGATCAACTTAGACACATTAAGAAGTCTTAGATGGTGCGCAATGCAATTCATTAGTGAAGATTCTCAAATATCACACCAAGATGTCGTGCATGAGCCCCCTTATAAGCGATTTTGTGCCTGGCTAAGTATGAAAAAAATAACAGCATATGCTCACTTTCGGCATCTGGAATTGTTCCAATGCTCAAGAAAGTGACACTTCTTCCAGACCTGATGTTTGCTTCTCGCAGCCGGTGCTTATGAATGATATGGTCTTAAGTACTAACTTGAATCTCCCACAAGTGAAAGAAAAAATATGTTGCCTAAGTCAGTTAAAAGAATGACTAGATTCTTTGTTAGCGGAGATACAAAGAGCGTCATTAAGAAGCTTACTAGTTGCCTCGACAAAAAAATGACTTGGAAGGTAAATGAGGGCGTAGTAACAATAAACACCTTAGACAGGCGCAAAATGCCGTTGGTATTCAAAGCCAATATGATAAATGTAACAAAAACTTGTTGATCGACTTCCGATTATCAAAGGGCTGTGGTCTAGAATTCAAGAGAAAGTTTGAAGAAATAAAAAAGAATTTAGCGGACATTATAGTCAAAGCTCCTGTGAGTTGACCAGTAACTTCATGTCAATAATTTTAACACATTTGAATCTTATAAAATAATTGTTGATTATTAAATTTATTGATGTATAATTCAACAATATCCTATCCACAATTATACTGCTTGAAATTGTTTATATTTATTTATTAGTAAAAAGTGTATTAATTTTCTTCAAAAAGTTATGTATGTTTGAACACTTTTAAATAATTTTTGAAATCAGCGTTTAACTATGAAAAAAAATTGTTTTGTAGTAAATTTCATTGTCAATATATATATATATATATATATAATATATATATATATATGTTTGATAAGAATACTAAACATAAATACTTTAAAGATACAATATTTCGCTGTCTTTAACTTCATATTTGATTATGAATTACTATCAAAAATAGGAGTTTGTTATAGATGGGTGAATAATTAGGTTTCTATTACTTTTAACTACGCATTACACAAAAATAGATATAAGGAAATGATCAAAAAATTCAGAAAACATTTTTAGGGGTGGACCTATTAATGAGTTTACGTCAAGAAATGTAACGAAGAATAATAGAGGCGGTGTATGTTTCACAAATTGGTACAGAAAAATAGTGGTGGGTTAATTTTTTTTTTTTTTTTTTTTGTTACAATTTATTTTTGTTAATCAAGACTTTAATGTCTTATTTACAAAATTGATATGAGCAAAAAAAAAAATACAAAAAAACAAAGAATGCAATACATTGAATATAAAATGAAAAAAGTTGAAATAAAAATTAAATTAAAACAGTAATACAAAAATAATAACATAAATGAACGATGACGTGATGATGTATGCCGCGTACTACGTCAGGACGCGTGCAGACATTGGGCTAGGTGTTTGGTAGATCGGAAGGCCATTTCTTGCTCAATCTTCTTATCGGTCTCTGAATCGCTTGAATTGTAGGATTTGTATGCTGGATTAATTTGTTGTTAAAAGATGAACTTCTAATCTTGATCATTTCGTTGACTGTTGAGATTTTCAAATCCTTATGTAGGCAAAAATTCGAAATATACCAAGGCGCATTAGTAAGGATACGCAGAATTTTATTCTGGCACCTTTGAATGATGTTTATGTTAGATTTGCAAGAGCAACCCCATAGTTCGATTCCATAAGTCCAAATGGGCACTATGATAGTTTTATACAAAAGTACCTTGTTATCGAGAGAGATTTCAGATTTCCTCCCAAAAAGCCAGTAAAAATCTTTTATTTTCAGTTGGATTTGTTTCTTTTTATATTCAATGTGCGTTCTCCATGTCAATTTCGAATCAATGTGCATGCCTAAATATTTAACAGAATTGCATAGTGGAATTATTGAATTGTTCATGATGATAGGTGGACTGTTGTGATGTTTTAGAGAAACAATTATGTGCTGAGATTTTTCGATATTGATTTTGATATTCCAATCTAAAAACCATTTTTCGAGACTAGATAAATAATTTTGTAACTGACAAGTTGCTGTTCTAATATCGGAATTGCATGAAATAATTGCTATGTCATCGGCGTAAGTGCATATGGTTAGAAGATCATCTGTGGGCATATCGTTTGTGAAAAGAAGATAAAGTACAGGGCTTAGCACACTGCCCTGTGGTACCCCGCATTCTATATTTCTGATGCTCGAAGTCACATCTTTAATTCTAAATTTTCTATTAAGCAAATATGAGCTTAAGATATTGAAGTAGTTTGGAAAAGTTGTTTTGATTTTATATAGGAGTCCTGAGTGCCAAACCTTATCGAAAGCCTGACTGACATCTAAGAATACGGCTACACTGTGTTCCTTTCTATTCATGGCTTCAAGAATACGAGACACCGTTCTGTTGCATTGTTGAATTGTAGAGTGATTTTTTCTGAAGCCAAACTGATGGTGAGGAATCCAACTATCATTCGGATGATCTTCTGACAATCTCTGCAACAAAAGTCTCTCTAAAATTTTCGATAATATCGATAAAAGACTGATAGGACGTTATGAACTAGCAGTGTGATGGTTTTTGTTTGGTTTAGCGATCATAATAATTTCTGCAGTCTTCCACGCTGTGGGCCAATAATTGTATTGAAGTATGGCGTTGAAAATATTTGTTATATATAAGATACCTTTTGTAGGCAATTCTTTTAACATCTTTGGAGTAATTTTATCCATACCTGGCGAAGATCTATTTTTTATCCTTTTTATTTCACATAAGACATCATTTGGTGAAAAATGTCCTAACGGTGTAGAATGTATGGGTTGATTTACGAAATTGTTAATTAAATTATTCTGGGAAATATTTCGAGCGCTAAAAATGCTACTTAGATGATCAGCAAATGCCTCCGCTTTTTCTTCGTTGCTTTTTGCCCAAATGAATCCGTTTTGGTTGGTTATTTTCAGAGGAGGGTTTTGTTGTAGGGGTTTACTTTTGTTTCTGATTGGTTTCCATATGGAATTATCGTACCTATTTAACTGCAATATATACGACCTGAATGTACAATTCTTCCATTCTTTCATTTTTTTCCTCAGCGTGTTATTGAGATGATTAAGCGATGTCTTATCCGTTGGTAGATGAGAATGTTGCCAGGTTCGTCTTGCTCTTCGTTTCTGTGCAATTAGCTTCTTAATCTCTTGCGGAATTATTAGATTATCATTTCTTGGATTAATGTTCGGGGTGATCTGCTTGGTTGTTTCACGTACAATCACAGAAAAATAATCTATATTATTTTCTATATCTATAACGCTTGTAGGCCTAGATTTTGGAAATAATTTTGAATCAAGTATGGATTTGAATTGAATCCAGTTAGAAAGATTGTTGTGTAGAATATGATTGTTGATAACTGGAGTAGGAAATGTGCTAAACGTCACAAGTATTGGAGAATGATCTGAAGAGAGATCGTAACTAGATTCAATATTGAGATTTGAAAGATCAATACCTTTCACAATAAAAAAATCTAAAAGGTCTGGAACTTTAGTAGGGTCAGAAGGCCAATAAGTTGGACTGCAAGTTGAAATAAAGGAGAGGTTATTTTGCCCTATGGCTGCATGAAGAATCTTTCCTTTGGCTGTAGTCAGTCTAGAACCCCAGGCAATATGTTTACAATTAAAGTCACCACCAATGATAAATTTATTACCTAATTGAGAGAAAAATGAAGAAAACTGAGCACAAGAAATTTTGAATCTTGGTGGACAATAAACAGCAGAAACACAAAAATTATATAAATTTGTTTCAACAGAAATTTGAGTTGCTTGTAGAAAATCATCAGAAATATTTGGTAGAACAAAATGCTTTATATTATTTTTGATTAATATAGCCGAACCGCCGCGAGCCCTGCCACTTGGGTGATTTGAATTATAAGTAGTGTAGTTATAAATTTTGAAGTAGTTTTTTTCAGTGAAGTGAGTTTCTGAGATTAATAAGATATCTATTAAGTTTAACTTTAAAAAACATTCTACTTCATTTTTGTGAGGTATTAAACCGTTGGCATTCCATTCAGCAATTTTAATTATTTTTGCCATTGCTTTTGTTGTTGACTAACGTGGATAACATATTTATTATTATGGTGTTCTGTTGCAAAAGCTGATTGAAGATATTTTTAAATTCTAAAATAAGTGTTGCTAGAGAATCAGAATCAGGATTTGAAGGTGAATGATTAGAAGCAGAGTAATTGTTTTTTGCAATGTCTGCATAGGATGAATTTTGAATTGTTGGATTTAAGGCCGGAGAAATGTTGTTTATTTTATTATTAGAATTAGAATTATTAGAATTTTTAAAATTTTGGTTATTTGGATTTGGATTTATGACTGATTGATTTACTGGAGTTTTGTTTCTTTGTTCTTTAATTTTTTGGAAGTATGAGCAACCGCGATAATTAGCTGGATGAGCACCGTCGCAAAAATAACAACATGCCGGAGCATTCGGATCTTTGGTACAAGCTATAGTATTATGATTGTCACCGCATTTTAGGCAAGCAAATGGTCTATTGCAGTATTTTTTGGTGTGATTAAAGAGTTGACAGCGAGTGCATTGTATAATGTTGTTGGACTTTCTCGGTGGTTCGACGCGTATTATGCAGTTGAATAATTTATAAATGTTATAAATATTTTTGTTATTTCTATTTGGTTCCAGATCAACAAAAAACATATTAAGAGGTTCTTTTGTTATTCTATGTCTAATATTTAGGATATTACGTACGACATGACCCTGTTTTAATAGTTCTAATTTAATTGCATCTGTGCTTGTTGAAAAGTGTACATTTCTAAGAACAACCCTATAAGCCTTTCTTCTTTTAATTGATATGTATGATATACGGCATTAGTTTCTTTTAGATGTCTGGATAAAGTTCGAAAATGGTCGACAGAATTACATAGAATTTTAAATGTATTGTTAGCTAAACTTCTCAGGAAATATTGATCGTGCGGAATTATTTCATTTAATTGATTAGACATATCATTAATATCGTCAACTCCGTAAATAAATATTGGAGGGGGCTTACTGACTGGAGCCGGTTTAACTGAGTTGTCATCATTAGCTGTTTCTATTGTTGAAAGGCCCGAAAATCGGTTTGAATTTTGACATCTATTCCTAATGGTTCAAATGAAGTTTTTCTTTTTTTGAAATTGACTACTTGCCATGAATTAGGAGGTTTCTTGACATCAGAATGTGGTTGAGTGAGGCTTGTAGATGCACTATTACTAGATGATATTACTTCCTGTCTTGAGTCAGAAACTGATGAAGTTGAACGCAGCGAGACCTTTTCCGATGTAAACATATTGGTCCGACCTTCTTCGCGAGGTATCTTGCTGTATTTGCTGGATCCAATAACGGTCTTTCGTAGTTTTGGGATTTCTGATGGTTTACTGTCCGATTCCATATTCGCTTCTATATCTTGATTGAAATGTAAGACATTTTTTTGATTCCACAAACGCACATTAGAGTCTCGATTATGTATGGTTTTTTGTAAGCAATTATTTAATTATCTGTACACTTTTGTAAGCTTTTCATGCAATTTTAATAAACCGTAAAATTCAATCTCCCGGGTTAATGTACTATTAACTTTAATTCACAGGTTTTTCTCAATATAAAAATTTCTACCATTTTAAATCTTGTAGATCACGCTATTTTATTATCTAATCCTTCGTTTCATGACACAAACATAAAATTAGTTAAAACGTTCTTACTTGGCAATAATTTTTCATACAAGTTAATATGTCCAATTATTAAAAACAGAGTCGCTAAATTACTTGAACCTTTTGATAAGAAACCGGAAGATCATGGCCAAACACGTGTTCCTGAAAAAACTTTTTTCATTAATTTTCCATATCTTGACAATACTTTTAACCAATTATCAAAAAGACTATTCAAAAAACACAATATTCATATTACTTTTTCTTTGTTGAAACAATTAAAATTTTTATATTCCAACATTAAAGACGAAACTCCTTTAAGAAAAAGAAAGATATAGTTTAAAAAGTAAATTGTTTGGATTGTAATTGCTCTTATATTGGCGAGACTTGCCAGAACTTAGAAAAAAGACTCAGGCAGCATGAATTACAATGCGAAAAAATAGATTAGATAACAAAAAATTTAGAAGTACACTTGTGGATCATGCTAATATCAACAACCATAAGTTTGATTTTGACAATCCCCAAATCTTGTTCCATGAAAAGACTTTTTTAAACGGAGCGTGGCAGAATCAATGTTAATAGTTCGGACTAACAATAGCGTAAATTTGAGAACCGACACAAATATTTTACACGGCACTTATATAACATCATTATTAATTTATAATTTTTTCATTTATCTTATTTCTTCAATAAATTAATCTGTTTTCATATTTATTGATTTTTGTATGCGATCGCACTCCTTTTGTTTGCAATATAATAATGCCCATCCTGTCTCCACCTAGCTAGATACTTCAGATTTGTTTAGAATATTTCTGTAAGTGTCACATGTTTTTTAGTACTGTGTCAAGCATTGCAAAAAATAGTTGGTGTTTTTTGTATTTCAAAAATTAAATGTAATATAAATAATATATTAAAGAATATGTAGTATATAAGTAACTGTTTTTGAAATTATACTGAAGATGAGGCATACCATGGTTTCAGACAATATTAAGAGCTAAAACTTTCAGCGATTTGTTTTTTCTCAATTTGGATCCATCTGAGCCTTTGGGAGCAAAAAAATTCGAAAATGTCCATATTAAGGACCACCCTAATATATAAATATATATATATATATATATATATATATATATTATGTTTGTGTGTGTGTATTTTTGATATATGATTATATTTTTAATTCTTTTATTGAAACTTTATATATCAACTTCAATATTCACTTCAATTTGCGACAAATTTTGTGATTTGATGAGGCTTTCCTCGTAAGCAATTTTTTGCAATTAACTACCGTTTCTTGAAGTAGCACTTTTCTATTGATTGCATCTGGTCATTCATTCAAGCAGAACAAAAAAAATAAATGATACTTTTGGCAGTCACCGCTATCACAAACGTTAGAGAGTTTTCTTTTTAACAATGAAACACATTTTTTTAACGTTAACTTATATTTACTCTTTATTACATAAAATTTACATAATATATTCAGAAACACATCGACGTTCGCAGAAAACTATTAAATATTTTATGGGTACATTTTTTATACAGATAACACACTGTATGTAACCTTGATCTAATATTTTGTCAAAAATATTTATCCGCAGAGTTGAAATAACTATTTATTCAATTTATCTTGTAAAATTACCTTTTTTTAACTTAATTTACTTTTCTATTGTTTACGCCTTTGTGAGGATGAAGGTTCAGATGGTCTTTTTTAACCCAGCTGTATATGAGATTTTATAGAGGTTATATATAAAAAACTGTTGAATTTAATAGTATCTCAAATACTATTATATTATATTTTATAAAATATTTTAATAACGTATAGTTCAAAACTGAACAACATTGCTTGCAATCAAAATAATAACTACGAAAGAAACGTTTGTCTGCTGATAGCGACGTTGTAAGAATAGCTGGTTATACATCTTTCTTTTTCTGTTTTTAAATATTGTTGTTAATTTTTTTTCAACTTTTTTTGTTTTTGAGATATCGGTAGTGGACCTTTTTACCCGCGGACTTTTAAACCCTACTCTACCTTATAATGTGTGTACCTTATAACTTTTTTTTTATTGTTTCCACAGCAATTAGAACTCTTTATTATTGTGCTATAAGCTGTTTTTGTGTATGACTTATGACCTAAGGTATTGATATGAGAAGCAACCCATCGGTGATCATTCTCCTATGTGTGTTTTTTTATATATTAGCTCTTATGTCTAATAGTGTGCGTATGATTGTATGCAACTATGTCCACGAAGGACGATTTCCACTTGGAATTATATTGTGATCTATAACCCTTAGTGGAAATTCGACATCAAAGTTGCCTGATGTCAGGCTTGGCGGTAGCGGGAATCGAACCAGCAAACCTGGGACTAGTTGGTGCTAGCCCACGCTCTAACCGATATCGCCACCGCTGGCCCTACCTTATAAAATGATGCTATTTTTAAATATTTTGCTTACCAAATGTGACAGGTTTTCGCAGTCTCAATAAAGCTATGTCATGATTATACGAATTGGCATCGAAATTTCTGTGTCTGATAATTGCTGAGACAGCTCTCATTATGGCCTGCGTTTCCGTCGTCGAAAATTGGTCGTGATCGCCCAATATGACTCGGATCTTCGAACGCTTTAATCTGAGAATATGATCAATAAATTAATAACTGATATTGAATAGTATCAAACATCATTAAATAAAATTATTTCGTCAGTTTGTTAATGGATACGATTGCATGACAATGTCCATTATTTCTTCTTCCGAACTGAGCAAATAATAATCGCACCAAAGTAACCCTTTTCTGTTCTTTTTCCATCAAACCGCCAAAACAGCTTACCTAACTTTACTAAAGTTTTAAAAATAAAGCGGGTTCTGTAGGGCATCAAGTATTCATAATTTGAGGACCGCCAACTATCTTTAAAATTTTTTACCTCAGATGCCAAGTAACGAGAAAACCCATGTTGCCAGCTTCTATGATGGTAGAATTTTTCTGTACCTGTCTTTTAACCTTATCCATGCCTCCATGTGTCGTAGCGCTCGACGTAGCCAGTATAAAACTAATAATGGTTTACTTTATTCGAATTTGCATCATATAATATAGGTTCACTTATATTTCGGTGTTTTATTTAAATGCAAATACGAATAAAAGTAAACCAGTATTAGTTTTATACTGGCTGCGTCGAGCGCTGCGAGGCATGGAGTCATGGATAACATTTGTTTGTTTGTTTTCATAATTTTTGTTAATTCATTTGATAATTTGCGAAAAACCAGGACGAAATATCTAAATCCGGTACAAATAATGCTTTTAAAACAACCCGGGACACAAGGTGGAAATCCGGGACTGTCCCGACCAAAGCGGTAAGTATGGTCACGTTATCTAAACCAGGGCTTCTAAAAGTGTGGATCGCGACCCTAGGGTGCTCGCGAGACTACTGAAGAGGGTCGCAAAGGTCTGATACTTTTCAATCATCATAAACAAAATTTTAAAATTAGTATTATTAGGCCGATTATTTTCACGATAATTCATGGCTTCTCAAGCTATGCTATTTGGCCGATATTTTTGATAAAATCAATGATGTTTATGTTAAAAAATAAACCTGAGGCCTTTGTTAAAATAATTTTAATATGGAAAAACAGAGTGGAAAGTGGATTGCTCGACATGTTTCCATTTACTGATGAGCATATAATTAATAACAATATTTCAAAAAAAGATACTCCTATAACAAAAATTATAGTTAATCATTTGAAGGATATGGAAGTTTACATGCATAGGTATTTTCCCAATGATATCGATACATAACAATGGATTTGCAATCCATTTTCAATTGAAATGGAAGAAATTAATTTTTTAAACTTAAAAGCACAAGAAGAATTTGCCGAATTAACAAGTGATACTACCTTGCGACTCAGATTTTTACGATTTACTACTCAAGTGTCTGTGCATGAATTTTGGATAGAAATCAAATCGGAATAAATCGGCAATAAACAAATTACTGCCATTTTGTGCAACATATTTGTGTGAATAAGCCTTTTCCACATTAACTTTAATAGACTTTAATAAGCTTTAAGGGGGTTGTTCTTTTTTTGTTACAAAACATGCAATATTTGTTTTTGTTTTTCTCGAAATGTATTCATCATAAAGACATGCGGTTTTTTTTAAACAAAAATTACAAAATCATAGAATATTAAGACATTTTTTATTTTTTTTGTTTCCCCGTCATTTTTTAACCAGGGAGCGCCAAATTGGGCATTGCAAAATCGATCTCTTTTGCGGTGCCACAGATAAATCCGTTGCGCATCGCCTGAAACAAAAAAAAACAAAACTACGTTGAAGAAGAAGTTTAAATCCAGTCCCCCTACCAGAATGAAAGCAAAAAAGCAAGAAGGAAAAAAATGGCAGCCATTTAAAAAAAAGTGTCCAAAAAGGCCTTTGACGAGAAGGTTCGCAAATTTTTTTGCGTAATGTTATCAAGTTGTTTGAGGTAGGGGGACTAGGTATTGCAGTGGTGAACAAATTAAAAAAAAATGCAAGTCGATCCGACTTGTAGTTTTTTTTAATTTGTGGCACCGCATTTTTTTTAATATAATGTACTAAATACACCATTTAATTTAATGTACGAAATACACCATGGTGTTCAAAGATGCTGACACATTAAAAAGGTCATGTGCATGAGGTATTATAATGAAAAAGAGGCAGCTGACATACAATAGCTCGCGGAACGATAAAAAAACGCTTTAAGAGGATCATACGTAGAGAGATATATATATCTATAACTTCCTCAAAAAATAGATAATGAGATGATTTTTTTTTTAAATAATTCTAAAGTTTTTAGCTTTCATAATATCAAAAAATCTCAAAACCGAAACAAAAAAATAAAAAAAGAACAAACCCCTTAATAAACGAACATTTATTACGATCTGCACTAACTCAAATTGAGCCTAGATTTAATTATTTGTGTGAAAATAACCATCACATCCGTCACATTAATATTGTTTGATGTTAATAATATGTTCTCATTAATAAAAATGTTACAAAAGTTTATTTTTTTTATTGTATATATAGATATAGTTTTATGTTTCCTTATAAAGAAATTGTTCCAAAAGTTTATTTTTTCTATTGAATATATATAGTTTCCAATTATATATATATATATATATATATATATATATATGTGTGTGTGTGTGTGACATGAATAGGTACATATTCTTTAATCCTTATTTTATTTACATCGTAAAATAGTGCGATATTACATCTACATATACGGTTAATATATATTTTATTTGTTTAAAATTCGTTTAAAATTTCCTAAGCTTGAAGGGTGTCGCTTTATAAAAAAGTTTAAGAAGCCTTGATCTAAATGAACAACATTTTAATAAACTAAACGTCATCTTTTAATGGTCTGATATAAACACTAAAGGTGCCGATACACTGTAGAGAAAAATCTAGGTAGAGTGTAGACTCTCTAGCTAGAGCGCACTACCGTTGTCTGTACACTGTAAAGTGTTTTTCTCTTCCGAGAGCACTTTCGTACTCTAGGAGAGAAGTAGGTGAGAGGTGCTAGAGCAACTCTACCTAGACACTCTAAAAAGCTATGTACACTTGTGGTTAAATATATTAATATATATTAATCTAGGTAGAGTGTAACTTTGACAACTAGACTATAGAAGTAATAAGCAAACCTAACCTACATAGATAAATAAACAAACCAGTACAAAGCAAAACAAAACTAGCTGTAAGTGGAATTCTGTCTTAAGGCAATTAAGGCATCGTGCCTTAAGGCAAATTGCTGGAACTTCCCGTGCAAAAAATTATTATATTTTTTAAAAACGATTAACATTTTTGAAAAAATTTTACTTCGAAAAAATAAGATTTTTGAGAAACTATAAATTGGACAAAACATTACTTTTTTTGAAAAAAAAATTCAAAAAAAAAATTCAAAAAAAATTTTTTTTTTAATTTTTTTTGCAAAAAAAACATTTTCTTCATTTTGACATATTTTGGAAGATCTGAACTTTTTTTTCAATGCAATCGTACTGCTCTAACTGTATAGAGACAAAATATAAAGCGCGTAAGCGCCGTGTCGCTGTCTAACGGATAAACATTGGTAGGGAACCCATCGGAATATAAACAAAATATATACTTATTGTTAAAATTTCTATAAAATATCTGATAATTTGATTTGCATATGTCTAATGATCATTTTTGACCGCCATTTTTTTTTACTTTTTTTTTAGATCTCCGAAATAGCTAGACCTGCCTTCATGAAAATTTGATCAATTCTTAATCTTATCAATACAAGTAAAATGTTTTTTGAATTATTCAAATCGGACGCTCCGTTCTCTTAAAAACTGAGCTACCATTTTCGGCACTTTTTGCCCCGTATCTTCGGAACGGCTAGACCTGCCTTCGCAAAAAACTAATCAGCACGTCTCCTTATCAATATGAATCGAATGTTTCTTCAATTATTTAAATCGGTTGATCGGTGTTCCCGAAATCGTCGACGAAAATTTGTATCCGCACACATACACACACATACTTCCATTTTTTCTAAAGTATGCCAAAATGTTCAGAAACCTTTGAAACGTAAAGATCTATAAAAATTTTCATTTTCGATTTTTTTGCGATTACTATAACTTGCCCTACGGGAAGTTAATAATTCAAAAACATTTTTTGTACTATTTATTTATAAAATTTCTATTCTATTTTATTTATTTTTCTCCCAAACAAACTTTTCGCACTGTTCTTCATCACATAATGCTTCCATTTTCCAAAATCAAAAAAACAACTTTTCTTGAGAACACAAACAAACCAGTGCAAAGCAAAACAAAAAAAACTCTACGTATAGTACAAAAAAATATCCAACAAGTTGAATAATGCTAGAGTTAATAGCTAGAGCGTGAAAGTTGTGCAGAGACCCTGTGTACACTGAATATCATTTGTCTAGCGAGATTGTCTACGGAGAGTGTAGAGTGACTCTCGCTAGAGTGCTCTAGTAGCTGTGTACACTATGGGACTCTATATAGAGCGCTCTATTAGTGCTCTAGCTAGAGCGACTCTAGCCAAAACTCTACAGTGTATCGGCACCTTAACTAATTATATCTGGTCCTTTAGCATTATCAGCACAAAAACAATTTTAACCAAGTTCTCCAGCACCTCGTTGGATCACGAACTTTTTCTACAATTCACGTTATCAATTGATCTAATCATTTTACAACATAGTTGATTCAAACGATCTCATTGATTCACAAAAGCATACCAACACAAGTTATTGCAACGTAAAGATTTCAAACAAATATTATGAACCATTTTTTATTATTTCAACAACATTCTCTACGGGAAGTTTATTATAAGTGATTTTATGTTTTGTAAAAATTATTAAAGCTTTTAAAGGTCCGGTAATCTAGCCATCAAAAGCAATAAAAGCAACCGAGACTATAAACATATCCTAAGATTTAATAAATTGACAATGAGATGCAAAATCTTAAAATTGATAGTCAGAATATAATAATATCAAAAAAAATGCGAATAAAAAAGTGTCTTATTATAGTCCTATCTTTAGAATATAAACTATTGTTTTATTAATCTGGATATACCAATAAACCGACGAGATAGAATAAAATAAAATTAAATATAAAATTATTAAGCCTTACTTCTAATAATTCATATTTATTTTATTTCCATTTTATTTAATTTATTTCTATTAGACCGCACCAGGTTTGAGGCCTGGTGGTTTTTAGGTAGGGGGAAGTCTCCGAGTGCCGGACACTTAAGGTTATTTATAAATAAATCAAAAAATATTTTACGAAATGTTTATTAAATTATGACTTATGTTAGATAACAAAGTTAGAAATCAAACTAAATTAACAAAAACGCAAACTTTGGTAACAAAAAATATGATTTCACAAAGTGGCACCTAGTATCGGACATTTCAAATAACCAGCATTGAACACATATGTAGCCAACTCCACACTCTGGAATGTCTGCATATTTGTGTTAGACGAATATTCTTACATATTGCAAAAAAAATCACTAATTATTCACCGTTTTGGCTGGGCCACACCGATGCTCCCAGGTGGAGCATTCATCATAAGTTTTTATTCTTTGACTAGAAAATACGAAAAAGGGGGTATGTAGTGACAGTGACCGTTAGCACTATACAGAACAAAATTAAATAATTAGAATAAATTACGTCAATTTCACAAGAAATATCAATATGTTTACTTCCGGCACTAAGGGACGACTTAGTGTCCGGTGCTAAGGGACAGACAATTGCGTTCATTTGGTGGTACCTACTAAAATTGTTTAAAATATCTAATAATATTCTACCATTTTACGGAAAACAATCAAGTACTACTTTTATTTTTGAATGCCACTAAAATATAAATGTATAAATACACTAGAATTACTTCCATTGATATTTAGGTGACGTCTAACAAAGGGTTGCTCCCGCCGTGGCCGTGTGCGTCACAGGTGAGTCTTGGCGCGTGATCCTACATCTGTGTGCCCCCCGCGCCCCTTTCACTTGTATTTTCCCCCTAAGCAATTATTGAGACTTAACTTTTTGAGGATTGATCCAATAATTCTAATAATCATTATTTTTATGAAGCATATCCTAAGCTTAACTTGATTTTTCTTGATTTCTTCCTTGATTATTTGGCCAGCGATCAGAACTTAAGGTTCTATTGTGTGCTATTGTACTTTACTTAACTAAGTCGCTTTTCAGAAGGCAACCCAACGCAAGAATGTGTTGGCCCCCACTATTGTTGAATTTATTATTATTTTCTATAATGGTGATGCATTATAATTGATGCAACAATCTTTGGTAAGGGCTATTTTCACTTGGAAACATATTTTAGCTATTTTTTTTAAGTAAAACCGATGTCACTACTGCTTGACATCAGACTGTCGGAGGCGGGTATGGAATCTGAAACCCTACCCATTAACTTACCGTCGAGAGTGCCCAAATACTTAATTAAATGTCGGTAATTACCTTCGGACGCAATGCGCGGCAGTGAGTACGTAGTCCTCGGAAACAAGAGATGCGCCGCAGTGGAACTGACCGTCGTAGACGAGACGCGCCACCCACGGATAGCGATTCACGCCCGTCGGACGCCCTCCGACTATTCGAATCTCTTGATTCGTTATGCCACAATCTGTCGAGAATAATAATTATTAATCATACAACCTCATTATTTTATAAATATATAACTAATTCGGCTTCCCAATTTTATGACAATGTATTACAATTTTACAAGTTAGCAAAATATGCATACGTACTCGATTGGTAGGTGTCATCGATTGGCAGGTGCCTGAAATGATTTTGGATATTCAAAAACTGATCGAAGATCAGTTGGAAATCGTGCTCATTAGTTCTGGACAAAGATAGGTCAAGCCGTTTCTTTGCAATTGATTGTTTTAAAAAATCCCGATGAGTTTAATGATGGTCATGAAGTAACTGTTCTTTACTCCTTAACTTACGATATAGAATCGAAAATGTTCGGCCAAAGTTGCTTAAGCTGGTGCAGCGTTTGTGACTATTTTCTCACACAATGTGCAGTTTATCGCAAAAATAAAAATAATTTAGTGTTTAATAGTTTCGTATAAATATTTTGTAATACATGCGTAATATTTGCTTCTGGCCAGATTTCGTACGCGGGCTATGCCTGAAATATTAATTGTGGCCTAACCATCGCACGCTTGTTCTGCTCGTCATTGTAAGTTAAGGGGTTAATGTATAGAATAGAGCGGGATTCAAGAGTCCGCGGGTAATAAGATCCACCACCGATATCTCAAAAACAAGTAAAGTTAAGAGTTTTTCAACAACGATATTTGAAAGTAAAAAGATAAAGAGGTATAACTAGCCATTATCTTGATTCTTACAACGTTGCTATCAGGAGATAAACAGCAAAATTCATAACAATGTGTTTTCTTTTGTTGTTAGTTTTTTTTGGTTGTGAGCTAAACTGTTGTTTAGTTTACGAGATTATAATACAATTTTTAAGTATACGTAATTTAATTGTTTTGTAAGATGTATTATTATTTTGAAGTTAGATTCAACAGTTTTTTATATATTAAAAGGACAAACTGGCAAACGCGTAAACAATAAAAATTAGTAAATGAAAAAAGTGAAAAAAAGTTATCAAAAGCAATTCTGCTTATAAGTTAATAGTTATTCTAACCATGCTGATGATTACTTCTGATGAAATACCAGATCAAGGTTATATACAGTCTTATCTTCGTAAAAATGTAAATAAAATTCTTACTTTGCTTTGGTTAAATTATGTAGCTATTATTTCTTAAAATGTAATTGGTTTAGTTTTCACAATACAATTGCTCAAAGTCGAATTGTATCATTATGCCCTGCCCTATTCTATGCTAATACAATATGGAAAGTAATTGAATCTTAATAATTTATTAAAATTTGAATCATTCGGCCGCGCTTTTAAAAAATACTCCGAGTTTTATCAGGCACGTGTATGATTTTCAATAATGTGTAATAAATAAGTTGTGCAGAATTGAATAATCTGCATTGGTTCCTCACATTGTTAAGCCCTACATAATCTCGGGGTACTTATAAATCACTCATAAATTATTATATTGATTTATTAATTATTAAATCGATTCTTTACACGTGCCACTTACAACTAGTTCCTAAATTGAATCAAAAATAAAACACTATTTGTTTTCTATTATTCACAAACTTGCTTTCGCCTTTTCTATTATCACGATTTTAAGTTTTATTTAAAAAATTTTATAACATTCTTATTAACAGTAATATCTGATTTTTATCGTCAAACTTCAAAATTGCAGAAAACTGATTTGTGTTATTATTTTAAGCAATTTTCCAGTTTCCAATTTTTTAATTAGTGGCTTTTTTTGTCTCATATAAAAATGATATAGAAATTAATAATTGTGATTAAATTCTGCAGTTATAATCGTATGCAACGTAATTAAATTAAAATGAAATTCGTTCGGAAAAAATGAATATTAAATGAAACAATTCGATTCTGGTGAAGTAGATCATAATTAAGTGGCAAATATTGAAATTATAGAGAAAAACACTAAATTATCAGAGAAAAATAATCAAAATTTTTGGAATTGAATATAAATTATATATTATTAAATTTAATAAAACATTATTAAATATAATGAAATAGCATTGAATGTAATGAAATATAAATACATCCAATAACACTTAAATTACTTGGAAACAATTTAATAAAGTTTAAAAGAACTCGTATTGTAAAAACGGCAGAAGAAAAGTAAGTAATTGTAAACCCAACATGTATGTTTATTTGTGCGTATTTCAAGAATTTACCAAAACTCTTCTTCTTCGATCACTCAGGTTGTTAGGTTATTATTTAACCTTTGTCGCTGTGGACTGTATTAAAAAACTGATTCAAATTTATATTCTGTATTTGTTGCAGTTCTAATCACAATAACTGATGTATTATTAAGTATTAATGAAGAAAAATATATTTATGCGTATAGGTTATTTACATGTGGTTAAGTCGGCGTCACTTTTAGAACAGCACCACTAGTTCCTTTGAAACACTCCGCTACCCCCTCTCTACCAGGGGTAGCAACCATTCCGTATAAAGCTTAATGCTCTGAAGTTTTGTAAACTTTCATGGCCAATATAATAAAATGAAAAGACGTCCGAACAATGTAATTAAATAATAAATAACATTAAACTTAAACAACATTAATTATATATATATATATATATATATATATATTATAGAATTCAGATTCAATGAAATAAGTTTCAATTTACTAAAATATAACATTTGAACTTACAAAACTTTGATAGAACTTTATATGACTATGATTTATATGAATTTAATAAAAATATATGAATCAAATTAAATATAATAAAACTAAGTTTAACCATATAAATTTGATTTCATATACTATAATGAAGTTCAATAAAATTAAATTATTCAATAAAATTATATTAAAGTTGAATTAATAATTTTACTACTTTCAATTTGTTTTTGTTAACATTTTATTTTATTATGAATAAATTAAATTAAATAAGATGAATCATAAATTGATCAATTCATATTAGTCCTAATTTATTAAAATTTATTGAAGTTTAATTAAATTAAAAAAAGTAAAAGTGAAATTTTAAATTTAATTCTTACGAAAAAATAATAATAATAAATTGAAATTACTTAGCATATATTCATACTTGTGCAATTTCTTCGTTAACACGAATTAAGCTTGATAATTAAATTTGGAAAAGTAAACTTAATATATATTAATTTAACTAAATAAAATATCTTTGCCGTTAGAACTATCCTGATGATAATTGTTTTGTGATGATTATTTTTACAAATTGCTAGTAATAAAATCATTGTTATATTCTAATTGATGTGAGATTTTTTTAGCATCTTGCAATAATGTCTGGAAGCGCTATATTATCGAGTGAATATGAATTTCACTACTTTTATATATATATATATATATATATATATATATTAGGGTAGTCCTTAATATGGACATTTTCGAAATTGATAAAAAACAATTCTCTGAAAGTTTCAGCTCTTAATATTGTCTTTTAGATAGAGCGCAATTCAATCAAACTTCGTATGGAAATAGCATGGGAAAAATTTTGAGAATTAAAAAAAAATTTTTGGGTATAACTTTGCGACAAATGAATTAAAATGAAAATTCGTGTCATTTTTATTGAAAATTCGACGCTCTGCAAAATTTTTGAAAACTTTTTCATGCTGTTTCCATACAAAATTTTGATTGAATTGCGCTCTATCTAAAAGACAACATTAAGAGCTAAAACTTTCTGAGAACTGTTTTTTATCAATTTGGAACCATTTGAGACCTTGGGAGCAAGAAAATTCGAAAATGTCCATATTAAGGACCACCCTCATATATATATATATATATATATATATATATATGTGTGTGTGTGTGTGTGTGTATGTATATATATATATAAATATATATATATATATATATATCTGGAGAACCTGATATTATGCGGTAGTGATATCAATTTTCTTTTTAAAATTCAGTTCAAAAATATGTTTCCAAATAAAAGTAGCCCATTTCTCTAATACTGAACGATTCTTTCTGCAGTACTACCTATTATTATTCTATTATATATAGGGTAGGGAGAGGCACAAAGGTCCAATTTGAATTTTGGCAATTACACTGTGAAAACAGAAATAATAACAAACCAGCAATATGAAACCAACAACTATCTGACTATGTATGTATGTTTTTTGCTGTTTGTCAAAATATTGAAAACACTGGTTCTTTCTACCATTTAGTTTTTACAAAATAATAGCTACATTATTCAATCAATGCAAAATACAAATTTTATGGGTGCATTTTTACAGAGAGAACATAGTAGGGGGAAGTCCCGTAACGCCGGACGGCCCAAACACCGGACACTCTGTTTAATACGTATTACTTAAGCGAGTATAAATATTTTCATTGCAAAATACGAGTAAAAGGGGCACACAGGTACAGGATCACGTGCCAAGCCTCGCCTGTGACGCACACGGCCACGGCGAGAGCAACCCTTACCTGTTTTTGGCGCAAAATCACGGCGTCACCTATATATCAATGGAAGTAATTCTAGCATATTTATGCACTTACATTTGAGTGGTATGGAAAGATAAAAGTTGTACTTGATTGTTATCCGTAAAATGGTAAAATATTATTAAATTTTTTAACCAATTTTAGTAGGTGCCACCAAATGAACGAAAATGTCTGTCCCTTAGCACCGGACACTAAGTCGTCCCTTAGTGCCGGACAGTAAACATATTAATATTTTTTGTGAGAATTTACATAATTTATTCCAATTATAAAATTTTGTTCCGTCTGAGTGCTAAGGGTCACAACATACCCCCATTCTTCGTATTTCCTAGTCAAAGAATGAAAATCTTATGATGAATGCTCCAGCTGAGAGCATCGGTAAATAGTGATTTTTTTTGCTATATCTAAAAATACTCGACAAAAACACATGTGCAAACATTCCAAAGTGTGGAGATGGCTACATATGTGATCAATGCAGGTTATTTTGAAATGTCCGGTACTAGGTGCCACTGTTTAAAATCATATTTTTTGTTACCAAAGTTTGATTGATAGTATTAATTACTTTTTAGCAAAGATTGCGGTTTTGTTAATTTCGTTTGATTTCTAACTTTGTTATTTAACATAAATCATAATTTAATAAACATTTCGTAAAATATTTTTTGATTTATTTATAAATAACCTTAGGTGTCCGGCACTCGCGGACTTCCCTCTAATTAAAATTAATCTGGTATTTCATCAGAAATATACATCAGCGGAGTTGGAATAACTATTTATTTAAGTTTTCTCTTATGAAGTTGCTTATTTTAACTTAATTTACTTTTTATTTGAGTTTTTTTATTTTTTACACCTTTGCCAGGGTGGAGGTTTAGTTGGTGCGTAATGATAATAGTAATTATATTAAGGTCAAACAAGGATTTTCAAACATTGCCATTTTTATTTCGATAGCAAAGTCGTAAGAATTAAGCCGGTTATACATCATTTTCCCTCTTCTTTCAAAAAATTGTTAAAAAAATTGTGAGCTATACTGGTTTTTGAGATATCAGTGGTGGATCTTTTTACCCGCGGACCTTTAAGGCCCGCTTTACCCTATATATATACATATACTAGCTGACCCGACAGACGTTGTTCTGTACTCATGTCTACAATTTTTAAATTTTTATACTAAATTTACTGCTTAGTTAAAAATAATAATTACTGTTTTTTGAATTACTATTTACACCAATATATGAGTGATGTTGAATGTAGAACTATTTCAAATAAAATGATTGTTCTCAATTCCCACAGTTAACACTTTAATTATTCATTTAACAAATATTAAAAAATGTTCAATAAAATTGTATATTAAAAATTATACACTGCGATTTATAGAACAAATTTATTTCCAATAGCTCAATTTATTTTATTGCATTTAAGGGTTATATAGTATTTTTAGTCATACCTGTAGATGTGGATGTATAAATAAATGATTTTTTGTTTATTCACGACTAAAACATTTTCCAAATTTATCACAATAAAAATGATCGTCTGCCTTTGTGATTTATGTCACAGCATAAGATACACGTGTTGAAAATTGAAATCTTTTAAAAAGGACAACAAATTCAGAAAGAATTAATATATAGCATTCGCGGTAAAGGTGCAATATCACCTTTTATTTTTTACCCAAAATATATGCTTTAAAAATGTTGCCTATAATTTTTATAATTTCGTACCATATTTTAACTGGCTTTAGTAATTTTAATATCTAAATTACATTTTTTTCTCCAATAAATCAATATACATTATTGCTTAAGTTTATATTTGAAGTGAATTAATTTGTCAAATCATGTTCACATGTGCTCTATTCAACTTGCAATCAACAAAATTATTGCTCTGTGAATTTTTTTACTGTGCTCCAATTTACTTGATATTTTGGAAATAGGCTAATCTTTATCTTAATTTCAATGTTTTTAACAATTTGCACTCCGTCACCATCCACAGCATTAATTGGATTATTACTCTTTTAATTCTGATTTTATCAGAACTTGTAATACACTATTTTAAATGTGATTAAATGAGCTACAACTTTCTCTATCATTAATTTTACCGTAACTTCTCTTATTGTAAAACGGCGAAGTTTTAAAGGGCTCGAAAGACCTCTGGTTGGACAGCTCCTTAATTAATCATACATCTATCAATATTTGTGTAACGAAAAAATAATAAACAATAATAATTAGTCAGAAAAATACCTCGAATTTTCTTATATATATATACTTTTATATAGTATTCTTTCAGAGGTATTATGATGAGAAATTGGTTGTTCTTTTTTTAAATGTTTTTTTTTAAATGTTTTTTTTTCATGAAATCATGAGTTTTTGAGAATCATTTGTACTAAAGTTGTGGTATTTTCTAGAATCCATCAAGATCTCTTAAACCAAGTTAATTCTAGATTGAATACGATTATTTTTAATTTTGGTGGATATGGCACTCAAAGTATTTGATTTAAATGAAAAAAAAAAAACATTGCATGCGTCCTTTATCTGCATGATAGCTCACTCATTTTACACGCAGAAGTACTCATTTTAAAGCTTATTTTGAGCACTATAAAAACCCATTTCATATCTAGCCTAATAATGTTCCTAAAACACTATAAAATAACGATTTATTAAGATTTTAATTGATATAATTCTGTTCATTACATGATTTTCGTTAAAATGTATATTTTTGAAGGGTGTTAGCAAAAAATGATGAAAAACGCAAAAAAAAAAACAAATATTCAGTAGCCAGTAACTTGAAAAGTATTTCGTTTTTTGAAAAACATTATTAAATATTTTTCTCGTATAATTAGTTCTTTTATCGATACCCAACGTTATTTTGAAAAAAGTAAAATTACACCACTGAAAAGAAATGTCATCCACCGAGAAGTGGTAAAGGAGTCTAAATTGTTTTCACTTCTGAAGAGTAAGATGAACCTAGTTTCAAAATTCCAAACGAATTGGAAAATAGTAAAAATTTCAGACCCAAAGCGCTCCATTGAGTAAATATTCCGTACCCAATGACAAACATATGAATTTTTGACACAATGAAACTTCTAAATAATTTTTTTGTATTGTGATTTAGTATAGTAAGGCAAAACGACTGCAAATTGAATATGTTTGAGCGCAATCACTTATGGCTCGCTCCTTTGCGCGAATTCGTACGGCGAATCTGTTCGCAAAGTGCGCAAACAAAATTATTGCGAGCAAAAGCAAACCACGCGCACGTCAGACGCATGCGCAGACTGCATCACTTGTCAAATGCATGTTAAATTATTTGCATCTTATATTAATTTAATTTTTGGCACATCTCAGCTGCTTTTCGGCATTAATAATGTAGACATTAAATTTTCCTTATTCATAAATATGAATTTATTATATTCTAATATCGCCTTAGCCTATAAGTGAATAGAAATGTTTGGCAAATGACAGTCCTCAATTGTTTTTAATGTCAAACTAAGCTTCAAATATTTTCAAGGGCAAACAATGATAAGCGGTTTTTTGTAATTTTTTTATTTATTTCTACAATCTAACTATATTTCTATGAATCAAAACATTCTAAAAAATTTCCCGAACAAACTTCAGGAAGATTCATGAAAATCCGAATTATAGTTTAGGAGGAAATATGAAACTTACATTGTTACAGAAGAATTTTATATATAAAGATATATATATAATATATATATATATCTTGAAATTTAACATCATGCTTTTCTCAAACATTGCAAAATTAAAAAGTGAAAGATCACCGTCTTATACGCATGACCATTCTGCCATCTGACGAGTATACTTGTCAATCACAGTAACCTGGTTAATGACCAGTTTTCCCCAGAGAAAAAATTCTGCAAATTTCCAATAGGTAATGTGTTATCTCACATACTAACATAGTAATGCACTTATATTGCACAACGTTCTGTTTTAGTTCCGTGTTGTTAACTTTGATTTGCATAATTCACGTCAGATTTCGCCTGGGTATCATTTATCATGGTTTATAGACAAGAAAATCATGCATAAATTAATAGAATAATGTTGGTATGTAACTGATTTAATGCAAACGGCGAATACTATAGAAAGTGAAAATAAATGTATGAACGATATTGCAAGACGGGCAAGCTGGGGGCCGTTGAATCAATCTCACATGGTAAGGCAGAAAATCAGATATTGTGCTTGCATTTTCAACATTGGGAAACTACCCTTGTTACTTATCTTTATTTAACACTAAATCTACCAACGTCGGTGAAAATGACCTTTTCAAACTTTGTGTATAACTTATACATTTTTAAATAATAAATTACCATTATCAAACTATATGACAATTGTTAGAACATACTAATGATATTTTCTTCACTATTTGATTTCAGTTATTTTTTCTATTTTCCGAAAATAAATTGTTATGTGGCCTAACTACCGCGGTCGGTCAATTTGCCCGGTAGAAAATAATGTCATTTGGAGTGTTACTCTCGTCGAAATGTAGGTGCAGATTTATACAAAATATAACAAATGAACAAGAAAAATTTAGAATAAAGTTCAGGATGGTGTGTGAAGTCAATAGTAAATATATAATAAATGAGTTTCCCTATTTCGAAAATGACAAGAGGAGAGATTGTTCAAATTCTTAATTGAATAGTTTGTTGTTCTAATTATTTGTCATTTAAGAAATGCAAGATGAGGTCGAATCTTTGCAGTTGGCAACTTTAGGTATATTTCAACATTTTGATTCTAGTTGGATAAATGCGTAAATTGTGTATAGGAAAGACGACGAGTTAAAGCATTTTTAGGCACGAATTTTTGTAATTTTTTGACTCGACTATGCATATTCAAAATCTCAGGAAATTCAAGTTTTTGTAAACACTGTCCATAACTTCGGCTATGTGTGGATGGAAAACTTGTCAAATTTTTGTTTAAGTTTCAAATATACTTGCTTCAAATGTATATATTCGTTTTTTCTCATAATTTCTTTTAGAAATTATATAAAGATATATTTTGATAAAACTTTATAAAAATTACTTTATTTTATATTCATTAAACAATAAATCAATTATTATCTAAATTAAGTAATAACATAGATAACTTTTTAATTTTAGGTCAATTTGACCGCGCGCGGTGGCTAAAGGCAAATACGAATTGTCGGTAGGTTTACTATTAATAGAATAGAATTTTTTTTTATTTTACTATATAATTCACAACTTAGTCCTTAGTAGACATCTAGCAAATATAATAAATACTAGTTGTTGATGTTATGCACGCAGCTCATTCATTATTCCTATCCTTGATGATTTTTTTTAATTTAACTGGTTATCGTAGGCCTATAATATTTTAATAGGGTAGATCGGGGCTTAAATGTCCAATGTGACTTTTAGTAATGATACTGTTTAAACCAATCGAACTATATCATAACAAATAACACGTGTCAAACAAACAATTATCGAACTATGTTTAGTAAAATTCTCAAGTAGTTCCTAATTATAGAAATATGTTTTTGGCTATTTTTTTCTAAAATTTATTATCTGTTTCTTTTTACCTCATAGGCTGGGTGAAAACGGACAGCCATTGTGAAAACGGATACAATATCTTATTTTTAATTTTAAAAGAATTTTATGTAATAATAGCTAAATTACTAATGCGAAATAAAAATTTCATAGGCACATTTTTACAAAAATTACAGCAAATATAACATTGATCTAATATTTCCTCAGAAATAATTATTAGCAGATTAGGAATAACTATTATTTCTTGTAAAATTACTTTCTTTAACTTATGCTACTATTTTACATTGCTTACACAGTTGCCATGATGAAGGTTCGGTTGTACCTTTTTACCCGACCCGCATGTAAGTTATTATAAAGATTATATAAAAAAATCTGTTGAATCTAGCTTAAAATTAACGATACATCTTATAAAACAATTAAATAATTTATACTTAAAAGTTATATTAAGGTCTCGTAAACTAAGCAACAGTGCTCACAATAAAAAAAGAACATCGAAAGAAAATACTTGATTTATAGTTTTTCAAACGTGACTGTTTATCTCCCGATAGCTACGTTGTAATAATTAAGGTGGTGGCCGGTTACACATCTTTTTACCCTCTACTTTCAAATATTCCTAACTTTACTTGTTTTTTAGATATTGGTAGACCATTAAGTCACGCTCTACCCTATGTTGGACAAACGACAATAAGTAAAAGTTACGAATGCTAATTCTTGCTTCTTCTTTAAATAAAAAATGCAATTAAAAGTAGAAATAAGTTCCTGTAGAACTAAATAAATAAAAATAGTTATAAAAAAGTTAATGTGAAATAAATTTCTTCTACATAGCAAAGTAGAAGTACGATAGATTATTTAATTAAATTTACTTGCTGGATCATCTATCTACATAATTCATAAAGTAGAAAAGTAATCAATTTAAGAACTCCGCACAGAGATGTAGTTCTTTGCAGTGATGATAGTACAAAATAGGATATAGTTAGAAGACTTAAAATATGCATTGAAAAAAGATTTTATTTCTTTTATTATGAATTTAATCTAACATTTCTTTTTTTCTCTATCATTGTGTGTTCATTTAGCCTGTTTTTATACTTCTGACTATACCAGACAATCTCATTTCTGATGGGGTAGGATATATAATCGAGCTAGGTTAATTTTGCCTTAAGGTAAGTTGATCGACTTAATTGGTAGGAATTGAGATTTAGACACTTTTAAAATATGTGACGATAAAATTTTGAAAATTTTGACTCGACCTATTAAAGCAATCTTTGATTAATTTTTATAAATAAATCACTTTTAGTAGGTAGGTATTACTTTGAGATGTTTAGACCATAAACTCTATCAGCATGAGAAGTTTCATCAAAATTGTCAAAAAAATCAACAAATAATTACGAAGAAACGGCCTGTATGATCTTTTCCAAAAACTATTTTCAAGTTTTTAAAATCGGTTCAGATTTTTTTTGCGAAAACGTAAATAAGAAATTTAAGGGCCGATTCTGCAGTAAAATATACCAATGTTGTGGCAAGACTATATGTTATGTGCAGTTTTCATATAAAGTGGCACTAAAAACTGTAAAAATTTTTATGTGGTTGCGGTGTAGTGAGGCGTTTTAGATAGAAAACTCAACCTAGAAAGCGCACAAATGTCAAAAACTTAAGTTATCACAACTGTATCGTTGAGATATGGTTTGATAACATATGAGTGAAGTTGCATTTCATGAGACGCCTGATCTCACAGCAAATACATGGCATTTTGACAGTATTTAGTAGCATTTTGTATGAAATCTAGAACGTAACATAGCCTTGCCATAATATTGTTCTATTTTACAGCAGAATCGGTTTATCAATAGTATTATCTGTTAATTGCAAAAAACAGCCTGGCCGATCGTCACAAAGAGCTAACAGTGTAAGTCCTTATCGAGTTTCAAAGAATGTTAAAAGTTTTGGAATCGGTTCAGCCGTTTTTTGAGAATAACTAACATATACATTTTTTTCATACATATAACATTAATAAATTGAATTTTCCGGCTTTTTATGGCTTTCCGGAAAGTTGATAATTTTTGGTCGCCAATACGTTTCAAGGCCTTTTGATCATTTTGGCATATTTTAGTGAAAATTGATGACATTTTGTATAATATGTATGTATGTTTGTATATATATTACAATATGTCATACTTTGGAAAAAAAATCTGGCCAGACTTTGATGGTTCCAAAAACATCCATTCGTATTATCTATTTTTTTGTAGAACGACCACGCGACCAAAAAAAGTGGTAAAACGGCTATTATGATATTAGATCATTTGACACATATCTCATATTTAGATCTTTTTGGAGATTTACAAATTATTAGAGGTTTTAATAATTATATTTATTTTATTCATTAAATTTCGGGTTCCGTTTGAATAATTATGAATGCTCACAATAAGATTCAGATTGACGACGTATATGTTTCACTCCAAATATTCAATAGAGTGAAACTTTCGATTTTTTTGTTGAAGAATTACAAAAGTCAGATTTTATTTCAAATTATATTCAAAGGGTTCCTTTCAAGTTTACATGAAATTATCCTGTGTATAAAGTTAAATATGAAAATAGTTATTTTAAATATAGGACTAGGACTTACGATAACTGCCATAATATTTTTTTTATATAATATAGAGTTCCGTGTTATTTATAACTTTTTTCAGTCACAATTTTGATTATTTTGGTGCATTGACCATACCATACATTTTGGAATCATACTCAATGTTTTAAAAAATTGTTAAAAAAATTCAAAATTACAAAAAAACAATTTAAAAATTTTTTATAGAAAACTGGTCAAAATTTCATAACTCATTATCTATATGTTTATTTATATGTAATGTTAATTTTTCGCACAATAACTAATTTGCAACATAATAATTAATCATTTTATAGGTTTAATAATAATTCATAATGTGTTTCACATTTATAACGCATAAAAATACATATTTAATTAAATACAAACAATAACCACATTAGGTTATTGAACTATTAATAACATGATTTACGATTAAATTACTGACTATAACCAATTGAATTATTAATACATGATTAAATGAAATTAAAGTATTACATAAATGACATTGAATTGTATTTAAAGATGATGA
>NW_020538040.1:134171573-134234446 GCF_003426905.1 Ctenocephalides felis
TTTAAATATAGGACTAGGACTTACGATAACTGCCATAATATTTTTTTTATATAATATAGAGTTCCGTGTTATTTATAACTTTTTTCAGTCACAATTTTGATTATTTTGGTGCATTGACCATACCATACATTTTGGATCATACTCAATTGTTTTAAAAAATTGTTAAAAAAATTCAAAATTACAAAAAAACAATTTAAAAATTTTTTATAGAAACTGGTCAAATTTTCATAACTCATTATCTAATATGTTTATTTATATGTAATGTTAATTTTTCGCACAATAACTAATTTGCAACATAATAATTAATTCATTTTTATGGTGTCATAATATTCTTATAATGTGTTTCACATTTATAACGCATAAAAATACATATTTATTATTAAATTACAAACAATAACCACATTAGTTGTTATTGAACTATTAATACATGATTTACGATTAAATTACTGACTATAACCAATTGAATTATTAATACATGATTAAATGAATTAAAGTATTACATAAATGACATTGAATTGTATTTAAAGATGATGAAGTATATAAATCTTTTTTTTATTGATTTATGCAAGATTTACTGCTGAATAGTTCTAATTACTCCATTTACGTATTAATCAATTTCCTTTAGGATTAGTTATGGTAGGGAAATAAGCACCTAATCGCAAAAAAATAAAATGAAAATGTTTATATATCTTTACGTTTTTGAGGTTTTTGAACATTTTGGCATATCTTAGAAAAAATGAATGTATGTGTGTGTGCGTGCGTGTGGGTGTGTGTGTCGACAAATCTTTGTCGACGATTTAGGGAGCACGGTTCAACCGATCTGAATAATTCGATTCCTATTGATAAGGAGACGTGCTAATTAGTTTTTGGACAAGGTGGGTCCAACTGTTTCGAAGATACGGTGCAAAAAGTGCCAAAAAATCAGTTTTTTATCGAACGGAGCGTCCAAATTTATTTCTGCGATTTTATTAATTCGAAAAACATTTTACTTGTATTGGCAAAATGAAGAACTGATTATATTTTTGGGAAGGCAGGTCTAGCGGTTTCGGATTTCGAGTTAAAAAAGTGAAAAAATACCATTTTGCGGTCAAAAGGGATCATAAGACTCAAATAAAATATTTGCACATAAAACTATCAGATATTTTATAGAGATTTTGATAATAAGTATTTATTTGTCTAACGGACGCGGCGCTTAGGCGCTTCGATATTTCGTCCCTAAGCAGCTAAAGCAGCGCGATTGCTTTGAAAAAATGTTCAACGTTTCCAAAATATTTGAAATTATAAAAAAAATATTTTTGTTCAAAAAACACAATTTCTTTCAAAAATTTCAAAATTCTCAGAAATTATATTTCTTCAAAGTTCAAAAAAAATATGATCTTTTTTAAACATTTATGGTACTGGAAGTTCTAGCAATTTGCCTTAAGGCACCATGCAATACACCACTAGTTTTTTGTTTTAGAAATTATTATGAGTCTACATATTTTCAAAATATATTCATTAATGAAGATAGTTTTTATAATCACTTGTCCGTAGAGTAAGAAAAAGAATTTTTTGAAAATGTTTCATTGATAAATAATTTCATTAAGGCATTTTGTTTTTAATAATATATAATATAACATGAAATAGTAACTGAATAAGCAAATGTTATCCTAGCTAGGTGTATTAATTATATATTTATTTACTTATTTATATAAGAATGAGTATTTTGGTGGAAAGGAGGACCGTGAACCAAATTTCCGATTCAATTTGGGACAATTTTGTTATGAGTGATTTCCCATTGCCATTTCGCACCACGGTGTTATTTTCAATTGTAAACATAATTTTAATCTATATTTCGGAAATGGACAAGATGTTGTATAATATTAGGCCGTGATATAGAAACTTTAAGACAAAATCCGTATGCAGTATATATATATATATATATATATATATATATATATATATATTGAAATGTGTTTATATTGAGTATGTTTTTTGATCTTACCACAACTGCAATTTTTCCTAATACTGTCCGACGTCTCAAAAGAATTATCTTCTAATCCAAAAAATGTATCAAACAGGAATCGCTCTGATCTCTCGCTAATCACTAAATGCCCTAACGACATCACAATAAATAAATATTTATACAGACACATTTTGGAAAAAACAAACGATGCATTAACAAATCACATAAACACCATTAGAAACTGTAACACAATTTCGTACTGTGCACTTTGTCATTATCACAGACTTATTGATAATAAAATAAATATTAAACTAACTATTAATAGTTAGTAAATTGCATCGATGGGATACTTGACAAATTCATCCATGTCGGCACGTTAATTAATAACCGTACTTATGCTGCGAATTGATTTGGCCTGGTTATGACTAATATAGCAGGCGAATTCGTTCTGTTATAATATAATATCAGCTATGCCGATGGTATTCGACAACGCAAATATAACAAGTGTGTAAATGCTTTCTCCGAACGGGGAAAGTTACACCAGTAATTTATTTAGATGGAATATGCCGTTTGGTGAGAGATGGTGGGACACTGATAGCGGCGCCGAAAGTCGAACTGGACGCGTTTTGCGTTCGCGATCGACGTCAGGCCGAGGACTCATGCACCGGACGACAGATGATAACGGAAAACAACATACAAAACATAATATCATACATAACTGGGGAAAAAAATTAGTGGTGCATGGCATCATGCCCTAAGGCAAATTGCTTATACTTTCCATTGCAAAAGTTTTTTTTTGAAGTAAAACTTCTTTAGGCGCGACTAGGGTGTAAATCCGTACAAATGCAACGGAAGTGCGTTGCGACAGATAAGATAAGATAAGAGTCGAGTGCCAATGATTCGTCATTCGCTCTCGATGATACCATTTCTATACAGGTCGATTGTGATTAGTCGTCGCGTATGTGAATAGAGATCTGTCGTTCTATGCGTACCGGCGCCAACGTTCTATGCGTACCGATATCAACAATGAAATCGGCATAGATAAATAAACATTTTAAAGTTACATCGTAGTACAAATCTTGATTTAATGAAAAATGCCTGAATTAGAAAAATATTTTACCCTGTTTCTTGATAATATTTTTTAATAAGATTAATGATTATTGAGTTTTTTTATTAGAATTTATTTCTATATTATTCGTAGTTTCTATGAATTTCTGAAGTTATTAAAATGGAAAATATTTTTTAGACAAGACAGATATTACATCTGTTCAAAGAATGAGATTATATCGCCAGCGAAAAAGTAAAAAAAATACAAGCAGTCAATGAATGTATGTTAATTTTCATTACATGAAGTTCTTCAAACACAATTATTACATCATGAGTATAATAATTATGCGAAAACGATATTTGTTTAGGCGTTGTTTAACATAATCCACTGTATGAACGTATATTATAGAATTTATTAATCAGCAATTACTTTATTACCCTAATGAAGGTTCATTTCTAAATGCATTTCTAAGTGCGCAACTAAGTTCTCGCTGTTTGTCAGTATTTGGCTCTAGCAGTAAGGGTTGGTCGATTTTGACAAATTCAAAACGTCTTGAAACAAGCTTAGACATATGGTGAACAAACTGCTGCGACACATGAGTGATTTCGTTTTTACATTATAATATACTTCTGGTTAAGTGGATATGTCCAATTTTGTGCCAAACAATCGTCATTTGCGGGGAGTGTTGATCTTTGTCTTCCATTCGAAAAAAACGGCAGCTCAAGTGCATCGAGAGCCACGGAAATGTTGCTCTGAGCGAAACAACATGCCGTGAGGGGTTTCGTCGCTTCAAAAATGGTGATTTTGATGTTGACGACCACCCTCGTAAAGAAAGGCCAAAACCTTCATAAATGCTAAATTGAAGGCCTTACTCGAAGAGGATTCATTCCGAACTCAAGAATATCCTGGTTCAGAATTAGGAGTTACCCATCAAGCCATTTCCAAGCTATTGCATGCATTGGGGATGATTCAGAAGCAAGAAACTGCGGTTCCTTGTGAGTTGAAGCCAAGAGACGTCGAGCGTCGTTTTTCGCCTGTGAACAACTGCTCCAGTGGCGAGAAAATAAGAGGTTCTTTATTACATCGTGACAGGTGATAAAAATGAATACATTACAGCCGAAGGTCATGCTCTACATATGGTGGGACCAGGTCGGTCTTATTCATTATGAGCTGTTGAAACCGAGCGAAACCATCACTGGAGAACTGTATCGAACTCAATTGATGCAATTTAGCCGAGCACTGCGCGAAAAACGGCCACAATACGAGCAGAGTGATTTTACTGCATGACAACGCTCGGCCTCGCGTTTTCAAGTCTGTTAAAACCTACTGGGAACGCTCAAATGGCAAGTCCTACCCCACTCGCTATATTCCCCAGATATCGCACTGTCCAATTTTTACTTGTTCCGTTCGATGGCACATGGTCTGGCTGATCAGCAGTTCAACTCATATGAAGACGTCAGAAAATCACTTGATTCGTGGATAGCCTCAAAAGACTACCACTTCTGGCGCCAAGGTATTTGAGCTCTGCCAGAAAGGTGGGCAAAAGATGTGCCTAGCAATGGGCAATACTTTGAATGAACCAGATATAGAAGTTTTTTTATAATAAAGTTACATTTTCATCGAAAAAACAGCGAGAACTTAGTTGCGCACCAAATAAATAAAATTTAAAAATAATGCAAAGCATAACTGGTGAGAAACACATAAACAAACTTGGGAAACATAACAAGTGAAAAACACAAAAACAAATATAATGGGATACTTAACTAGTGAAAACTACAAATGCAAATATAACGGGTAAAAAACTCGAACATGAACATAATGGTCGAAAAGCAACGGATTCATCAACAATCATTAATTACTTTTATTTCATTTTAATTACTGTCCCAAAATAGTACTTTACCTTTACCTTTCATGAATCCGAAGATTTTGCCACCTCGTTTAGGAAAATATTTGTAATGTGTGTAAGGGAATTTCCAAATATTTACTTATACTAATTCAATAATTACTGCTAATTGAATAATGCAAATATTTGTTCTGTCATAGGTACATATCAAAATCATTGATAGCTTATTGGTTGGTTGATTGCGTAAAGCAAATAAATACACTATCCATAGGTGTGAAATTGTTATCGAAACGAGAAATTAATACAATTTATAAAATAAATTTGTATCATTAATAACATAATAAATTCATGCAAACAATAATAAGGTATTTACTCCATACGTTTTGGTACGATGTTCATTCATTCAGCAGTTTATACCAATTACAACTCAAAACTTGGGGAGCGCATGGCACCGTGCCTTAAGGCAAATTGCTGGAACTTCCCGTACCGTAATTAAACATTCGGGGAATGAAAATAATCAATAATTGTTTTGAATAATTGCAAATAGATTATTACATACTGTAAACTTATAAGTGCTTTTTAAATTGGACGACGAGCGTATTTTATGAACAACTTATGTGTACGTTTACAAGAGTCCTTTTTTTTAAATTTTGAGAATTTGAAGATTTTGGAAAATATTCGATTTTTTTAATTATTGAAATATTCTCAAATTTTTGTAAGAAATTTTTTTTTAATTGTTAAAAATTTAGTTTTTTTGAAAATTTTCAAAATTTTAAATTTTCTGTAAATGCATTTTTTGCACACCATCTACTCAAGCAAATTGTTATTTGAATTCATCTAATCGGGTGATCCGTTCTCTCAACTGAAGAACCGTTTTTACACCCTTTGCGCACCATACCTCCGAAACATCAAAATTGCCTTTTGCAAAAACGCCTCGCAATCGAGTACGAACCGAATGATTTCTCAATTTTATAAATCGGTTATTCTATACTATCGAAAAAGTCGGGGACATTTGATTGAACCATATACGTGAATTTTAAAATTAAAAATCTTGGTACGGAACCTAAAAAACATATAGGGTACGCATTATTAAAATCTCTATAAAATATCTGATAATTTGATGTACATATGTCCAATAAACATTTTTAAGACTAGACCTGCCTTCGCCAAAAACTAATCAGCACGTCTCCTTGTCAACAGCAATCGAATGTTTTCGAATAATTGAAATCGGTTGAACCGTGTTCCCGAAATCGTCGACGAAAATTTGTATCCGCACTCACACACACACATACATCCATTTTTTCTAATGTATGCCAAAATGTTCTGAGAGAAACGTAAAGATATATGAACATATCCGTTTTCGTGTTTTTTTGCGATTACTATAACTTACCCTACGGGAAGTTAAAAAGTTTAAATTTTTTGAAAAATTCAAAGTATAAAAAAATTTCGAAACATAAAAAAATTCAAATTTCTCAAAAAAGTCAATTTTTTCAAAAAATTTCAAGTCTCATTTTATTCAAAGTATTACAGAAAATTTTAAAGGTTGTTAAAAAAAATAATTTTTGGTACGGGAAGTTCTAGTAATTTGCTTTAAGCCACGATGCTATGCATCACTAGTTTATTTTATATTTATCATCTAGGAATTATAACTAGAATCATTTCGTATACCGCCATAAATTTCGAATATTAGCCTGTATAAATTGCGTGAATTGGAATTGGAATTGTTCAATTACAAAATAAATTCAAAAAATCTCAAGATATATTTTGGAACTTTTTATGTTAATGATTAATAATATCGTTAATGATTAATTAATATCATATTAATTTTTTTCATTATAGAAATACATTATATCAATTAATATTGTTTTTTAACGTCGATATAAAAATATGCATAATGCAAAATTTTGCATCTTCATATATTTTCAATGATACAGATAATACTGGTTTGATTTAAAGACATTTTTCTGATTTTATTGGGTATCTTTCTGTTTTTTCGACTGCATATAATTTTTAAAATTCTTAATAAATAGTAATAAATCGTTGTAAGTAAATAAAAATGCATTACATTGATAGAAGAATGGAAATAGTTTGCACCTGTCTACGATACCTTCGACCTAATTCCACGCCTGATGTATCACTTTCGTTGGAATTTCAATGTTTCACTTTTATCGGAAAGCGAAAACCGTTGAAGTAATTTTACTTAAAGAATGTCATGGAAATGCTGTGAATGAGAATTTAGTAACACGAATTTCTTTTTATTATTGTCGTAAAATAAATAGATTCATAGAAAGATGTAAATTTGTAAAGTTTGCGAATAAATTTCTATGATAAATGCCACGGATGCCAATAATGAAAGAGATACTGTTAAGGCACGTTCTCATGCGCCGAGCAAAACTTCAAGAAATAATAAGTAGATATTAATTAATTAAGCCCAATCAAAATGTGAGAAAGAGCTTAAAACATGTTCACTAAATTAAGAAAAATCATGTGATAACTAGGTGTAAGTGTCTTTTTCTCTTATGGCAAGTTGCTTGAACTTTCCGATATGTGATAATTGATTTTATCAACAAAAATTAGCTATTTGAATAAAATATTTAACTGCTTATTTCAAATTTTAGGTTTCTGCTTTTACTGAAAACCAATCAATCAAACACATCGACAAAATTCACATTTTGAGTAATCACATCACAAAGGAGACTTTAACACAAATTTTGACTCATCATATTTTTCAAATTTTGAAGATTTTTTTAAATTAAACCACATGTCGCCGGCCCATAATATATAGGTATGTTTAGTATAATCATGATCTCTATTATCATGAAAATATTCATCAAAAACATCCAAAGAAAATTTTTAACATTTGATTACAAAGAAATGGTCCGGCCGATCTTCACCAAAAACTAATCAGCGCAATTCTCCACCAATATCTTGTTGAACAGTTTTTGAATTTTAAAAAATCGATTCAAATACAGAATATTTAAATATTTCTCTGGAATTTTGGAAGGTATCACATTTTGCACTATGATTTGTCTTTTAAATAATTCTTTTCACATTTATGCAGATGACACTAACTAGCGATAACTATTTTTGCTATAATTATAATTATTAAAATATTTTTCTGTTAGTTTTCTGTTTAATGATTATTTTCACAAGATAGATTGCACAATATATACTACTTTATAGGTCTGTATTATTTATTTAATAATCCTGTTGAGACATAACATCAATATTGGTTAGTAATTAAAGGAGGTATCAAAAATTGTTAAATATAATAATAAATGCCTTTACTGTGAATGTTTTATACACTACGTTCTTATATTTAGAAATATATTATAACTACATAAAATATACAGGCCACTTTGGCGTATCTTACAATGATCTCTCAACCCTCCTTCATGCATAATGCTAGTAAGTAAAATAATTATTTTGGCTTTATCATACAATTATACATCTCTAGATCATGTTATCCCAACTGAGAGACTGCATATTTCTTACAATAGTTTTTGAGATATTAAAATAATAGTGATATTTGACGGTTTTACTGTCTGACTAAAGCATAAAAGCTTATGAAGTAAGTAGAGTTGATGACATATAATAGGATAGATGAAGCCATAAAAGCGGATACAATAACATTTTTATTCTTGCTTTGATATCCTAAGTAAAATGATTTACAAGACAAGAGAGCTTATTTGAAAAATATCTTATACCTTTAAAAATAAATAATTCATACATCAACTAGTAGTAATATGACACATTTGTTTATAAAATTATATTACTGAATTGCATGTTTTATGGCTAAAACTTCCGCCACAGGCCAATGTACCATCGGATTGTTCGGTTATTTGCCACTGATATTTTTCTCCTGAATTGAAGGAATTAGCATTTTGGAATAAGTTTCACAAGATGAACTATCGTGCACGCTGACCTACATCTATCTGATTGGCCTGAGGTTATTGAAAATTTATTTATCGCTGATAAATCGCAATAAATTCATTGTATGGTATCAACAGCAATTCACAGATTTGCTTGTTTTTATCACTTTTCACTCTTTAGAAATGGTTTTTGAATTTTATATTGTCAGACATTTCTTCTGTACTGCGCATTCGTCTTGAATTTATGTTCTTAATTAGTAGGATCTTTATAAACGATGTCTCAGAAATCGAATGATTTCTGAGACTGATTTTTACCGTTGATCATTTACCTGCGCCAATGCGTGTTCCTGCGGCACAGCCAAGTTTTCTATACCACGAAATAGTTGGCATATAAAATATGAATCAACTGTCATACTTCCAAACATTTTGGATCTGCCTCTGTCAATTGTTCTTCAAAATTGATAAATTACCTTTCTTTCTTTCAAGAAAATCAAATCGATATGACGAATAATGTCGAACTGTACAGGACTCAGATAACGTATTTTCCATTTGTAGAAAGTTTCTATCACAATGTGAGCTTAGAAACTAACTAGCCCGTGTTTTTGCAATTTGTATATATAACACGCAGTCCAGTTATATAAGACTTCATTTGATACTATATTATCAACAGTACGGCTGTAAATATAGAGTAAAGATGCCCAGCACGAAAAAAAATAATAAATCGGTCCAGCCGTGTACTTAATAACTATTAATATCCAACATTGAAAAAATATTAGCAGCATCTAACAAACTTTAGCCGTATATCTTCTAAACACTGGCGCATATCTTCACGCAACTCACGCATCTTCACTCGTACTTCTTCCCTCATCAAATTGTAGCACATCGCCACCAAACCCATCCCAAGCAGTAAATAAATAAAATTGATTACAAGTTTTGTTTGGCTGCCATCTCGGGATTCCATTATATTAGCACCGGGCACGAAATCACCAATACCTATCTTGCATAGACTCGTCACGCAGAAGTACGTAGAATCCAAGTAGTTCCAGTTTTCCCACTCTGCGAACATGACTGTTCCTGTCAAAACGTAGAAGCTGATCACCCATAAACAGGCAGTAGATGGCACAATAATCTTCCTGGCTGGTAAATCGTCGCCTTCCTCCATACTCGCTTCTGAGTCATGTTCCACGCTGCACTCATGAAGCCAGGTATATAGCCAACGGAACGTCTGTGCAAGTACCTTTCCCATATTCAGAAAGTATAATATGTAGAGAGGAATTCCAAGGCCGGCGTACATGACAGTGATTCCTTTACCCCATGGGGTACGGGGCAGCATATTACCGTATCCGATCATGGTGAAGATTGACAAGCAGAACATTAGTGCAGCAGGAAAAGACCAAGTCTCTTCCGCGGTGCGTCCATCATAGCCGCGCTGAATTGCTGCAGTCAGACCATTCTATGTAAATATAAAGAAAAGATTTTACCAACTATAATACGGCATAATAAAATACTATTAATAATTATTTTTTTAATCTGTTTTTTATGCTAATTTTTAATGAAAGACAGCGCTATTTGTAGTTGACAGGATGGAAACGAAATACATTTTTTCTCTTGTATGTTATGATGACCGAGTACCAATATAAGGTCTTTTGAATAACGATGTTTTTGTAAGGCGTAAAATTTTTGTACTGGTGGTGATTCTTAGCGTGCTAAGTTGGAAACCATCCTGGATCCTGGCAGATTTCAGACCTGCATATCATAGTCGCCCAGGCGTTTAAGAATGCAAATACCGAAACTCAAACTTGTTCCTGTAATTTCAAATTTTTATACGCTTTCATTTATTCATTGAGAAGTTCAAAAATCAAAAGGCAAGGCGATTTCAGCCTGAACAAGTACTGGCCAGGCAAACCGAAAGGTTCACTTTTATGAGCAAGATGTATATGCATTAAAATAAACTTGGTCCTATAAGGTTAATAATTTATATATGTGTAAAATTCTGAGAAGAAAAGGAAACTGGATCGGATCTCTTTTGCAAAAAGAGTGCCTCCTGCACGATGTCGTCGAGGGTAAAATAAAAGGAACAAAAGGAATGGGAAGAAGAAGAATGCAGATGATTGACGACTTACGCGAGAAGAGAAAATACATGGAACTCAAAGCCGAAGCACAGGATCAAGAAGCATGGAAGCAGAAGTTCTGAAAGGAAAATATATGAAATAAAAAAGGGGAGTGGGAATAGTAGTAATGAGATGAAGGGTAAGGGAATCATTTATTTGTGGTAGCTCTCAAACTATGAACCTGCCTTCGGGTAGACTACCATTTATTATTAAATGTGTTTGTCTAAGCTATTTAAAAAAAGTATGTACAATGCCAGGCGATTTTGTTCAGTCTAGGCCAGCCTTTCTCAAAGTGGGCGATATCGCCCCCTGGTAGGCGATATTGATCTCCAGGGGGACGATGAAAGGCCTCGCTAAAAATGTTGGTTGTTGACGTTGAGTTAGGGAGCATTTGTAATTTTATTTACTTTATATTTTAAAGTTCACCAGAATTTGTATCACAACGATTAATTGGTACTTTAAAAGTTTGGTCGTGTTCCCATGGTGTTTAAATGATTTTAATGCCATTTTATAGCTTTTTACCAAAAAATTAATATAGCTATTTTCAACTCACTTAAATTAGATGAAAATACTGTAGTTAAATTCAATACTACAGTTGTGTAAAAATCTGATATCATCAAAAAATGATATAGCATATCTCAAAGACCCTTTATGCATTGCTCAACAATATGAATATACAACTTCAAGGGCTTAAATTTAAAAAAAAAAAAAAAAATATCATCGCTACTTTTGTAGTCAAACTGTTATTACATAAGAAAAATATTGGAAGTCGGGAGTTTCATAATTTTGCAAATTTATCGGTATCGTACAACGAAGACTTGCTCGTATACAGCCAACATTTGGAAAATCTTCATGGCAATTTTATTGAAAGATTTCAAGATATTTTAAATTTGGAAATACCAGGCTGGGTATTAGACGCTTTTTCAAATGCAAATGTAGAAACATCAGCCCAGCTAGAAGAAGAGCTTATAGAATTAACAACAAATGAAGAATTAAAAATCAAATTTAAAGATGGTTATCAACAATTTTGGCTACAGAAATCAATTCAGCAGTTAAACCCTGGTCGTTCAAGGAATTTTACTAGCATTTCCATCGTCATATTTGTGTGAACGTGAATTGCGCTGTGACAATGCTACTTACTAAAAGCAGAAATCAGTTGCAAATTACCAAACGCGGTGACTTACGACTGTTTTTGAGTCAAATGGAACCTGATATTGACAAACTTGTAAAAATCTATCAAATTCATCCTTCTCATTAGAGCTTGAAAATAAAATTTGATATACTGTTTCTATTAATTAGATTATAATATATAAAATATATGATTAATGTCATAAAGTTGCGTTTTATTTGCTCTCACTGGTAAAAATGTCTAATTTAGAATGTAAGGTTGCATCAACTAATATATCACACTATAACTATATTAATAAAAGTAAAAAAAACAGTTTTCAGAGATTGTATAAAGAATTTGGCTGGGGGGCGATACAAAAATGTTGATCTTCAAAGGCGATGGAAGAAATAAGTTTGAGAAACGCTGGTCTAGGCACTCACCAACGCGAGGCAAAAGATGCTACGGCGGAAGCGCAAGTAATCTAATAGACGTGACGTGAAAACGTATATCAAAGATGTAATTATATTATGTGAAAATTGAAAAATAGTTAAAATTGATATAATCAATTATGTACAATAAAATATACAATATGGTTCAATATGAAACAATAAGTTTATACGAGGTTAAGTTCATAAAGGAGCAATATGTTACCTGAAAGTCTTTGAGAACTGCATTTGCCCCCTCGTTCCAAGCAGACTTATTAAATGCATTCTCCTTAACTGTAACTGCCCACAAGTCAGAGGCGCATCTTGACCGCAATTCCGCCACTGTTTTAAGTTGAGGACTATCGTACTGGGTCTCGATGTACATGAACCCGAAAGCGCCGACAATTGCATATCCCACAATCAGGCCACCGACACCGACCTAAAAACAAAACAAAGAAATAAATTAGAGACTTGATTAACCGGAATAATTGTCGTCGTTTACTGTATTAATTAAGAAATCTGGTAATGTACGAACAAAAGTATTTGTACATTTAATTCTATAATATACCAAGCATTGAATTGTTATTTATTACAAATCTGAACAACAAATAATTTAGAAAATTGCTACATATGACTACAGGTGCTTATGTTTTAACGCCACCGAAGCAAAAACTCATCCATCCAATATCAAAAAATGCTTTTGTGAATGAAATCAAAATTGTGTATGCATATAACGTGATTTATACGCATATCAATAGTGTTAGAATAGAACGGAGTTTAGAGGTCCGTGGGTAAGAATGTCCACCACCATTAGATCAAAAACTAGTTGGTATTGGTATTTTGCCTTGAGGCAAGTTACATGAACCTTCCGATATGTGTAAATAATCGACTTAATCAATAAAATATAAATTTATGACACACATTTTTTTTTTTAATTTTTATTTTCAATAGCAATCAGAATACATGACTATTCTATGAGCTATTTGGCTTATGTCATTCACTCACACACATACACACACACTTGCAAACACACATATAAATTTATCGGATCAATATTACAATCATATTTAGAGAATCACTTCAATAAATGATTCAATTATTCTGTTCATATTATCTAAGGTTCCTCCATATTATCTTCGGGCAGCTTCTTCTTCAGTCTTCTTGAAGTTGATGTCTCAAGAAGCTGAGAGACTATATCGTTTGAATGATGTTGTAGTTTTTGAAAATGTTTTATACTGTTGATTTGTATTATTTTGTTTATAAAATCAATATGAAGATCGTCGTGTAAAGTTTTGTTACTAACAAACCACGGAGCATCAGTAATCTGCCTCAACATTTTCGATTGGGCACGTTGCATTAACGCTATGTTGGATTTGCTTGCACAGCTCCACAATTCAATGCCATAAGTCCATATGGGTTTTATTATTGCCTTGTAAATTAGAAGTTTATTGTCAATCGATAAAATTGACTTGCGTCCTAGTAGCCAGTATAGTTCAGCGGTTCTAATTTTTATAGTCTTTAATTTGGCGCGAATATGGTCCTTCCACGTGAGCCTGCGATCTAAATGCATACCTAAGTATTTGACGCATTCGGTGCTTGGAATTGCTTGGCCATAAAAATGTACTCCTGGGCATGTTGTCTTGTTCAGTGTAAATGTTATATGATTAGACTTGCTCTCATTTATTTTTATTCTCCATTTTTTTGTCCAATCCTCTATAACATTTAGATGCCTTTGTACAATTAGCGTAGCCTTAGATGCATCAGCATGTGTCGAAAGAATTGCTATGTCGTCAGCAAATGTAGCTGTTGTGGTTGATTGTAAAGTTGGAAAATCACTAGTGAATAGGATATATAAAAATGGCGCCAAAACACTGCCTTGTGGAACTCCTGCCTCAATCTGATGAGATATTGAAGTTTCAGTGTTGACCCGTACTTTGAATTTTCTATTGGCGAGATAAGATTCTAGAATATTATAATAACCACATGGAAGTAGCGATCTAATCTTCGATAAAAGTCCCTTGTGCCACACCTTATCGAAAGCCTGGCTCACATCTAGAAAGACTGCAGAACAGAATTGTTTGGCCTCGAAGGTATTGTTGATGACTCTTACGATTCTGTGGCACTGTTGAATTGTAGAGTGTTGACTCCGAAAGCCAAATTGATGTTCTGGAAATATATTCGCGCTAGTTAAGATATGTTGAAGCAGGAGTTTTTCGAGCACTTTTGAAACAATTGGTAGAAGGCTGATTGGTCTATATGAGGTAACCATATTAGGATCTTTTCCGCTTTTATGGACCATTTTTACTACAGATGTTTTGTACACACATTTATGAGTCATTGAAAGTATTTCGAGTGGATTTATCACACATCATTGAAAACGAACAAACTCGGAATATTTTCTAAGAGCAAATTTTAAAAAATCAACAGTTTTTATAATTGAAGAAATTTCCGTAGGACTTTAAAGTTTTAGTATGTTCATTAAGACCAAGTACTCTATCATTATACCAAGTAAATCGTCTAATTTTAATTTTAACAAACGTCAAAAAAGCTATTCATTTTCTCAAACTTTAATGAATTTGAAAAATTAAACTACTTGTCGTAAGGCCGTAATATTTCAGTACGTCCTATAATACCATGATATATATATTGCCAAAAAAAGTTCTATAAAAATTGGCTCCAATTTTTTTTTCAACAGTTAATTACAAGAAAACGCTCGGTAGATTTTTACCTAAAACTAATCAATCATTCCCAACTAATATCATTCGAACAATTTTTGATTTTTTAAAATCGGTTCGGTAGTTTGAGGTTAAATGTGGACCAAAAGTTTAACACTTTTTTCAAATTACAAAGAAACGACTGGGCATATAGTCTCACAATACTGACAAACGATAGTCCTCATTGAGATACATCAAATGGCTTTTAAATTTCTGAAATCGGTTCAGGCGTTTTTGAGCAAACGTCGATCAAAGGTCTAATTTTGACAAATGCCAATAAAATGAAACCAATTTTTGCAAACTTTGACGAATTTTTAAAGTTAAACGAGTTGCCGTAGGGCCGTAATATTTTAGTATGATCTAGAAGACTATGGTATCTATCGTCAAAAAATAATAATAAAAATAGGCGAAAAAAAATTTTAACACTTTATTACAAGAAAACGGCCCGGCCGATGTCTACCAAAAACTAATCAGCACGATTTCCAGCCAATATCTTCCGAACGGATTTGAATTTTCATAATCGATTCAGAATTGCGGGATAAAACGTGGACGAAAAATTTTACACTTTTCTGCAATTTACAAAGAAACGGCTCGACCGATCGTAGCACGAAACTGACAAACGATAGTCCTCATCGAGATACATCGAATGAATGGCTTTTAAATTTTTGAAATCGATCCAGCCGTTTTTGAGAAAATGTGGATTTACGGCAAAAAATCTGTTTACATACACACACACACACACATACTTTTTCCCAATTTGGTCTCATTCGATTCAGAATGGCTTGAAACGTCGAGAAAACATAAAATTAGCGAATCGGATTTTTTTATGAAAACATAAACTTCTCCTTCGGGAAGTTAACAAGTGAGTGGTATTTTTTAACGATATTATTTTAAAGAAGATGGAAAATATGCGTACCCAGTCATAGCCTTAATTAGGGTGGCATGGATATCTGAAAGCAAAAGGCCACGTTGTCAATTTTTTAACGAAAGTATTTTCTTTTTGCTAGTTTTTTTCGTTTTGGGTAGTGTAATTTCGCTTACCCATAGTTTACGACATTAGCTAAATATATTTTTTTAAGTATACGTTACTCAATTGTTATTTTAAAGTTGAATCTAACATTAATTGATATAACCTCTAGAATAGCCTGCATGTGGTTCGAATAAAAAAATATCACATAAACCCTTGCACCGGCAAGGTGTAAACAATAAGAAAATAGTAAACAAAAAAGTAAACAAGTGAAAAGAGGCAATTTTACAAGAGATAAATTAAATTAATAGTTATTCCAACTCAAATGATGAATTCTTTTGACGAAGTTTTATACGAATGTTGTATGCTGCGTGATCTTTGTAAAAAAGTGCTCATAAAATATATATTTCAAACAGAAGTTGTGATTTATCTTGTTTGAAATAATTGTATTTAAAGAAACAATGAGTCTGATTATGATAAATTGAATAGAAATACTTACATAACCAAAACTTATGATAGTAGTAGATAGCTTATCTATGGTGGTAATACTTAGTTGTTGTTTATTATGTTTAAAAATACATAATTAGATTATGATTTTTAATTTTGTTGTTCAAGCTAATAATTAAACTGCATCGGAAGGTTTAAATAATGGAGCTATTATATTATTCCGTAAAATCTCTTTAAAATTAAAAATTTGAAATTGAATCTTTTTTGCTTCTTGGCTGTCACATTTGATCTTTTATGTAGTAAAAACGACAAAATGACAAATTTCAGAAAACACGTGAACAAACATATTCTAAAATTAGCTTGGACTTTTGTAGTCAAACCAACATAAATATTTTGCTACGGTCCCAAAATAAAATTCTAGAGACCCCAAAGTATGTCCCAAATTAGCTGATCCACCAGGACTCCAATATGTTTGCGGTAACAGAAGAAATCAGAAAACATGAATCTAAGTACAAAATTAGACTTGAATATCATCGGAACCAACTTGCAAAAAACTTGCTTTCCTCAAACATCCCCAGTAGACTCATAAAACAAACCCGTTAGATTTAGAAAATTAACATGTAATATAGACCTACTATTACTTTCTGTATTTGTATCTCATTTATTTTTAAATTTAAAATGAATATCATTGGGTAGTATTTTAAAACATTATATCTACAGCCACCAAAATTACTTAATTCATTACCAGGCAGACTGTAATTATATGGAAATAAATAAGAAAAGTGTGGACTTTTACTTAACATAGTTCAATAGTTGTTGACTAGATATGTGCTATATGTTGTGATGTAGTTGTTTTGATTTTCACATTATAATTGCTTATTACATAACATAACTTAATACATAATCTCACTCAAGTTAGATACATTTGGTCCAGCAGTGCTCCAACTTTTTTAACCCGTTCAAAAAATACGTTTTCTCGAGGGCTGCAACTGTGGTGACTTTTTCATTCGACCCAAATTTATTTCCGGCGAGTGATTTTTTCAGGTTTGGAAACAAAAAGTAAATACAGGGGTCCAAACCTAAAAAGTAAGGTGAATCAGGCACCAATTCGTAGCGCAATTCGCCCAATTTGTCCATGGCAAAAGCGGAGGCGTGGGCCGGCGCGTTATCGTGGTAGAACAGCAATTTTTTTTTTGCAAAACGGGGCCGCCTTTTCTTCAATTCGACATCGAATTGGCCCCAAAAACTCAGCATAGTATCTTCTTCTGATTATTTTATGCTTCTCGGTGTAGTCGATGTGGATCACACCTTGCAAATCCTAGAAGACGGAGGACATCACCTTTCCGGTCGATCGAGCAGTATTTGCCTTCTTCGGAGCAGATTTGCAGTTTGAAGTCCAGTGTTTTTGAACCAGTGAATTCATGTTTTGTTAACGATCAGAAAACGACGCAAAAACTCCGGATTACTCTGAAACAGCGCCAAAAACGTCGACGATGTGGTCTCACGGTTGCACTCGTTTTCGGGTGTGTCAAACGCGGCACCCATCGCATTCTCATGCCCAGTTCTTCGTGTAGAATATGATGACAGGTCCTTCTACGATGTCTACGATCTCAGCTATTTTGTGAACTTTCAATCGATGATCTACCATTATGAGATGATGGTTTTTTTAATAGTTTCATTTGCCGCAGCAGTTTTCTAGCCACCTAGTAGTGGCTCGTTAAAAACGACATTGAACACACTCATTAAACCAATTTTCGACGGTCACCATCAAAGAAGTAGAGTTTTTCCTCCCAAAGGTAAGAATCTAATCAACGAACGATATTGTCCTTTTTTCATTTTTGTAAAACTGATGGACACACTCGCTTCCAAGAGCTATCAAAAAAACTATTGAAGGGAAATGACTGAAACTTGACAGAAAGCTAGTAAAAGAATGTACTACCTAATGGTGTAACCTTTTTGTGATAGAATCTGGCGGTGAGGCTTAGTACTTGTTGAACGACCCATGTATATATAGGTGCTCCTTAATATGGATATTTTCGAATTTCTTCGCTCTCAGGGGTTCAAATGGTTCCAAATTGATAAAAAAAATCTCTGAAAGTTTTAGATCTTAATATAAATTTTAAGATCCGCACTCTAACCAAAGTTTCTTATGGAAATAACATGGGTAAAATTCCATTTTTTATAAGTTGGAGACAAGTGAATCAAAATATTGAGAATAACATTTGCTTAATTTGATCATAAATAAAAAAATTACAACAAAATTTTTATATACTTTATAAAATAAGTATTTACTCAAAAACACCAAGAACCAACAAATTTTGATTAGACTGCGGACTATCTTAAGGATTAAGGACTGCGGACTATCTTAATATTTGGAATTTGAACCCCTGGAAACAAGGACATTGGAAGACATCCATATTAAGAACCACCCTAATATATATATATATATATATATATATATATATATATATATAACATACCTGTGTACACATGAACGCAATTAATTTTCTGCAACAATCCTTGACTTTTTCTCGAGGGTCGCTGGCGGTTGTAGAAGACGACCCGCGACTCCGCAAAGAGCTGCGGGGCGCCCCATAACTCGATCTCATCTCGAAGCCGGATAAATAACTCTACCACAAGTTTCACTTTTTTCACCGCATTTGGACACTATATTGTGAAACAATTTCAATACCGTCAAGAGTTTCTTTTCTTTTATTACTTTATATTCGATGAACAGTGGACCGTAAAGAGATGATTGCAAACCGAATTTCCTAAGTTCTGTTGTAGCTCTGTGAGTTATTTTGGAGCGTGCGTATTTTTGGCGCCGGTCCAGATTAATGACAAGTAAGTTGTTTTACAGCTAATGCGCACGCCGTTCTGATTGTGTTCATTATTTAGGTAAAGTTGACTTTGATACAATAACTATGTGTTTCCAAATTATTAACATTTATTAGACAGAAATTGAAATATTTACACCTGCTTGTATTTTGTATACACAATGCGGAGTAAACGAAAATTTCAACTAGTGGGGCATGGCATCGTGTCATAAGACAAATTGCTGAAACCTCCCGTACCAAAAATCTAAGTTTTTAGGAAAGCTTTGAATTTTTTGAAAACTTTGAAGAACATATATTTTTGAGAATTTTGAATATTTTTTAAATAATTGACTTTTTTTAAAAAAATTATTTTTTTGAAGATTTTGATTTTTTTTAAAGCAATTGCTGTGAACCGACAAATGTTGAAGCGCGTAAAAACATAAATTTTTGAGAATTTTGAATATTTTTGAAATAATTGACTTTTTTTAAAAAAATGATTTTTTTGAAGATTTTGATTTTTTTTAAAGCAATTGCTGTGAACCGACAAATGTTGAAGCGCGTAAGAACATAAATTTTTGAGAATTTTGAATATTTTTGAAATAATTGACTTTTTTTAAAAAAATGATTTTTTTGAAGATTTTGATTTTTTTTAAAAGCAATTGCTGTGAACCGACAAATGTTGAAGCGCGTAAGCGCCGCGTCGCAGTCTAATGGTTAAACATTGGTACGGAACTATAGACATGTAAATACAATTTGTACTTATTATTAAAATTTCTATAAAATAGAATAGAAAAACTTCAAAGAAATGGATTATAAAACCATAATCAGTTTTCCAAAAATTTAATCAGTTCTTCATTTCGTTAATACAAATAAAATGATTTTTGAATCAATCAAATTGGACGCTCCGTTATCTCAAAAATTTATTTACCATTTTTGGCACTTTTTGCCTCATATCTTTGAAACGGCTGGACCCGCCTTTGCCAAAACTATTCAGCACGTCCCCCAATCTGTAGGAGATCATCATATCTGGCAGTGGAAATGTCCATTTTCACTTGAAAATATAAATGAAAAATTTGTTTCTAATTGAAAATAGCCCATTTGGGGCACTGCGGTGTTAAATGGAAATGGAAAACTTCTCACACTATACTTTCCTGAATCAAGTTAGAGTTTAACTCAGCTCACGGATTTGCCCTAGGGCAGAACTATCCATTCTTTATTATGGTTCAAAGACCTGTTACAAATTTTGTAAGTTATGGTGCACCATCATTTTTCTTTATCATTTTTTTCTATTTTTTTCGCATTGTTATTATAGTTTTATAATCCATTTCTTTGAAGTTTTTCTCAAATACTTTTTTACCATTTTGTCATTATAAAATATATTTATAATGTTGTTTATATCTCTGACAGAAAGTCTGATGATGGAGCGTAACTAGTTTGCGACCGAAATATGGAAAATGAATTACTGTATTGTTTACCGTTGTACGCAATACCATAAGAACTTTAACCTAGGACATTAACATTCAAAAATAATTATTTAAATTTATTATTATAATGCCGGTAATTGTGTTAATTATAGTGCACAAACACGAACTTGTATGTCCTAAGTGCCCATGTTTGTCCTAAGGTTCTGAGCAGCTCATTATTCCAAATTTCAATATTTTTTATAATATGTACAACCACTTTTTGTAGAACTATAATAATTTTAGTTTCAAAGACATTTTGCATATCTTTACGATTCTCAACATTTTGGCATACTTTATAAAAAATTGTTATATGTGCGTGTGTTTGTGTATGTGTGTATGTAGTATGTGTGTGAGTATGTTTGGATAAAAATTTTTGTTCACGGTTTCAAGTGCGCAGATCAACCGATTTGAATGATTCAAAAAAACATTTCATTCGTATTGACGCCGAGACGTGCTGATTAGTTTTTGGCAAAGGTAGGTCCAGCCGTTTTGGAGATACGGAGCAAAAAGTGTGAAAAACTATAATTCAGTTTTTTGAGAGAACGGAGCGTACGATTAGAGTGATTCAAAAAACTTTTGATTCGTATTGACGAGGAGACGTGCTAATGTTTTTTGCAAAGGCAGATCTGACCGTTTCGGAGATACCGATTAGAGAGCGCAGTAAAATGGTTAAGCAGTTTTTGAGAAAAGGGATCATCCAATTAAAATGATTCAATAACATAACATTTATTTGTATTGATGATGTGAAATAATTATTAGCTTTTGGGAAAGGCATGCCCAGCGGTTTCAAAATTTTCAAAATTTTTACCAAAACTTAATTTGTTTCTAATTTTAAAACATTTGTCTGATCCATTTTTATTGATTATTGGTCATTTTTGTTTTTTAAATGTTTAATTCCTATACGGGAAGTTTTAACAATTTGCCTTAAGGCACAATGTCATGCCCACTAGTAAAATTTTTGAATTGGGTTAAGCCGTTTTGTAAACGTCGGCGAGAGGTCAAATTTTGGCTCACATACACCCACACAGGGACACATTTTTCCAATTTTGGTGTTAAAGGATTCATTTTCCGATTTTGGTGTCAGAGTGACTTGAAACGTCGAGAAAACGTAGAAGTAGCAAATTTGATTTTTTTCAGTCTGAAAGCATAAACTTTCTTCTTCGGAAAGTTAAAAAGCCATACAAGTCAAATTATTAACTTCCCGTAGGGTGAGTTATAGTAATCAAAAATGAATTTTTTTATATATTTTTACGTTTCAGAAGTTTCTGAACATTTTGGCATAGCTTAGAAAAAATTGACGTGTGTGTGTGTGCTGATAAAAATTTTCGTCGACGATTTCGGGAACACGGTTCGACCGATTTCAATTATTCAATAGACATTCGATTCCTCTTGATAAAAAGGCGTGGTTATTAGTTTTTGGTCTAGCCGTTTCGAAGATACGGGGCAAAAAGTGCCAAAAATGGTAACTCAGTTTTTAAGAGTCCGGTTTTGATAATTCAAAAATCATTTTACTTGTATTGACAAGATGAAGAATTGATTAAATTTTTGGGAAGACAGGTCTAGTGGTTTCTGAGATCTAGTAAAAAAATGCTATTTAGCGGTCAAAAATGATCATTAGACATTTCCACATCAAATTATCAGATATTTTATGGAGATTTTAATAATGTGTATCAATTTTGTTTATATTTCTATGGGTTCCGTAACATCGCTTCGATATTGCGTCTCTATGCAGCTAAAGCAGCGCGATTGCTTTGAAAAAAAGTTCAAAATTTTCAAAATATTTCATGATGAAAAAATATTTTTTCCAAAAGGTTAACAAATATTTAATCTTTTTTTAAAAAAATAATTTTTGGTACGGGAAGTTCAAGCAATTTGCCTTAAGACACGATGCTATACACTACTAATTTATGCATATTTATTTCAAACTAGCTGTAAGTGGAATTCTGTCTTAAGGCAATTAAGACATCGTGCCTTAAGGCAAATTGCTGGAACTTCCCAAAAATTATTATTTTTTTAAAAACGATTAACATTTTTGAAAAAAATTTACTTCGAAAAAATTAGATTTTTGAGAAACTATAAATTTGACAAAAATTTACTTTTTTTTGAAAAAAAAATTTTTTTTTGAAAACAAAATTTTTTCGAAAAGAAAAATGTTTTCTTCATTTTGACATATTTTGGAAATTTTGAACTTTTTTTTCAAAGCAATCGTACTGCTTGAACTGCCTAGAGACGAAATGTCAAAGCGCGCGCAAGTGCCGCGCCGCCGTCTGACGCATAAGCATTGGTACGGAACCCATAGAAATGTAAAAAAAAAATATACTTATTGTTAAAATCTCTATAAAATATCTGATAATTTGATGTGCATACATCTAATGATCATTTTTAACCGCCGAATGGCATTTTTTTTTACTTTTTTCATTAGATCTCCGAAACCGCTAAACCTGCCTTCATGAAAATTTGAACAATTTTTCATCTTGTCAATACAAGTGAAATGTTTTTTGAATTATTCAAATCGGACGCTCCGTTCTCTTAAAAACTGAGTTACCGTTTTCAGCACTTTTTGCCCCGTATCTTCGGAACGGCTAGACCAGCCTGCGCCAAAAACTAATCAGCACGTCTCCTTATCAATATGAATCGAATGTTTTCTAAATTATTCAAATCGGTTGATCCGTGTTCCCGAAATCGTAGTCGAGAATTTGTATCCGCACACACATACATACACACACACACACACACACATGCATCCATTTTTTCTAAGGTATGCCAAAATATTCAGAAACCTCTGAAACGTAAAGATATATAAAAATTTTCATTTTCGATTTTTTTGCGATTACAATAACTTGCCCTACGGGAAGTTAAAAATAACATCTATCAAAAATCTAAAAAAAAGAAATTAAGTAAAAGCATAGACCTTATATTACTAGTAATATAATGTCTATTAGCTTATTAATAATTATCTATTAGCTTATTAATTAACTTCCCGTAGGGCAAGTTATAGTAATCGCAAAAAAATCGAAAATGAAAATTTTTATATATCTTTACGTTTCAAAGGTTTCTGAACATTTTGGCATACCTTAGAAAAAATGGATGTATGTGTGTGTGTGTGTGTGTATGTGTGTGTGTATGTGTGTGTGTATGTATGTACGTGTGTGTATGTATGTGCGGATATAAATTTTCGTCGACGATTTCGCGAACACGGATCAATCGATTTGAATAGTTCAAAAAACATTCGATTCGTATTGATAAGGAGACGTGCTGATTAGTTTTTGGCGAAGGCAGGTCTAGCCGTTCCGAAGATACGGGGCAAAAAGTGCCGAAAACGGTAACTCAGTTTTTAAGAGAACGGAGCGTCCGATTTGAATAATTCAAAAAACATTTTATTTGTATTGACTAAATGAAGAACTGTTCAAAATTTTGGAAAGGCAGGTCCAACGACTTTGGAGATATAGAGGAAAAAGTAAAAAAATGAGCCATTTGGCGGTCAAAAATGATCATTAGACATATGCACATCGAATTATCAGATATTTTATAGAGATTTTAACAATAAGTATACATTTTGTTAACATTCCTATGGGTTCCGTACCAATGCTTATGCGTTAGACAGCAACGCGGCGATTACGCGCTTTATATTTTGTCCCTATGCAGTTAAATCAGTACGATTGCTTTGAAAAAAAAGTTCAGATCTTCCACAATATGTCAAAATATAGAAAAAAAAATTTTTTTCAAAAAAAAAAATTAAAAAAAAACATTTTTTTTTTTTAATTTTTTTTTTCAAAAAAGTAATTTTTTGTCCATATATATAGTTTCTCAAAAATCTTATTTTTTCAAAGTACATTTTTTTCAAAAATGTTAATCGTTTTTAAAAAAATAATAATTTTTGGTACGGGAAGTTCCAGCAATTTGCCTTAAGGCACGATGCCTTAATTGCCTTAAGGCACGATGCCTTAATTGCCTTAAGACAGAATTCCACTTACAGCTAGTTAATTATTATATTGTCTAGGGTCTATTAGTAAGAGGTGGTAAGCGGCGTTAATTCCATGTGTCACTGAAACCTTTCAGCGGATCAATTGTCATGTGTCATGTGTCATGTGTCATGTGTCACATCCGCATGTGCGTGTCAAAGTGTGCCGACACTTGACAGGCGTGTCATCAGACATTGTCTAGGGTGCTCACAGTGCAAACGATCGAGATGTCCGACAAATTTTGCTCGTTGTAAAGAAATGCGGATTCGGCTGCTAATGCCTAAAAGGTGCGTCTTAATAATTTGATATTTTCTTCAATTTTAGTTCTGTTTGCTGCAATTGACATCATGCTTGTCAATAATAAAGTGTATTTAGTTGTACTATGTTGCGGTTATTTAACCTTATCTGCTGCTGTGTTGGGAAATGCAGCGTCAATTAGTCTAAAACAGGCAGCCGGCGAAAATTATTTATTAAATGTAGTAAACAATCATTCGAGTTGCTTTGACAAAACTCTAAAAGACAGTTGCATCGATGTTTTACACAAAGTTAGTGATGAATCTTTGGTCTGTTCAGCTTATTTTGACCTGTACCTTCACTTGTGTACGAATGCCTCCTTATCGCAACCAACCAGGGAAGTAGGTGCAGATATTTGTATTGACTTGACCAAATTCTATACAAATTACAATGCGACGACGTATTTCACAGAACAGATACATAATTTCAAGTTGCGATTAGCTGACAAATGCAATGAGTTGTGCAATAATAATAAAAGTCTTTGTGAAACTTTAGTCTCGCCAAAAACGATTATAGCAGCTATGGATGTTCAGCCAAATCAATTGCCACCAAAATCAAGTCCAATTAAATCGACTATTCCAATACAAAATGAGGGACAAGTTGTTAAAAACCAAAATGACAATGAGAAAAATACTCAAAGCAGCAAAGCATTAGGTGTACCGCAAACTAATTTAAATGCTCAAGATAATGTTAAACCCAACAAAACTAGTGCTATATCAGAAAATGCAAGAGCTGAAGATCAAAATAGTATATCAAAGAAAACACCAATTGATACTAATCTTAATAATGCCAAAACTTCTATTTCTGAAGCAGTGAATGACAAAAACTTTGATAATAATAAAAAGTATGAAGAATTTTTAGCTGTTGCAAATACTCCATTATTAGAAAAGAATGACCAAGATTCAGAACAGGCGTTAGATCTGAATAATGTGAATGATATGGATAATGGTGATGACATTGATTCAGAACTCGGGATGGACCAAATACCTGAATTGGAACATCCAGAAAAATACAAATCAAAAGATGTAGAGGTGGCAAATGAAGTAATATTGCCAAGAGACGATCAGACGCAACCATTTGTTGAAGCTGAAGACTCGCATCTGTTTAGTTATCTCTTATGTGGAATGGCGCTATGTGTTCTGGGTTATATTCTTGCTCATAACAAAAATAAGTTGTTAGCGTTTGTATTGGAAGGACGTAGAAGTTCAGGCAGTCGTGGAGGCAGAAGACGTCATACTGCTTCTTATCGCAAATTAGATAGTAACCTAGAAGAAGCAATAACTTCAACTGCTCGCACAAGTTATAGCCAAGTGATTTATTAATGTTTGTTTATAGTTCTTTTGTACAGATTTTTTATAATTATTGAAACATGTAAATGACCAAAAACAACTTATGTATATATGTATTTATACATATATACTTATATATATATATATATATATATATATATATATATATATATATATTGTATCAATGATTGAACAAATTGAAAACTTTTGCTAGATAAAGAAGTGCAACTTGTGAAGACTTTATTCACACTGTATTCACTAGTCATTTTTAAAACTAAGTGAACTATTTTGACCAACAAATGGTTAAATGCAATGTTTATTTTATATATCTAATTTATCACATGATTTACAGATCAAATTTGTCATATAAATAGCCCGTAGATTGTTGATAGCATTATTTTCTTTTTTTTTAATTTATTTGAAGACATTTCAGTAATCAGTACCTGAAACTTTTATATTTGAGTAATCATGTGATGTTGCAATTGTGATGAATATTTAAATGTCTTATCGCATACATTGCATTTATTGTTGCCATTTCTAGGTATGTGGTAACCATGTGCTCTTTTAAATAATTAGATTCTGAAAATGACCTATTACACCTCCTGTTTGACTTCTTCTTCAATAGTTACTTCGGAATTCATAAATCTTTCCAGACATGTTTCATCATCTTCTAAACATGATTCAGACTTAACAATACCTTTAAGTCATCAAATTCATTTTCAAGTTTAATGTCTTCTATTGAAAGTTCTAGTGGCACAATTTTAATTTTCTGATCATTCACAGACATAATCGTTGCTTCCGACATTTTCAGATATTTTCACTGCGTATATTCAATAAATATTGGTTAGTACTATTTAATAATCAATTTTTTTCAAATATCTCAAATAATATAATGAATCTAACTATACTTGCATTTGTTGTAGAAAATCTTTAAACTGTATACTTGAATGATATAAATCAAACTAAGGCTAAGGTTACAATCATAATGTTCTACAGCAATTCTGTTTCCGTTGGATTCAAAATTCTAATTGAACTTTACACTGTATATATTGTTTGAACTATAAAAATACTTGTAATTTTTAAGGTATGCGATTCATGTGAGTAAGATATGCTAGAAGTGCACACACAATGAAATTATCTTACTGTATTTTTTAATGTTAAATTATCGGAGAGTTTTCATTCTACTTACGAGTCACAATAAAAAAAGAGTAAATAATGTTGAGAAAATAACTTACGGGCTAATATGTTAGCAAGGTGATATTACTATAAATTTAAATTTTGTTTCTTTATATATTTTTAGTTTTTTTGTCATTGTTGCATGATGACTTTTATCACATGGTAAATACAAAACTAATTCAATTTTGCTAAATCATTAATATAAGTTAATATTTTGTTAAAGTTAAAATAAGATTCTTACAATTCACATGCATTTGTAACCATTTGTGGTAGAATGGTTTGCAAAAAATATTCTTTAAGCAAAGTGTTTAACTATTTTGCTTCAATAATACTAATTGTTTCATAATTACCGAATGCATTACATTTTCAAATTGTTTTACTTCTATTAACGGAGTTTACTTTATTTTCTATTGTGCTTTAATATATAGCACAGTTTCAGTTTGTTTTACGATTTATGATTGTGTGATTGAATGACTTTTTTATGTATTTAAAATACAATGTAAAATATTAAATGAATTAAATATACTATTTTAGAATGCTAAAAATATAAGAATATTATCATTGATATGAAACTAAAGTTAGATTTATAAAAGTACTTTTTTAGTTTTGTAAGACATCGATATTTTGACTTCATTGCTGATTTACCAAATAGTAAAGATATAGTATTACTATATTATTTATTTGAACTCATAATAGATTAGTAAATATATATATATATATATATATATATATATATATATATATATATTGTGATTTTTAAATTCATGAACTTTAAGCAACTTTTTCCTAAAAAGATTATTGATGTAATTTTTCAATTAGTTTTATTCAACAGTGTAGGATGGGGTTATCTGATGTCACCTTCTTCAGGAACTATTGATAACAAATAAAAAAAATTATTTGATTTGAAAAATAGTTATAAGAGTAAAAATGCTTAATATAAATGCTTTCAATTTTAATTTAATTGAATAAGTGTATAAATGTATGTTAAAAACAGAATTATTTGTGATCAATATTTCCTAAAGCAGGGGACATCACATATCCCCAAAATGTTGAATAAAATTTTTTGAAATAAATCGATGTATTTATAGTTCAGAAGTTTAAAAATCACACATGCACATACTTGTATGAGTAATAGTTGATAAAAGAGACTTAATCAAATTAAATAAATGAAGTACTATGTGGTTGGGAATTACATTTTCACTAATTGATTATCTTTTTGCTTCAAAGTTTAACAAATAATTTCTAAGAATAATTAAATAATATAAATTATTCTTTTGGTTATTTATATTGGTTGGCCACTAGTGTAAGTGATCGTGCCTTTGCTCATGCATTTAGTATATTTTGAGTGTGAATGAATTCTAATTTAAGTATAAGTTAATTATTAACTAGTTGTTGTACCATTTTGTTTTTTATGTACTTTCTACATTATAATTGCGCTAAAATTTAAAATTCTATGAATTCAAATTTATTTGTTTGAACAAAAGTATTATATATTCAAGATTACATGGAAAATGAAATGATTTTGTATATCTGTTATATTAACTCGATTATTGATGATTCTTAGGATCTCGAGAATTAATCAATTTATGATTTTTGTGATATAATTTAATTAGTTGAAGAATGTAATCAAAGTATATTTTGGTTGTAACTTAAATTGACAATAAAGTTTCTAAATTACCTCATATGTTTGTGGGATGAAATATTTAATGGACTGTACTGGGTATAAAATGTAGTATGTACTTCTTAATGGGAAAAAACTCTATATAGATATTTATTTATATATAATTTTTAAACTTGCACACACATACTCTTGATAATTATTATTTCAAATTAGGAATTTAGCGAATCGATTTTTATTTTTTTCTGCTTTTTGGTAATAGAACTACTAGTTCTACTGATTATCGTTGATTTATAACAACGAATTGCGATTGTATAATAGGATTGAATATTGAAAAGACATTTGTTTAAATTAAGCTTTTTGTGAGCTTTTAACCACCAGAAAGTGTTATACAACAATTTTGCTTTTTTTGCGTTTTATGGCCTACGTGTTTTCTCAAATATAGCAATTTATGGCGAGTTATGCTTTCAGTTTAAATATTATATAATACATTTTACAAAATATCATTTTTAGTTTTTTTTTTCAATTATTTTTTTTTTACAAGAAAACGGATCTCAGTAATCGTTTCACGCAATTATTGGACATCGTGTTTTATGGTTTCGCATGCATTATTCAAGTTATTATTTTAAGACATTTTATGCGTAATTATTTTATTTTATTGTTTCACGCCTATTATTGACCGTATAATTTTGGATTTTTACGACGGTTCTGTACAATAATTTAACTTTAATTGGCTGCAAGCTAGAAATAAAATTAACTGCACTTAAGTTTTCTTTGCAATTGTGATTTTTTGCCTCAAGTTGTAGTTTATTTTGGTTAAACCATACTATATTTTTTAAAGATGAATATTTTGCAATCCATAACTTTGCTGGTGGTTTTTTGTTTATCTAATCAAGTAAGTACAAAAAATTAAGATCTTGAGCTATTTTGGTTCCATTTTTATTATTTTAAATATGTCTTTTCAGATACATGCTGTAATTTTGTCGGATTGCGGTAAGTCGATTTTTTTCACTTGTTCTACCATTATAGTAAATTATATCAAATGTATACATAATTAGGGTAAGGTTGCTGAAGTCGTACCAATTTTTAAGTTGTGCCTTGGTAATAGTTATGTGCCCGATAATTATAAATATAAACTAATAACTGCTGTTATTTGGGACTTCATTATTTTATTAGTATACTGGTTACTTTTAAGATTATTATTTTATTTTTAAATATTAACTAAAGTCACTTTGATCTCATGCTGAATTATGTATAATATTTTAGTAGTTGGTTCGACCTTCATTATAGCTAAAGCACATTTTTGAAAAACGTAAAAAACCTATTTTAATGAAAATAATTTTTAGTCATAAGCCAACTAAATAAATATTCAATGAACGCCAAAGATTTTCTTTAGCGTTATAGGTCCATGAGCTACACACTGGCGTGATTCAAAAGAGCGTAAAAATTTTATTTTTTTTTGTCCTAACATAGTCAGGATACATATGTAAGGTGAAGGGCACAGCCTAATTTTGTAAACTTTAAATAATTATCATAATTAAACCACTTTGCATATGCCTATGATATTTTAAGAGGTTTGCGATGTCTAAATGTCAAATTTTCACATAGGTAAACGTAAGATTTGTGTAATTAGAATTTACATGTATGGAGAAATAATTTTATTGCAAATTTCGCTAGCCTTAAATTCACTTCCAAGTTAAGATTTCTTCGGCAAAGTTTTTTAAATGACCCATAGAACCACAATTTCAATGTGCCCTCATGACCATTAAATTTGATCCACTCTAATAAACATATTTGGTTGCTGTTAAACCCCAACTAGAATCGTGAAAGTTTTGTGTCAGAGGTAATTTTACATCGCGTAGTATTCAGATGGAGACAATTTTCAATTACAAACATATTTTTAATCTACTATTTTATGATTCTCTTTTATTAATAACTTTTTAATAACTTTAATTATCTTATTAGTTATACTAATATACTATTTAATTTATATTTATTCAGAATGCGGTGCAAGTAACGTTGTGGCTAAACGAATAGTTGGAGGCAGAGAAGCCAAACCACATCAATTTCCATGGGCTGTCGCCATCACCAGGAAAGGATTCATGCACTGCGGTGGTGCTCTCATAAATGATCGTTATGTTTTGACAGCTGGTCATTGCATCAGATGGTGAGATATGACTTGATAGTCACAATTTCAGCTCCATTTATTTTCTAGTTAAGCAATGATAATGATTTTTGTTTTACTGTATGGAAACATTCATTAATGTTTCCAATAAAATCATTGGGTTGGGGATCGTTCAAGTATTACGTAAACAGATTTAGTACAATTATTTAACCCCCCCATCCCCCATTGTCAGCAAAAGTAAGCAAAGCTGTCACCAAAATGTCACCCAAAATAAGAAATAAATAACTCCCCCGCTCCCCTATAGTGCTTACGTAATACTTGAACTTTGAAAAATTCTTTTGTCTTTGTCTTTTGAAAAATAATGATTGGGAGAAGTTTTATCGCAACAGATAATAAAACTCTTATAAGGAAAATGGTAGATTTGATGCCCAAACTGACCGTGGTAAAATATTAGAGGCCTATGAAAAGCGGTTTAATTATAAAAATTAATTAAAGTTTGCCTTTTAGCAGCGCGCGTATTGCATAGCTTGCAATGCTATTTATTATAAATAGCAGATTGGCCGAGTGGCTCCGGGGTTCAATTCCCAATTCAGATATAGTATTTTTTATTATTTTTGTTTGATATTTATAATTTCACGTGTAAATAATATTAACATTTATTTGAGTTTTTGATTAATTTTATATTTTTCGCTAAATATTCCATAATAAAGTCCTCCGTAACTCCTCTAAATTTCTATTTTCATGAAACTTACGATGATATAAATGTTAAGTGATTTCTGAAACATTATAATTTTGTATTAATAACAGCAATAATACGGAAGAAGAGATATAATTTATTTCCATATAAAAACTATGGTCAGTTTGGGCATCAAATCTATCATTGTGCCAAGTTTCATCAAAATCCGAGACGAGCAACGCGCGGGTTCTCCTTTTAGTGTTCCAAGAAAAAAAATTGAATCTCCATTTCCATTTATCGCAGTACTTTCTCAATTCTTTAATTTGAGTTACAACTTTTATAGTTTTGTCTAGCATTTAACTATGTTTTTTTTATTTTGAAGGACAAAAGTAGAAACTTTGAAAGCGCGAATAGGAGCGCACAACATCCACAGCAAGGAGGGTTTAACCATCGGTTTCAAGGAAGGCATATTACATGAAAATTTCACGTCAGACTATTTGCATGATACTAATGATATCGCCTTGCTCAAGCTTGAGCATAGTGTCACCTTCGACAAGAACATACTACCTGTCTGTCTGCCGAATCCAAGTTTGTAAAAAATAACTTTATATTTATTCATTTAATTCGATCCGAAAAATTTAATATATTGGAGGATTAATATTTGAAGTTTGACAAAATTAACACTTTCGGGACGGCACCAATTTCAAAACAATCTACTTTACCGGCTGTAAACTTGATTTCATTGTGTATGTAATGCAATTTATTTGATAAAAATATGTGGTCATTGAAGGACATACATTTTTAATATTAATTTATTTTTAATCATTTTATAAAGAATGGTGACGTTCAAAACATTTTCCAAACTGCATAGCTGGTTGATTTTGACATGTTTTATAATAAAATGTTGTTCGCCGCCTTCCTCCTGGTGCTTTTCTGTCAGAACAGACAATACAATCCCTTTGTCTTTTAGAATTTAGAATATGCCACTGATTTAGTCATTATATTTGGTCATTTTTTTGCTACCATAATGGTTTATTTTTTCTATTATATTGTCTAATAATTCATTTATATAATATAAAGTAAAATAATCTATTGGATGTCTTATATTGCTTGGTATTTGTAGTCGGGGTGTTTGTTGATGTATGCCAAACTCGATTATTGAAGGAGAATCGTCTATATGAATGTCTATTTGAAACTCATCTTTACTACTGCTTAATTCACAAAGTTTACTAGTCGTTTTGCCATATTTAAAAGCGCTCGGTGGTTTTAAATATTAAAAAAAGACCATATAGCAAAGAAAAAGGCTAAAAATACTACTAAAATAATTTAAAATTATTTTCAAAATACAATACTGTTTATCACTGCTATATGTAAGTTATTCAACTTTTCGATGCAAACTGAGTCATTGTTTATAAAATAGCCTGTGCCTCACAGAGTATGTTTGTCCACTGAGGTGGACAGCCGTCCCCAAAGTGTTAACAACTTAAGATAACCATGAAACAAAGAGAATGATAACATCCTATTCATATTTAGTAGAATGAAATAAAGATTTAGAAAGGAACGCAATCCAACGTAAAGCATTGTGACGTCTATAATTCTCAGCTATTTTCCAAGAGCTTGTGACTAATTTTTTATATATTCCACAAATTTTGTGTTTGCTTTATTAATAGTTTACTATACATATGTTAAACTAATTTGAGGGATGAGTTTATCTTAGGAAGAGTTTTTTCTCAATATTTTAAACAGCGATTTTTGAATTGATACTTTAGGCAGCTTTAGCAGTAAATTTCATGTACTACTTTTTTCATATTTCATATACTTACATCGTAAAATATTATTTCATTTTGACTGGCTGGGGCTCTTCTGTGTCTCAGTGGTGAGGCCATGGGTTCGTTCCATCCGAGCCCAAACTGGCGCAAACTGATGAAAACTGATGATTTGCAACTCTTTGAATCTAAACAATTGCAGATTGTAAGTTTTGGTTAGTTTGAGAATGTATAAAGAATCAGGTGCAATATCCATCTCGGACAATGCTGCATCAAATTAAAAATATGTGATCAATATAAGGGAAATTGCAATAAAAGAAAATATATCAAGTAGTCATAAGCCAATTGTTGGATTGCGTCCTTTCTAAAAAAAACGGTGTTAAGGAGATGGCTTATCACAACAGCTCATAGAACCATCTGTTCTGATTGCTGTTCAAACATAAAAAAAAGAAATCAGGCTAGCTATCTTTGAGATGTTTTCATTGGAAACTTCTCTGTATATATTCAGGGTGGTCTTAATCAAACACAAGCACTTTTAATAAATATAAAATCTTACAATCTTACAATAATCTTTCGCATTTAATACTTTTTGCATACAAGGACAATGATCTTCACATCAACTGCACCATCTCCACCATCTTACTAATATGCCTTCAACTGTTCGGGTCTGACATAGCAATGTGTTATTAGCCGTTAAATTGAAAATATTCTATTATCAAAAAATTTTACTTTGTTAGAATGGATCATAACTTATAACAGCAATATTATATATCTATCTTTGTATATCTATTCAGCTAAAGTACCGTAAAAACAAGCATCTTTTTTCGCGGATTATAAGAGATCTTTCGCTAGTATTGTTTGGTAATTTAATTATTAACTGTGCTTACAATCGTTAATATTGATTTATTGAAATGCCTTATTTTCTATCAAGTGTCTACTTACGTCGGAGTTAAGAGTACCGTGGCTGGTTGGGGCCGTCAGGGACAGGATAAGAATCCCTCTGATGTACTGCTAATGGCTAACGTATTCGTGATGCGCGATGAAGGTTGCAAACAAACGGCAATTGGTGAACATTTGACAAACGAAATGTTGTGTGCATATAACACAAATGTTGATGCTTGTCAGGTAAGATTTTTAGTGGTTTTCTATATATTGCAACAATTTATATTATGAAGGCGACACATATTTTTTAACTTTGCGAAGAAGTTTATGTTTTGGCCAGAAAATCTCACTTGCTAATTTTATTCTCTCGATATTCTAGAAATTCAAAAACTGTTTGAGAGATATTAGATTGATATCGAGTCTGATTATAGTTTTTGGAGAAGACGGGCTGATTGACGTAGTTAAGTAGGTTTTCAATGAAACTGCACAGTGACACAGTTCATAATCTAAACGAACAGCCAAAAACATCATAGTTGTACAATAAGAGATATAATTATAAAAAATTATCACAGTTTCGATAAATGGCTTTGCACTTACTTAAGACAAGTGTTGTGTATATCCTGACAGCGTGTTCGTGCATTTTTACAAATTATTATCATTTGCATATATCTGGAAGTTAATGCAACTGCCCTTAGAAAAATGGTACCCTAAATTAAATTAAGTCCAGCATAAATGATTCATTTATTTATCGTTCTATTGAGCATTTTAGTATACCAAACAGATGTTTATTCTCACAAAAATATATTTTAAGAATATATTGCATATTGTTTTATTATAGGGAGATAGTGGTGGCCCTCTGGTTTATGAAAAAGATGAAGGAAAAATGGAAATTATAGGTAATAATACATTTATATTAATGTATTTATAAATTTATATATATATATATATATATTTATATAAAAATTATTTGTACATTTATATAAAAAAATATTTCTTAATTTTATTTTTAACGAATTTACTGCTGATATTTACTAATATAGGTCATGTCGAACAAAAAAAAATCACATTACATTAGGTCTCCTCCATAACAGACAGAGGTTCCCTTCGGGTGGAAAATAATATAAAAAATAAACGAAAAAAGAATTAATTTTTTATGAATATTTTCACATGATATTGCATATTAATTTGTAGTCTGATAATATCAGTTAATTATTTATTTTGTTTATTCAATTATCTAGATTTTTTATTTATGTAAATTATTTATGAAATATTTTTTTTGAAAAAATTAAAGAGGGCGCAACAATTTTTTTATTAGAGCGGGGGGACAAAAAAAAGTTGCACACCACTGCATTAGGTGGTTAAATAATATGTATAAAATTAACTGTTGACTTATCTAATATACATTTAAATTTTATATACAGTTGTTCACGCTTATTTTACTAAAACAGGTATCGTATCCTGGGGCGTTGGCTGTGCCCGGCCTGGTCTACCAGGAGTTTACACAAAAGTTACATCATATTTAGATTGGATAGCAGCTCATTCACACGATGCAGCGTTTTGTAAAAACTAGATGATAGAGGTGTGGGCCTACATCAACACAATATTTTGACACAAATTTGAATTAAACTGTACAATTATTGCAGACATAAAAGCCTTTATTTGGTTACAAACTGTTCACTATTTTAATTTACAGGTTTATATATAATAAATATAGGGGCTAGTGCCTACAAAATCCAGCTTTGTATATATATATTATATTACATGACTGCCCCTACTGCTTTGTAAAGATGCTTGAAAAATTTGAGTTCAAATTAATTATTTTTCATTCACAAATTTTGCGCAATTAATTTGAATACAATATGAGCGCGGGGTTGTCAAGCGATATTTGACAATAGCACCATCAAACCCGATTACTACCTTTCTGAACTTTACCGTTTACTTATCTATGTCTCTGAACGTAAATTATTAACTTGATTAATAAGTTATCAAATTTGGCAATTTGGCTAAGAGAAAGATTTGTAAACGAGCTGGAAGTTTAGGAAAAATATATTCTTCAGATCTCGAGCCCTCTGTAGATGACGAATTTGTGCAATTGTAACTTAAAAAAAATGTGGTGCACGGTATCGGTCTTAAAGCAAATTAATTTAAGCTCTAATTAACTTCCCGTAGGGCAAGTTATAGTAATCGCAAAAAAATCAAAAATGAAAATTTTTATATATCTTTACGTTTCAGAGGTTTCTGAACATTATGGCATACCTTAGAAAAAATGGATGTATGTGTGTGTGTATGTATGTATGTGTGTGTATGTATGTGCGGATACAAATTTTCGTCGACGATTTCGGGAACACGGATCAACCGATTTGAATAATTCAAAAAACATTCGATTCGTATTGATAAGGAGACGTGCTGATTAGTTTTTGGCGAAGGCAGGTCTAGCCGTTCCAAAGATACGGGACAAAAAGTGCCGAAAACGGTAACTCAGTTTTTAAGAGAACGCAGCGTCCGATTTAAATAATTCAAAAAACATTTTACTTGTATTGACAAGATGAAGAATCGATAAAATTTTCATGAAGGTAGGTCTAGCGGTTTCGGAGATATGGAGGAAAAAGTAAAAAAATGAGCCATTTGGCGGTCAAAAATGATTATTAGACATATGCACATCAAATTATCAGATATTTTATAGAGATTTTAACAATAAGTATAATTTTGGTTTACATTCCTATGGGTTCCGTACCAATGTTTACGCGTTAGACGTCGACGCGGCGCTTACGCGGTTTGATATTTCCTCTTTATGCAGTTAAAGCAGTACGATTGCTTTGAAAAGAAAGTTCAGATCTTCCACAATATGTCAAAATAAATAAAAAAATTTTTTTCAAAAAAAAAAATTAAATTTTTTTTTTTTTTTAAAAAAAATTTTTTTTCAAAAAAAAGTAATTTTTTGTCCAATTTATAGTTTCTCAAAAATCTTATTTTTTCGAAGTAAATTTTTTTCAAAAATGTTAAAAAAATAATAATTTTTGGTACGGGAAGTTCCAGCAATTTGCCTTAAGGCACGATGCCTTAATTGCCTTAAGACAGAATTCCACTTACAGCTAGTTTTATTTTTAACTTCCCGTAGGGCAAGTTATAGTAATCGCAAAAAAATCGAAAATGAAAATTTTTATATATCTTTACGTTTCAGAGGTTTCTGAACATTTTGGCATACCTTAGAAAAAATGGATGTGTGTGTGTGTATGTGTGTGTGTATGTATGTACGTGTGTGTATGCATGTGCGGATACAAATTTTCGTCGACGATTTCGGGAACACGAATCAACCGATTTGAATAATTCAAAAAACATTTGATTCGTACTGATAAGGAGACGTGCTGATTAGTTTTTGGCGAAGGCAGGTCTAGCCGTTCCGAGGATACGGGGCAAAAAGTGCCGAAAACGGTAACTCAGTTTTTAAGAGAACGGAGCGTCCGATTTGAATAATTCAAAAAACATTTCACTTGTATTGACAAAATGAAGAATCGATAAAATTTTCATGAAGGTAGGTCTAGCGGTTTCGGAGATATGGAGGAAAAAGTAAAAAAATGAGTCATTTGGCGGTCAAAAATGATCATTAGACATATGCACATCAAATTATCAGATATTTTATAGAGATTTTAACAATAAGTATACATTTTGTTAAACATTCCTATGAGTTCCGTACCAATGCTTATGCGTTAGACAGCGACGCGGCGCTTACGCGCTTTATATTTTGTCGCTATGCAGTTAAAGCAGTACGATTGCTTTGAAAAAAAGTTTAGATCTTCCACAATATGTCAAAATAAAGAAAATTTTTTTTCAAAAAAAAAAAAACAAAAAAAAAAATAAATTTTTTTTTTTTTTTTAATTTTTTTTTCAAAAAAAAGTAATTTTTTGTCCAATTTATAGTTTCTCAAAAATCTTATTTTTTCAAAGTAATTTTTTTTTCAAAAATGTTAATCGTTTTTAAAAAAATAATAATTTTTGGTACGGGAAGTTCCAGCAATTTGCCTTAAGGCACGATGCCTTAATTGCCTTAAGACAGAATTCCACTTACAGCTAGTTTGATTTTTTTTTTAAATTATGAACTTTTTTCAATGCAATCGCACTGCGTAGCTGTTTTAGAGACGAAAACAAAGCGCGTGAACACCGGATTGCTGTCCACGGGTAAACATAGCTACGGAGCCCATACAAATACTAGTGGGGCGCATGGCATCGTGCCTTAAGATAAAATTGCTGGAACTTCCCGTACCAAAAATTTTTTTTTTTAAAAGATTAACATTTTTGAAAAAAATTTACTCTGAAAAAATAGATTTTTGAGGAACTATATAAATTTTTGACAAAAACTTACTTTTTGTTGAAAAATTTATTTTGAAATATTTTGGAAATTCTGAACTTTTTTTCAAAGCAATCGTACTGCTTTAATGCATAGAGACTAAATATCGAAGCGCGTAAGCGCCGCGTCGCTGTCTAACGCATAAGCATTGGTACGGAACCGATAGGAATGTTAACAAAACTTACACTTATTGTTAAAATCTCTATAAAATATCTGATAATTTGATATGCATATGTCTAATGTCTAATGATTATTGTTGACCGCCAAATGTTATTTTTTTTTTATTTTTTTTTACTAGATCTCCGAAACCGCTAGACCTATTTTCATGAAAATTTGATCAAATCTTCATCTTGATAATGCAAGTAAAATGTTTTTAAATTATACAAATCGGACGCTCCGTTTTCTTAAAAACTGAGTTACCGTTGTTGGCACTTTTTGCCCCGTATCTTCGGAACGGCTAGGCCTGCCTTCGCTAAAGACTAATCAGCACGTTTTCTTATCAATACAAATCGAATATTTTTTGAATTAGTCAATTCGCTTCATCTGTGTAACCGAAATCGTCGACAAAAACTTGTATTCGAACACACACACATACACGCACACACACACACGCACATACACACACACATACATCAATTTTTTCTAAGGCATGCCAAAATATTCAGAAGGTTTTAAAACGTAAAGATATAAAAAAAACGATTTTTTTGCGATTGCTATAACTTGCTCTACGAGAAGTTAATTATAAATAAATCAATTTATCATCTCCATAACATTAACAATCGTCATTTCATTTCGAATTAAATTTCAAAAAAAATAGTTGCTAAATTTACACAAAATTGAAAAAGTGCTCCCGCATAGTCACAGTCTAAACGCATTTGCAAATAATTCTGTGCGACATTTTCATTTATACTATGCTTGATTATCGTTTTTATTATTAATACTATTATTTTAATTATTATTTATTCATTCATTTATTCTATTTCTTTTCTTTAATTTCCTTTATTCTATTTTTTTTTTATTTTTTTATTATTATTTTTTTTTTTCTTCTTTTTGATTTTGATTTTCAATACCATAACTTTTAACTTATAGATTGTATTGTAATCTGATTGTTAAAATTAACAGAAATAAAAAAAAAAAAAAAAAAAAAACTATGCTTAGCTTGGCGGCATTTTCACATTTTTCAATAATTTTCACAAAATTGGAAAAGTGCTCCAGTACATAAACAGTCTAAACGCACTTGCGTAAACATTTCTACCAGAGTGGCGCTTAGACTGTGCTTAGCCTGGGTGATTTTTTGAATTTTTAATCCAAAATTACAAAAAAAAAATTTTGAAAAAAAAATTAGAAACAAAAATTTTTTTTTCCAAAATCAATTATATTGTTGAAAGAAGCAGAAAGTTCTTTGAATCATTTAAATCGGACGCTTAGTTCTCTCAAAAACAGCCATTTTTTTAACATTTAGCTCTGTATCTCCGAAACCTCTGGCCCTACCTTTGCCAAAAACTAATCAGCACATCTCCCTATCAATAGGAATCGAATGTTTTTTAAACCATTCAAATCGGTTGATCCGTTCTCTCAAAAACTCGCTTTCTATTTTTTGCACTCTTTGCTCCATATCTCCGTAACGGCTGGACCTGCCTTTGCCAAAAACTAATCAGCACATCTCCCTATCAACAGGAATCGAATGTTTTTTAAACCATTCAAATCGGTTGATCCGTGCGCCCGAAAACGTGAACGAAAAAAAGCGGACATACAAAACACACACACACATCCATTTTTTCTGAAGTATGCCAAAATGTTCACAAACCTTCAAAACGTCGAGAAATGTAAAAATTTTTGATTTCGATTTTTGGACGATTACTATAACTTACCCTACGGGAAGTTAATAAACTAGTGGAGCGCATGGCATCGTGCCTTTTAAGGCAAATTGCTGGAACTTTCCGTACCAAAAATTATTTTTTTTTTTTTAAATTAACATTGTTGAAAAAAATTACTTCAAAAAAATTAGATTTTTGAGAAACTATAAATTTGACAAAAAATTACTTTTTTTTTAAAAAAAATTTTTTTTTTAAAAAAAAATGTTTTCTTTATTTTGACACATTTTGGAAATTCTGAACTTTTTTTCAAAGCAATCGTACTGCTTTAACTGCATAGAGACGAAATGTCAAAGCGCGTAAGCGCCGCGTCGCCGTCTAACGGATGAACATTGGTACGGAACCCATAGGAATGTAAACAAAGTTTCTACTTATTGTTAAAATGTCTATAAAATATCTGATAACTTAATGTGCATATGTCTAATGATCATTTTTGACCGCCAAATGACATTCTTCTTTTCCGTTCTCTTAAAAACCGAGTTACCATTTTTGGCATTTTTTATCTTCGGAACGGCCAGACGTACCTTCGCAAAAAACTAATCAGCACGTCTCCTTATCAATACGACTCGAATGTTTTTTGAATTATTCAAATCGGTTGATCGGTGTTCCCGAAATCGTCGACGAAAATTTGTATCCGCACACACACACACACACACAAATCCTTAAACCTCGCTCCGTGATTAATGGATGCCCCCTAATCGATAAGTTTCTATAAAAAAGACGATTGATTCCAAAGTTCTCCAACTATTCAAAATTAGATTAAAACACTAAGGGTTTTGAATTCATTTGGCAGCAAATAGTATCCAAAAAAATTATTGCTGACTCATAGTTTTAACCAAGACCATCTACATTTTTTTGTAGTATCAGAAGTCACTGGTTTAATAATCGATATCTATCTTGCAGTGTATTAATTGGGTTCTACAAAAGCCTTGTCAATATAATCTTACTATGCCAATTGTGAGTTTCGTAAAGAATGTGTGACTAATTTGTTGGAATTGTTATTATTGTGCAAAGCTTTGATCAATGTATGAGTCTAGTTTAAATGTAATGTGTCTATTTCCATTGAAGAAGAGTGTAGCAGTTTACTGAATGTTCAAGTTAATAGATACATGACTGGCTTATTCACTAAAAAAAATGTTGAAAAATGTGGAATCTTAATTAATCTACATGTATCTCATTTATTGACAAGAGATATAACTGGGTATGGTGAAGATCCTTTACTTAAATTTTTTATATTTTTTATTCTACAATCTTTGTGTATATTTTTAACTTCCCGTAGGGCAAGTTATAGTAATCGCAAAAAAATCTAAAATGAAAATTTTTATATATCTTTACGTTTCAAAGGTTTCTGAATATTTTGGCATACCTTAGAAAAAATTGATGTATGTGTGTGTGTGTGTGTGCGCGTGTGTGTATGTATGTGCGGATACAAATTTTCGTCGACGATTTCGGAAACACCGATCAACCGATTTGAATAGTTCAAAAAACATTCGATCCGTATTGATAAAGAGACGTGCTGATTAGTTTTTGGCGAAGGCAGGTCTAGCCGTTGCGAAGATACGGGACATATGCACATCAAATGATAAGATATTTTATAAAGATTTTAACAATAAGTATTTTTTTTTTTACATTTATATGGGTTCCGTACCAATGCTTATCCGTTACGGCGGCGCGGCAATTACGCGCTTTGACATTTCGTCTCTATGCAGTTCAAGCAGTACGATTACTTTGAAAAACAGTTCAGAATTTCCAAAATATGTCAAAATAAAGAAAGCATTTTTTTTCAATAAAATTTAAAACTAATGCAAGACTGCACATTTTAACATCAAAAAAAAAATACGGGTTCAAACATGAACGAACAATTAATTCCCTTTGATGTACCGACAAGTTGTGGAACATTGCTCGCCATGTTTGTTTATGTTCGTTCGTGATCGTCGTGGCCGTTTATACTTGTTTATCTATGGTCGTGGCCATGGGGAGTTATCTCCGAACAAATGTATATTACCCTGTTTTGGAAAGGACTACTATTTTTAGCGAAAAAAAGATGTCGCTACTAGTTTCAAAATGTGATGGTTTCAAATGTCAAAATTACTCGCTTAGATTTGCCATTCGCCATTTTGTATCAAAATTTGTGGTTCGATGTTGTTTCTGTAATTAATTGTATTCAAGTAAGCATTTATGTGAAATTTAATATGGCAAAATGTAACCCACCAACTTGTGGTAACTTCAGAAATAATATAAAAATGCACTCTTTCCGGCTTTATGAAGTGAACAAATTAGAAATGTACAATTATATTTCACAGAATAGTTCTCATGTCTATAATGACCAGGAGAACACTCTGCAACTCCAGTGGAAAAGGTAATAATAATTCTGAATATTTTAATACCATTTGCTATTACGACTTGATATTATATTACAACATGTTATGTTTATTAGATGTTCTTGGGCATACAAACTGCAGCAGAATCTAGTGACTGAGGATAGGAGTGTCTTGATGCCGAAAAAAAGATGTTGTTACTAAATATGTAAAACGTCAAAATGGATCGCTTAGATTTGCCATTCGCCATTTTGTATTCGCCATAATAATAATTCTGAATATTTTAATACTATTTGCTATTACGACTTGATATTATATTACAACATGTTATGTTTATTAGATGTTCTTGGGGATACAAATTGCAGCAGAATCTAGTGACTAAGGATAGGAGTGTCTTCATTCCAAGGGCATGTAAAATGTATGACACATCCATTATATGTTGAGGGAGTTAAGAAGGATAGACAAACAATGCAATAGTTTAAGGTATAAATTGCAACAGAGTATAAAATGCTCAGAAATATTTTTAACATTCCAGCCGAAAGGACTGCTGCACTGTTCTATTGACACAATCGAATCATAAGAAATTCAAGATATTGTAGAATGCAACTTTTTTAATGATTGATTGGAAAGCAAAATAACTATCAAATGCAAAGTTAATGTTAAAGAAGCATGACTCATAAATAAATTTTAATTCTTGGAATTTAGTTTTCTATCAATTTTGATATCAATATATATATTTTATGTCTGTAGGATTTAACTTTTTAAATTTGTTCATTATTTGTCATTTCTTCTAATTATACTATTCCATTATCTTTAGTATATACTCTATATACTACATACTTAGACTCTATACTTTTTTCTTCTCTTTTTAATATATTAATATTAGTCATTAAGAAATTAATATTAGTCAGTTCGTGTAAATTCATTATACTTATGAAAACTTTTACAATATTTCTGTGTAGTTGTTATATATTATTGATCATTCAATAATTCATATTGATTGTTCCTTGTAAATTTATCATACCATTGTGAATACTTTTTTTAGTTACTTATAATTGTAAAATTATAATACTTATTATTATGTATATATTGATTATTGCATTTATAAAAATTTTAATTGTTATGTAAAAATGTTTGTGATATATTTGAAAATATATTTTGTACTTCGTATGTTTTTTTTTTCTCATTTCCAATATAAGAAATTATTTAGATTTTCTTATTTTGAATTACGTATGCGAACCATATCTAGGAATAATACCAGCGGTTGATTTATATACTGAACAAGTGCTGCCTTCTTCAGATCGCTAAAAATATTAAAATGGCGGTAATGTCAAATGGCCTCAGATAGCGATCTATTTATGTTTACTTATCTATGGTCGTGGCGTCCACACTAGTTCGTTAGGTGTGGACGCACCTTAACAGAACACACAAAATGTCACGAATTTGTCAAGTTTCAAGTCATATTTTGTTTAGTATAATAATTACATTCATTTAGTTAAGCAACTTGTTTATATCGATAATTGTAAAAAAGTGTAGAAAAATGACACCGTAAGTATATCATATATTATTTATATAATTAATTTTTAATTTGAAAATTTGCTTTATTTAACTTGAATACATACATTGCTTTTTACATAAAGATACAAATTGTATACGCCTATTCTGGGAATATAATTATACTATCATAATATAATATTGTTTGCATATATATATATATATATATATATATATATATATATATATATATATATTTAATTCAATTGTAAGTATGAAAAGAGCTTATATATTATATAGATATGTAATTACTTCACGATTTTGAATTCCATTTAGTACATTACTTTGGGATGAAGAAACGTTATTTTATGTCGATTTCTTTAGATGACGAAGGTTACCAAATATCATATCTTACAAAATCTGAGGACAATAATAAGGATCGTTTAGCAAGGTTAAAATAATTATTTTACCACATTAGGACATTAACATATCAATGTGTTCGACATAATAACCTCACTTCTTAAATTTCCTAAATTAGTCGGTGGAGAAGCGGCTCGAGGTTGATTGTCTGAATATGTAAGTCACTATAAATATAATAGCTATAGAAATATATATAAGCTGCAAACACATGCTATGTTCATAATTATTTCAGAAGTCGTGCAGGATTGGAATGAAACGATCAACATATGCAGATCTTTAGGCAGGTTTAAATAATGTTCTACACATACATTATTGAGGATCTATCTCCTGAATATGTAAGTCGATTCATATATGGTTGCCGTGTGTATATTATTTGGTAACAAATACATTATGTTCATAATTGTTTTAGAAAACCTCTAAATTTGGGGACAGTATGTCATATATGCTTGATGTATCTTAGCAATTGATTATTGTATATACATACAATACTAGATAAATATATAATAAAAATCAATTTCAATTAAATTTATTTATTTTATATTAAGTTAATGATTATTGTGTTAGAATATTATACAAAGATTTATTTACTTAAGATTTTACTATATATTCAGTATATTATTTGTTATAATTATATTTGATATAATTGTACTATCGGCATAAAAACAAAAAATGTTACTCTGTTCAGATCATAAATGTATTGAATTAACAATAATTTATGACATTGAATTTTGCTTAGTAATTATAGATATCAAGCCATTATTTAAAATTCTACATGATATATATTATTAATTATTAGAATGTATTATTGGCATAGACACGTTTTAATGGCTGGCAGCACCTGCGAGGTGCCCAAAGAGTGGCTGATCTTTAACGATGATGGGTCCATCAAGGAAGTTTGGTGGCCACCTAGGTTTAAAGACATCGATGGTAAAGAGAAAAGCGTCCATAGATCGGAAAACATGGACGCGAGAAACAGTAGTTTTTAAGGCATTCTATGGTGAGGAATGAGTTTTAATTTGGCATTGAAGTCTTAAGGGCTGCTTCATCTAAATATTTATTCTAGACTCTTACATCTCTGCAAGGAGGCATGCAGGAGATGAAGAATACACTTCCAATGAAGAGTTGGGCCGGGGTAAAAGGAAGAAGAAGGAAGTTGTGTGGACATCAGAGGCCTCATATACGTCGTATGATGAAGGTAATAAAGGAGTAAAATTATAAATCATAAATTACATTTGATTATGTTAAAATAATGATATAATCATTACTATGTAGATATTGCTCTATATGAATCAGATTGTGTGGATACTGGTTTCAACTTACAGTACCTAGAATCCAATTTAGGAACAAAAGTTAGAGGTAATGTCAAAAACAAACAATTGATGTGTCATTACACAAAAATATAGATTTAATGCTGCCACTGAGAACGGTCGACGAGATGAATGATTTAGAATCGCGTCTGAAAGATGATGCTGAGTTTTGTACAGAATTTGTAAGTCTCCTCTAGTATAAATATAGTAGATATTTATATATCTGTATATATGTTTAGAATGTAATATTTATATTTATATATGCATGTACACACTTATCTTTTTTTCATTATTGTTTTAGCAACTCTTTGTAATGAAAGTTGGGGGCATAACTGCATAGGCACACATAGCAAATGTGTGCACGAGATTGATGAGAAATGCAATGTTAATGGCTTGGCTTGAAAAATAATATAGCAGTTCATGAGTTGACCATCATGAAATTGTTCAGAGAGGCAAGTATAAAAGATATATATATTTATATATATATATATATTTATTTATATATATATATACAGTAGAATCCGCTTAGTATGACATTCAAGGGACGGCGAAAAATCGTCATATTAAGCGGTCGTCATACTAAGCGTACTGAAAAAAAAAACAATTTTTGGCGAATATGTTATTAATTTCAGTAATTTAATACAAAAATTAAGGTAAAAAATGACACATACTAACAAATTGACAAATTTAATTAAAAATATGACATAACAATGCATTTTTTAATGTAAAAAATCTGTAATTTTTGTTTGAGTTTTAATTACTGGGTAAAAATAGTAAAAAATATAGAACTTTACTAATTCAGTAAATTATAGCAGATGTTATCGCTTCCAAATTTTGAACACCAAGAATGAGCCTACTTATTTTTTGCACGAGGTCGTCCATGCCGGAAGTTGCCAAAGTTTCCATAGCGCGAATCTCGTGCAACATAGAGACCTGTGGGTATGTAGGTAGGTATGTAGCGACCTGACACACAAGGGTAGTTCACAGTGGTGCCATACCATAACAATGTGCAATGAAAAACATGAACTCTATGTTATCGGAGGTGTAAAATCATGTCGGTCATTATACTTGGACCAAATTTTTTTTCAAAAATGGGTCATTATAAGCGAAATGTCAATGTAAGCGAGGTCAACATATCCGACTAGACAGCTGTTTTTTTAAGAAATTTTATATGGAAACCAAACTGCCTTTAAAATTACGTCATAATAAGCGGTTGTCAATATATCCGGCGTCATACTAATCGGATTCTACTGTATATATATATATATTTTTGAATAGTCTTGAATTTGATGTTGATATATATGTTTAATTTGAGTTTAATAATCAGGCGTAACATCAATAAAAATAGTATGAGTTTTTTTTTTAAATTTATTTATTTAAAATCCATACGTTTCGGCTAGCATCTTAGCCATCATTCAGTGGTAATCAAGTTAACTATAAAAATTGAAACTAAATAAATTATATGAAAGGAAATTTTGTGGAAAAACAATAATAATAATAATAGTAATAAAACACTTACAATTTTGTATCCTAATATAGCATATGAAACCATTATTAATCCATGGTATGAGTATGTGCACATTGATAAGATATATATTTTTTAACACAAACATCACAAATGGTAAAACACACTAATAATCATGATAACTTAATAAGTTGTCGAAACTATGTATTTACTCTTTGGAGTTTAGGATAGAAATGTCACATTTTTCTCAAAGCAGTTTTTAGCATGTGTTGATATTTTTTGGAAAATTTAAAAGGCGATGGGATTTTGTTATTTTTTAAGGAATTTTGACACACTATTAAGAAACCACGTGTTCGTTTCGATAAGGGCCGTATTGTCATTGCGTTTATTTATGACTCTGTCGTTATGTAATTGTAAAAACAACCCCTCAGCGAATCTTCTTTTAATTGTATTCTCTTCAAAATGTAAAATTTTAGGGTTAAAAAAATCGATATTATGATTTAAATTTTTAATATGCTCAGTTAACATTGTTTTAAATTGCTTAGGATTTTTTGAATTATTTTTGTGTTATTTATATATATATATATATATATTTATATATATATATATATATATATATATATATATGTATGTATATGTATATATATGTATGACTCTTGATATTTCAAATAGATGTTGTAACAAAAACACATGGAATAGCCACCGATAGCGCTTTCAAAATTTAATATTAATAACTATATACTACCAAATAATTATGGCTTTTTGTGAGGTGATATCAAGACAAACATTATAAATACTTATGACTATCGCTAGACTTTTCAATCTGAAATAACATTTTCATACACAGAGTGCAAACGCTATAGGTTGCTTAACTTAAGTCACATAATTCATGAATACCAAAAACTTTGTTCAAACATGTAATTACTTGTTTTAATAAAAAATGATGTTTTAGTAATAAATTGTTTTCTCAATTTTTTTACATAAAGCAATGTAGAGGGTTAAATATTACTTTTCTTAATTTAAAGTTAAAGTTTTTAAACCATTCTAATTTCTTATTTTCACATGCAACTTACATGTATTATGAATATGTACTATTCATATCGTTTTTAATTTATGCATAGTAAGTAAATTTTATCTAAAAAAAATATGTTCATATTTCAGCATACTTATCATTTAATTCAATACGAAAAAACGGTAATAAATGTTATACTAAAAGAACAACATTTGAAACAAACGTTTCATAACAAACAAAACAGAAACAAATATTTTAATAATATTAGTAAACAATATAAGGCATTTATTTTATATATATTTATCATTATACATATGCATATTTAATTAATATTTACAGATGAAGCATATATAATAGTACACTTTGAACAAAAAATACGTTTAAAAGATTTTAAATATAGAAAAATGTATTCCTGTTTATTAACTTCTCGTTTATTAGCAGTAAAATTTTATGTTTTCATAAAAAAATCAGATTTGCTAATTTTATGTTTTCTCGACGTTTCAAGCCATTCTAAATCGAATGAGACCCCAAACTTGGAAAAGTATGTGTGTGTGCACAGATTTTTTTGCCAAAATCGACGTTTTCTCAAAAACGTCTGGACCGATTTCAAAAATTTAAAAGCCATTCGATGCATTTCGATGAGGACTATTGTATATCAGCCGTTTCTTTATAAATAGCAGAAAAGTGAAAAAAAATTCATCCACGTTTTAGCCCGCAATTCTGAATCGATTTTGAAAATTATTGGTTGGGATTCGACCTGATTAGTGTTTGATAAAGATCGGCCGAGCCGTTTTCTTGTAATAGTGTTAAAAAAAAATTTACGATTTTTATTATTATTTTTTTGGCTGTGGATGCCCCATAGTCTTATAGATATGATTTAGAATGATCACTCTAAAATATTACGGCCCTACGGTAACTCATTTAACTTTAAAAATGCGTCAAAATTTGCAAAAATTAGTATCTTTTTTGGCATTTGTCAAAATTAGGCCTCTCATCGAGGTTTGCTCAAAACCGCCTGAACTGATTTCAGAAATTTAAAAGCCATTTGATGTCTCTCGATGAGGATTATCGTTTATCAGTTTTGTGCGACGATTGGCCGAGTCGTTTTTTTGTAATTTGGATCATACTACCGAATCGATTTTGAAACATCAAAAACTGTTCGAAAGATATTAGTTGGGAATGATACTGATTAGTTTTAGGTGAAAATCTACCGAGCCGTTTTCTTGTAATAACAAAATAGTACTATAGCACAGTGGTGCATCCTCATGCCTCAAAGCAAATTGCTGGAACTTTCTGTATAAAATATTCGAGGAATATTAAATCCTTCGAAATACATTATTATAAATACTGTAACTTTTTTTATGCGTATTTTATAAACATAAGAACTTATTTAAGAATTGAAATACGACGTTCATATATGTTTATATGAAAAGTAAATAAAGAGAACTTTAAAGCGGAGTTAGAACAAGAGATCATATATCTTATATTTCTAAGAATTATATTAATTGAATTGAATGTTAAATTAATTACTTCAAGTATATAAGTCAGCTTAAGGACTTTATCATGGATTAAACTTAAAATTGAAATCATTAAAGAAATATTAAAAAAAAATATTTAAATTAAAAAAAATGGGAATTTAAAAAACCTTCACCGAAAATAAAATAATAAGTTATACCGATAACATTACAGAAACGTGGTGGCCCCCTGAACATTTGAAGTATCGCGTTACCTCGCTAGCGGCGAAGCAAACTCCCGTTAACAAATCGGTATGAGTTAGAAAGGAAATAAATGAAGGCATTTGTCGGGTTGTATGGTAAGAAATAACTTCTAAATGTGAAGTATTAAAGTGTTGGAAGATATCTTAACTTTGATATTTGTTCCAGACATATATGTCGGCGAGGAAACACGCTGAAGATTCCGGGGTTTTAGGAAAAGAAAGGCTGCTGTGCTATCGGAATCAGAGAGCGACACCTCTGATAGTAAGGTAATAAACTACTACATTTTCAAAATAGTTCAATTTTTATATTATTATAACGTGCAGGTGCAGCTGTAGCAAGTGTTCCTGATTTCATTGATTGGAAATTGTTGAGGTCCAATTCAGGCTTCAACGTAAAAGGTAAATTTATAAAAAAAATTATAATCATAATAAATATTTGTTTACATATATAAACAAATTTGTTCTTAATGCAGCTACTACAAGTGGAGGTTTCGCAGATGCTCCAATGCAAGGAGTGTAAGCTGTTGAGGATTTGATGTATGTGGAGGAGGAGGATTTGGTGTACGCGGAGAAGGAGGCTTTGGGGTCTGCAGGGCAGGAGGCAGATATGATTGTTGCGTCTGGAGGGGTGGAGGGAGACTTCCATACAGAAGAGGGAGCATTTATTTCGGCATCAGTGGAGCCGGCTGGGAACACAAATTTCCCTTTTTTTAAATTCGTTTTATCTTGTTAAAGTTTCGAAGAGGCAGAAGTTCTCGTGTTTATTATATTGTTTGTTACAGTCGATTTAGAAGAAAATGGCTCCGTAAGTATATATTTCATTTATGTGCATATTGAATTACTTCATGTTCAATGGACATTGCTTTTTTTTGTAGTATCCTGAAACCATTTGCCGTAGTATATTATAACCCGTAGCGGTGAAACCGTGTCGACATTTCCGTCGGAGATTCCGACCAAATGGTTAATTATTAAAAATTATGACACCGATGATATAAAGAAAGCGTGGTGGCCATGAAGGCATGTTAAAAATGTTTCGGCGCTGATGAAGCATCGGGCTGACTTTAATAAAAGTGATTGCTAGCGCAGGGACGTGCGATTCTGTGCTTTTTATGGTAAAGATAAAGTTTAGAGTATGTTAGAAAGTGTCAAGTGGTATTTATTCGAAATAATATTTATTTCAGATACATATGAGTCAGCAAGGAGGCACGCTAAAGATGTAGAATATACGTCTACTGAAGAGTTGGGAAGAGGATTGAGGAAGAAGAAGAGGAAGATGCTATCTCTATCTTCTGATGAGCAATCTAATTATGAAGGTACTACACTGACATAATACTCTACTAATATTGTGAATTTAACAAATTATCCTTTATTTGCAGATCTTGCTGATGGGTTTAATTTTAAGTTTTTAAAAGAAAACTCAGGCATACGAATGCCAGGTAAATTATCTTAGATCTATAGATGTATCTTAATATTCATCTTTATTAAGCAATTACTTGGTACTTCTAATAGCTACCTACAACCTGCTGAAGGAGGAAGCAGCTGCGTCAGCTGGGGAGGAAGGAGCCGCTCCAGCTGGGGAGGAAGGAGCCGCTCCAGCTGGGGAGGAAGGAGCCGCTCCAGCTGGGGAGGAAGGAGCCGCTTCAGCTGGGGAGGAAGGAGTCGCTTCAGCTTGGGAGAAAGGAGCCGCTTCAGCTGGGGAGGAAGTAGCCGAGACTACTTAGGGGGAGGTAGCCGTGCCTGCTCAAGAGGCAGCCATGCCTGCAGAGCAGGCAGTAACTCCAGTCGAAACAATTGGCAACACGTCCAATGAAGGTTAGTTAAATATCATACATATGATAAAATTTATTTTTAATATGCTGCTATTTTAGAACTTATTAGAACTATATTGGAGTCACAAAGAAGGATGGAAAATGCCATTTCAACTTTAAATGGGCGCATGGTTTGCTTGCTGCAAGCCATGAAACATGATAAGAATATGGTTGTTGATTTTGACGTCAATAATTCAAGTTCTTTCGATTACGTGTTGCCAATAAAATCACTGGGAGAGCTTAAGTCACTAGAAGAGCGACTCAAGAGTGATTCTCAGTTATGTGCAGAATTTGTAAGTTGTTCTACTATAAATTTTTACATATACGCACACACTCTCTAATTTTGCATATACATGATTATTTTAGAAAACCTTCATTATAAAACTTGGAGAGAAACCGAAGCAACTGATTAAAAGTTTTTGCAGAAGGGTTTTAACGAATGAAGTTGCCATGCACTGCTCGTGGTTTGGGTATAAAAATAATGTGGCACTTCACCAAACAGAAATTTTAAGATTATTTAGAAGTAAATATCAATAAATCATACATTACACCATATTATATAAATATAACATTAATATTGATACATTTTAAATAGATGTTCTATTGGGAATCCACCCAAAAATGACAGAAGAAGGGCTGAAAAAAATTGTTTCAACTTGGTTGAGGTATGCCCGACAGCGGCATGAGAGATTTATGAAGCGGAAATCAATAGACAACAATGATGTATTATTAGATTAATTTATTTATAATAAAATTACTCTTTTTTTTTTAATTTGTTCCTATATTACTAAAATTTAGTATTAAGTACCTCATATATATGTTATATATAGAACATGTATTTAAATATTATGATCAAATAAATATAATTTCATAATAAATGGTCTATCATTAATAAATTAAAAAATTATTAAAGTCTAAATTTATGGATGTATGGATACAGAAAGTAATATTTAATTCGTTGTTTTCATGTTTCATCAATATCAGTTCGACATGCAATTAAACGTGTTAATGAGGTCGCGACAAAAATCGCAAATGTGACATTACTCAGCCGCTCAATAAACGTTTTATACAACAAAAATGACTTCGGCGCGGCGATGTCCTAAATCGCAATGCGATATTGTTTTGATATTGTTAACTTCCCGTGAGGTATGTTATTGTAATGGGCCGAAAATCGAAATTGAAAATTTTTACATTTCTCGACGTTTTGAAGGTTTCTGAACATTTTGGCATACCTCAGAAAAAATGGATGTGTGTGTGTGCGAGTGTGTGTATGTATGTATGTATGGATACAAATTTGCAGTCACGTTTTCGGGCGCACGGATCAACCGATTTGAATAGTTCAAAAACATTCAATTCCTATTGGTAGGGAGATATGATGATTATTTTTTGGCAAAGGCAGGTCCAGCAGTTACGGAGATAAAGAGCAAACAGTGCAGAAAATAGAAATCGAGTTTTTGAGGGAACGGAGCATCCGATTTGAATGATCTAAAAAACATTCAATTAGTAATGATTGGGAAAAGTGTTTATTAGTTTTTGGCAAAGGCAGGCCCAGCCATTTCGAAGATACAGAGCTAAATGCGTAAAAAATGGCAGTTTTTGAGAGAAACTAATAAGCGTCCGATTTAAATGATTCAAAGAACTTTCTGCTTGTCTTAACAAAATAACTGATTTTGAAAAAAAAAAATTGTTTCATTTTTTTTTTTAATTTTTGTATATCGAAAACAATTCAGATTTTATTTTTAATTCTGACTATAGTTCTAATATACTTTAAACAAATAATTTCAACTTCGCAATTCAGTTTATATAATTCTTATAAATATTAGACAATGTTACAATATATTTATTTATAATCTATTTGAAAACATTCAAAATTCCTCGAACATTTCGTTACGGTACGGGAAGTTTTAGCAATTTGCCTTAAGGCACGATGCCATGCACCACAAGGTTTTTGAATCATTCAAGTCAGATACGCTTTAGCGCAAAGCTAACCCTAGCGCTGAACGAAAATATAAAGAAAGTGAAATTCTAAACATAACGGTCTATATTATTATTGTCTAAGAGGACAAACGCAATAGATAAGAGCATTATGTTTATTTATCTGTGGATAAATAAAGGAGGGTAAGGGTAAAATTGGCAACTATGTCCAGAGAAAAATAAAACTGCGCGATACCAACAATGTCATTCGACATTTCTTTCAAAAATGTTCAGTCGATCTGTCGATCATTTTCGGTTGTCGTGTCTTCTTGTCAACATGAAATATGTTGGCAAGAGTGAGCCTGCACTTTGTGAAATGTCAACGCTTGCTGCGGGGATCATCAAGTATCACAATGTCATTCTGTTGTTGAGTGAACTGTCAAATGAACAATTTCTACCGTAGATTTTCTTATGTCATCTATGATTTGTTTCAATTGAAGAATAAAAAATAGGATCGAAACAGTTTGTGATAATTATAATGCAATTAGCAATTACCGTGATAAAATTTGTTCGTTGCAGGACCAATAAATGCATTGTTATTCAGCAACATAAACGATTTGTTGTTTAGTGAGTTTTAGTTTCAAAAAATTCATTAATAATGTCAATGTTGTTGGCTAATTCGGTTCAAAGTCATTCTGTATTTTTCAATAAAATTTTCATTTTAGACTCAAATGATGGTAATTCAAAATCAATATAGATATAAGTCTATAAGAAAATTAGAAGGAATAATTACCAAGGATGTCTGATACAGGCAATAGTAATTCTGATCATTACAGGACTGGTTTGAATGATAATGCAGATATTCCTGCTGAAATAAACCTTGAAAATAATATCGTTCCTGGAGGAGCAATTGTCAACAATATAAACAGAACTCGGAATAATAATAATCAGAATCCGTTATTTAATGTTCGTGATAGGCTTTTCCATGCCTTATTCTTCAGAGCTGCTTTGGCTTATGCTCAAATGCTGCCAAAGCCAGTTCGAAGATTTATTGAATTTTTTATACTATTAAAAGCGCTGACGGCGTTTTTTATTTTGGTTTACATTCATGTTGCATTCTCAAGACATCCTGCAACATGTTTAGAATCTGTACGGGCTGACTGGCCAAGAGATGGTATTTTACGGGTTGAAATAATTCGTGGAGATATGAGTAGTCAAAAAGCTTATAATGAACAAAAGGAGACTGAACTGGCTATTAATGGTGTTAATTCCATCCAGGAGTATGTTATTTATTTATTATTTAATATTACAATTTTGAAATAAAATTGCTAGAACAAATTACTATTTGCAGATCTTCAACAAAAGTTGATCGGGAGCAAAATTCACATAGTGCATTTATATCTCACTCAGATAATGCTTCTAAGATTAGACAAGCACCATATTTTTACAATATCATAGTTGCAAGATCAACTATAAATCCAGATTTACCTACTAGTGAGTTAACAGAGGATGGAGCTAATGAAGGAATTATGCAAACTTTATTAGCAAATGAAACTATGGGTCATTTTGGGAAACATGACGAAGTTATTGACAATTCGCCATTAACAAATGAAAATCCTTCATTGCACATTGTGACAAAAAATGGTTAGTGATAAATTATTGTCATTGTAGCTATATGCTAACATTATATTATTATTAAACATAAATAAGTTCATGTGAAGCTTTTTCATTAAGATTTTTATGAAAGTATTTATTAATATATATATATATTTAATATAATATAGCTCAAAATTATATCACTGATAAGCCTACAATTTTTTGCTGCATTTCTTATAATGTTATGAATGTTTTTAAATAATATATTTCAATATTCCATTAATCTTGTCTTATCTCTATCTTGGCACCTTACTTTGTAACATGAAATTCAAACTAAAGATTTGACTGTTTTATTATTTGAAATATCTTATTTTTATTATTTTACTGTCTTATGAAAATAAAATGGATTCAATCATATTATTACCACCAGACTGGCCAGAGGATCAATACATAGTAGAGTATTCTTTGGAATATGGATTTTTGAGATTGAGCACAGCCGCCCGACAACGTCTAGGAGTGCCAGTTAAACGCGTATTACTTGATCCTGTCAATGACCAATGTTTTGGTGACGCTTTCAGTAGGATATTGCTGGAAGAATTTCTTGGTTATGATGATTTGCTGATGGCCAGTGTTAAGGCACTTGCCGAACATGAAGATAATAAAGGATATTTAAGGTGATAAATAAGACATGGCTCTTTGAATGCATTTTTATTATAATATAATTGAATAATATATTTTAATAACAAATTATAGTGAAATAATATAAACAATGATTATTTTACAGAAATGTAGTCACTGGAGAGCACTATAGATTTGTAAGCATGTGGATGGGAAGATCAGCATATCTAGCAGCATTTTTTATAATGCTTGTCTTTGTAAGTTACTCATCATTTTGGTTTTATTTAATTTGTGATTTGAGTGTTTGTCTCATAATGATAACCATGAATCACACTAGGTTTATACTCGAATGTTCAATACACCATACGATTATCTAACCAAAGTAAATAAAGAAAAATATTACCTCTTGCTTCTTATCAGCACATTTCTGGCATTTTTACCAAGTTGTTTGCATTGAACCTTTGCTTTTAAATAGCGTATTACTTGCATTTATTTATTCTTTTTTTTTAAAAAAAAAAATTTCAATATTACGAATGTTTATATATACGAGTATGTATATATATTAGGTTGTCAAATATCTCCCTTCCGCCTTTTTGTATTATAAACCAAGAGCAAAAAGCGGAAGGGAGATATTTGACAACCTAATATATTAGGGTGGTCCTTAATATGGTCATTTTCGAATTTTCTTGCTCCCAAGGGCTCCAATGATTTCAAATTGATAAAAAAAATTCTCTAGTTTCAGCTCTTAATATTAACTAATATTAAACTAACTTAATATTAACCATTCATAAACTATGTGTGTGCACATAGGAAAATATTTGTACAATAATCTTGCGAATCAGATTATGCAAGAATCTATGGACAATTTGAGGCATCTAGTTTTATCAATGGTAACTTTTCCATTGCCAATATTGAAGAATTGTATTGAAAATATTCCAGCGGATAGAGGAAATAAATTTAAGCTTTTCCAAAAGCTCAAGTCAATCTGAATTAAAATTTTGTAAAGACTGAAATTGGGGAATAATTATTCTATTAATAATATGACTATTATGAAATAGAGATTTGTAGAAGGAGGGTGAATATTTAGTGCCTATGAGTTTTTGAATTTTGTTTTGAAAAATGAAATAAAGAATATTGGACCCAAAATTTTAAAAACGTTAAGGGTGGACAAACAATAATTAAAAATAGTTTTTTTTAAAACTATATTTAAGCATTTCCATAAGTTTAAGAGAATCTTATTTGTAATTTAGTGAAAAACATTCATTGAATGAAAGCGGGATTAATAATTATTTTATTACTAAAATGACTATTACGAAATAGAGGTTTGTGGAAGGAGGGTGAAAATTTAGGTCTGTATACATTTTTTAATTACGTATTATAAAAGTATTAAATGAATGATGTTGGTCCAAAAAAATACAAAAACATAGAAAAGTGCATTTTTGTGAATTATTAGTTATTTGCAATAAGGATATGATTCAGTTTCCTATGTTTTTTACAATTATGCTCAGTAGTCTTCTTTCATCTCCCACTCTCCTTAGTGCTTCTACATTTGTTTGGTGTAGTTCTGTTTATTGAACAAAATTTTAGATTTCTTTTCTTAACTAAATATCGTTTTATTGTAGTATTAATAAAGATTATTTTTATGGTTTTATACAAGATCCATACACAAACAAATCAGATTTAAACTTAATTGATTGTGCAATTTTTTATTTTCAGACCGTATCTATATCAATGTTATTGCGATATTCTCATCACCAGATATTTGTATTTATTGGTAAGTTTTATTTATTTATTTTAATGCATTTGCTTTATGTGTATATTAAAAAAAAATGATAGCTTTGAATAACTTTTACAAAATAATTCATATTTGCATAATATTTTTTTGTGAAATGAATGAGTGAATATTAATCAATGAATTATATATTTTGTTTTAATTTATGTATCAATATTTTCTTTACTTTTTTCAGTTGACCTTCTACAAATGTTGGAGTTCAATGTGTCCGTAACATTTCCGGCTGCTCCATTGCTTACAGTTATTTTAGCTCTTGTTGGTAAGTTTTCAATCGCAATGTTTCACTTATTTTGGTTGTTTTATAATCACTTTAATTAATTTTATAATTGTTAATTTTAACTGAGTATTCAGTTCAATTTCTGGTTGGAAATGAACTTCAATATTCTTTATAGTCAATTTATTATAGTTCCTCTTTACTTATGTGATGTATTTCAAATAGAAAATAAATTAAAAGTAATCATGTCCTCATATAAATATGTAGCAGTATAGTTATATAGTAGTAATAAATATTTACAAAATTTGTGTGAAGAAATAGCACATGTAAACCATGGCCAGTTAAACTTTCTACATTAAAACAAATAATGTTATACAATTTTGCTGATTTAAATTCTTAGAAGAGCTGAATTAGAACTGAATACCAAACATAAAACAATCCTTGATACTTGTTAATGTATTGTTATTTATATAAATTTGTTTAAATATGTTTTATTTGAACACTTCTTTGAATTTTGTTAATTCATTTCAGGAATGGAGGCAGTTATGTCTGAATTCTTTAATGACACTACAACGGCATTTTACATAATCCTCATTGTTTGGGTAGCCGACCAGTATGATGCTATATGCTGTCATACATCTGTAACTAAACGACATTGGCTTAGGTAAGAATAATTCTATTTTTATATACCAAAATCGACCAAGAGGTACTGAACCTTTTGAATAATGGTGTGTTTCTGTAATGCTTAAAATTTTTGTACTGGTTATTCTTAGCTTGACACGTATGAAAATTATTGCCTGGCAGGTTTTAGCCCTGCACATCATTTTTGTTCCTGCATTTGAAAATGAAAACCAGTACAAATTTATTTAGACTTACAGGAACACCATTCAGCAGCTCTCCGCCTAAAACTTCTAAAGATAGATCTTTTGTTTCTTTTTTATATTTATCTTTAAGCATACTATTGTTATGGTGGATAAAATAGCATATTTTAAAATTTCTGAAAAATGAAACTAAGAAAAATGATTCTGACCTTAACAACTAAAATTATTTGTTTAATGAAAATTTTATAAGCAATTTGTGAATCTTGTATTATTGTTTGGATCGCGCATATGTATTGGCAAAAAAATGAATGCTATTCAGAATTCAATCAAAATCTGATGATGAGATAATTATAAATGAATAACTCATTTTGACCATTTTTTTTTTAAATATTTTACATGTTATTGACATTCATAATTTACTTTTCTTGTGGTTGATTGAAGAAGAACTTTGAATTTCACTTTTGAAAATTATTTTTATTAAATGAGTTTCTATTATTTGATCTATAAGCAAAATTTAAAAATCATTCTCATTTTACATAATAGATAAAATGATTCATTCAACATTAATTTTCCAAGAAAAATCATATCAAGCTGTTTTTAAAAATGTTTTCAAGCATAGAGATAGTTCTGATCTATATACAAAACATTAATTAAACAGTTAAGATTGTTCTAAGTGATTTTTACAAGTTAATTTGAATCTCGATAATTTTATTATATCAGTTTTTCTATTTGTTTACTTATTAACAAATGAACCCGTTCTTATCAAAAACCAACAGTTTACAACACTCAAATCAAATCAAGTGACTTTTTATCCATTTATGTTTGAAGACTATTTAAAATTTATTTGCATGTATTTAGTAAAGTTTGTTTTGTAATGGAATTTAATTATATAAAACCAACTATTTAGATATCAATTTATTATATACATTAACTGTTTATTTTGAAAGTCGCTTAATTGCATTTATCTTAAAATCAAGATATGTTTAAGGGTTTCAATGAATTTAAAAATATATGTATAGGGCATTAATGTATTGTAAGTGTATCTATTAATGAGTTGTAAGTGTATCTATAAAACTTATAGTTTCTTTTAAAATAGTGGCAATTATTAAGTCAATAATATGCATTTTCGTATCAAGAATGGAGTTAGGCTATTTGCAACATTGACAACCAGATTCAGTAAAAGGGATTTGAAATAATCATGATGTTTCGGTCGTATATATTGTAATAGGTTTATTATGTTCTTGAATTTTGCTGTTGTAAATCATCTGATAATTTTATTTGTTGGTGTCAATACATTTTTATACTATTTTGGTCTATCTAGTTGCGGTAATAAATTCAGGACATTAAATTTTGTTAAATCATTACTTACTATTTCTTTTACACTATCTGAACTAAATTAGTCTTGTTATGTTTTTCTCTCTATGGGTGAAATCATTTTTAAAATTTAATATTAAATTTTAAGTTTTATATTTATTTGAACATACTGGTTATTCAACTAAAACAATTGTCCAAAAATGGAACTTAAACTACTTTTTTTAAAAATACTTTGCAACATTATCAATAGTAAATATTATAATAGTTCATATTATCTTGATTGTTTATGTATGAATGGAGTTAGGCCACTTTCAAACTACACGATTTGATTTTTAAACTATCTCCGAGAACATATTTGCTTGGAAGAATTTTCGTATTTACTTGGATTATAAGCAATCTATAATGTTTTACTAATAAAAATAACAAAGGAAACCGGAATTCGTCCATTTTCAAAATACACAGCACACATAATTCTTATAACCAAATTCAACTAAACTCTGCATGAAACATACTAGTGCAAGAATTACTATATCAATTTTTCTTGCAAAGATTACTATATTGATTTTATAAATTATTGGTTGTTCGGAAAGTAACTTTGTTTTTGTTGGCACGTAATTTTCGTACAATTAACAATTACTTCAATAAATTATGTATTGGCAGTTTTGATCGAACATCTTTTGTCATATTTCTGGTATTAGCATAATTCCGAAATCATAAAAGTTTTGGTCGCTATTGGCAAAAAACTGATCAAAGTGGATTTTGACAGGCTGATTTGAGGTAAAGGTTTTACCGCCTGAATTTTTTTTAGTGGCCGGAACAAATATTAGTCCGATGATGGCAGGTCTAGAGAATGTGAGGAATGTGTCATTAGGTCCCATTCAACCTTCAAAAGCTTCTGGAGATTGACCAAACTTATGTGAGGTCTTGCATCGTCTTGATGCAGGATTATACTTTGCTTGTGGATTAATTCTGACCTTTTCTATTGAAGTATATCATTTAGATTATCCACCTGATGACATGAAGCATCTGAATTAACCGTTATGTTATCTTGGAAAAGCTGAAAAATGAGCAAATCTTACCAAACATACTGCATCATCCTTTTCTGGCAAATTTCAGCTTTGCATCTGTTTTAAGCAGGTTCTTTTTTTTTTGTTTCATGAGCATTTGCGTATATTGTATTCTTTACATTCCATTTGACATTCCTAGTGACAATTTGCTTCAAAACCTGATAAATTTCAAGATTTTTTAGAGGTGATTCGCGGATCCCAGTGCGACGACACACGTTTCTTTCTATGAGAACGATACACTGAGTTTTGAGGGAAATTCCAGACCTTTTGAGTGGTCATGAACTGTTAAATTTGATAAATTTTTACTCAATGGGATCTTATGTATTGTTATTCATCGGTTTGCATCAACTAATGCCTTTCTCACGTCTTTATCAGCTTCAACCATACTTCTTGGACTTGGTACATCTTGGACTTTAAAATACCAATAATGAAATTTAGCAAACTAATTTTGGCACTGTCGTGCTATCAACATGTCATTTCCTTACACATCGGTCAATTTCAATTTGACCTAAACGTTTTTTTTTTTTTACTTTTTCTATAGCAAAAGAGTAAAATACGTCGAAAATGCTGCTTAATTCTTTCCATATTTAAAGTGGCACCATCCAAAAACTACTGCATGTAATTGATTAGAATTTTTTACACACAGGCCTTAAAATATAAGTTTTCAAATCATATAATAATAATAAGGCTTAAGTGTGATATTAGGTTCAAAAAAATATAGTTAAATTCTGGTGGTAAAAAATGAAGTGACTTTCCGAACAACCTTATACCTTCCAAACATGTGCAAGAATTATTAGTAGTAATACATGTTTTGAAAGTAGTTCGGTATTTCCAGAAGAACATATGTGATTGTTATGCGTAAGCGTTCTAAATATGATTAACAGATAGCAGATAACAGATAATTTGACCAATTTTCATTTTAAATTCAATAAATTTTTTAACTAAACTAAATTTGAAAGTCTAGGGATTTCTATATATACATAATTATGTTTAATCACTTTATTACCATACTAATTACAACAATAAACATGAGAAATATTATTTCGAATCCTTATTCATATCTAATTCACGCATTCTTCTTTCTATGTCTTTGACATCAAGTCCGTTTTCTAAATTGTATTTGTAACTTAATCGTAGTTGTACTTCTTCTAAACCATCAATTCTAGAATATAAGGATCTTCCTAGTTCTTCATCAATGTCACTTTCCTCTCGAAATACGCAAAAGTATAA